>NW_026590120.1:188739-253395 GCF_907164565.1 Psammomys obesus
AGAAAGAAAGAAAGAAAGAAAGAAAGAAAGAAAGAAAGAAAGAAAGAGAGGGAGTCATATGGGTCCTGCTTCCTGTGAGGTCATGTGCCTGTTCCTAAAGTGTATCCAACTCAGATCTTCCCTGAAAGCTTCATTCCTTCATTTGTTCTTCCAATGTACCAGGAGTCACTGGGCCCTGGGTACTGTTTCAGGAACTGGAGACAAAACAGAGAACACAGCCCACAAGCCCCTGTCCTTGAGGGGCTATCACTGTGGTGAGGATGATGGGACAAGAACAATCAGATAATTCAGTGAGGGCTGATAATCTCTTCTGGGGACCCAGCTCACAGCAGAGGCGGCAGCAGGGCATAGGACCTGAAGTGTGGGGATGACAGATGAGCTAAGCAGAAGACCTCTGCAACACAAAGGAACAGCATGTGCCAAGGTGAGAAGGGGCTTGGGGAGTTCTGGGGCAAGCAAAGGCACCTGTCTCAGTGACAAATGAGAAGAAAGCAAGCAGAGAACAGCAGAAGATGGGGAGGTGGCCCAGTTGGTAGAGGGCCTGCCTAGCATGTTCAAAGGCCTGGGCTTACAGCACGTATGTGGAGGCACATGACTGTAATGCCAGCACTTGGAAGGTGGAGGTAAGAAGATCAGAAACTCAGTCCCCCTTGGATACATAGCAAATTCAAGGCTGGCCTTGAATACATGAGAGTCCAACTCTGGTGCAGGGGGGTGGGGATTGTAGGGAGGCTAACGATGGTATAAGGCCGGGGTTTGATCAGCTTGTGTTTGATGCTCAAGTTAGAGATTGCTTCAAGTATGACAGGAAGCCACCGGGGTGACGTGACTGTATTCTAAGGCAGATTTCCTCTGGCTGCTGAATTGAGCAAGCACTTTGTGGAGAGAGAGTGAGTAGGAAGGCCAAACAGGAAGCCAGCAGCTGTCCAGAATTAAAGGTAATTTCACAGCCTGGGGAAAGTCAGTGAGAGAGACTCAGGGCTAGCCCTGGGACACACCTGTGTCCTAGAGACATGCGGGTGGGATGCAACAGCTTCCTGAGCTCTGTTCTTAGATTCCAAGCTCCCAGGGACTGAGGCCGAGTCTACACGGTGAATCCACTTGGGGCTTTCTTTTTTTTTTTTTTTTTTTTTTTTTGAGTAGAGCATGTACATGGATAATTACAGGCTAAGGAAAGACACAACTCACCTTCACTCGGAAATTTCTGTACTGAGAGGACTTCTCATTTAAGAGTTTCTGCAAGGGAATATTGATCCATTGATCTGACAGGAAAACAACCAGAGTGTTCATTAGCAGCCTCTCCTCTGGCAGCTCCGATCTTCCCTGAGGTGCATCTGCCACGCTTCCCAGAACACCAGCCAGACAGCCACTTCTTGGAGCCTCGTGTGACTTCGTGAGCTCAGCAGAGCCTCCACCTGCTCCCCTGCTGCCCAGCATAACCCTACAGGCCCACAGTGCAACAGTGGCCGGCTTCCAGGGTCCACACACTCCCAAGTCTGCCATCTGAACAAGATGGCTTCCATTAGTGAGATCCAGAGAATGAACAGAGACTTCAGGCTGTGTTCACTCTGAAACTGATGATCGGAGGGCTTGCCATCATGCCTCAGAATACATGGTCTCCTTGACCAGAAGGCAAAAGTCCCAAGACTTACAGGGTGCACATATGTATCATGAGTAAGCAACTCTTACATGCCAGGCACCCTACCCACTGACTGCCCTGACTTTGGGAGACCACCCGAGCAGCAGCTGATGAAGCCCCAGGGAGAGCAAACTGATACAGATGGCTGAGTCAGTGGTGCCAGGGGACATTGTAGGGTCAGGAGCTGCTCAAGGAAGTAGGTCACAAATGCTGGTCAGTTTGGCTTTAGGTCTGAAAGCAACTCCCAGGGAACACGAAGGAAAAACACTGGAGGGGGGTGGATCAGGGGGTCAGTACAGGGGTAACAGGAAGCTTGCAAAAAAAAAAAAAAAAAAAAAAAAGTCCCCAGGCTGGTGAGAGATAGCTCAGTCTGTAAGTGCTTGCTACGCAAGGAGGAGCCACCTTAATTCCCAGAGCCACACTTGTTCCCAGAGCTGGAACGGTTGGAGGACAGGAGGATTCCTGGAGCTTGGTGAACCCCAGGTCCTACTAAGAGACCCTGCCTCAAAACACAAGGTGGACAGCTCCTGAGGTATGATGCCTGTGGTTGGCCTCTGGTCACCACACACATTTGCACACACATGTATAAGCATCAGAAGATACATGTGCACACAACATACATGAACAGGAGCACACACAGAAATCCTGAGGCAGATGGGATGCTGCTTGCAGCTGTTAACATGAAAGTTGCAGCCTAACAGTGTCTACTGCCCTTCTCTCCCACTAGGCTCTGGGGTCCTGGGAGGTACTTCTGTGTGCCTAATACTCATTCCATGCCCCCTAAAGCAGACCCAAAAACTAAGCCTGGTTGTCCTTGCCCCCATCTGGATGAGAAGGTTAAGCAGCTGGTCACCCAGAGCTGGATGCACCTCCTAGCTTTGCGCATCCCCTCTCACAGCTCACCGCATCTTCACATTTGTCCCCAGCCCTCCCTTAGAAGGTGGTCTGCAAAGACTAGCACCCAGCACTCCTGGCTTGCTTCATGCCCCTCTCATCACAGACATCACCACGATCCCTAAGCTAGTTCCAAGGGTGACACAAACATGACCAGGGCAAGGCAGCCACCAGGGGCTGATGGGACAGGGTGCTAGCTGGCAGTGTAGCTCAGTGCTACAAAATTTGTCTGATATAGTCAAGGCTGTGGGTCTAATCGCCCACACACACACACACACACACACACACACATACACACACACACACACACACACAAAACAAACAAATAAAAAATAAACAACAACAACAGAACAGGGTACTAGTACTTGCTTCTTCCCTTCCTGAACATCAACAGGCACACTTAACAGGGGTCCTTGCCAAGGCCTGAGAACCCTTGGAGTCCTCCTTAGCTAGCAGTCCCAGCAAGAGCTGCTCTAGTGACCTAGATGGAAGGGAGACCGGTTTCCCTGCAGGCAGGGCCCCAGGGTTCTAGGCTTCTAGGGTCACTATGGGCCCAGTACCACACCTACAGTTCCATCCTGGATGGAATCCAGCTTCAGTGAGTCTCCCAGGCAGCCACAGGCCATGGCCTCTGTTGACCTTGCACCCAAAGAACTTCCTTATTCAATCGATGGCACATCCCAGAAAGCGGTGAGAATTGGAGGCTCTGGATACACAGCTCAGCTTTAGGTCTCAGTCACCACTCCCCAGCCTCAGGGTGTGTGCAGGTAGCTTTAGCTCACTAACCCCCTTCGTGAGCAGTAACAAGTCACTCAGTCCTTGTGGGTGGAGACCACGCATCAAGAGCTCGGCAGACAGCTGCTCACTGATGTTCATTCACACTGCTGCCACGCCAGGTGGTCCCCTAGCCGCCATCACAGCCCTCCTGCCTTGCCAGCCTACTCCTACCCATTCAGAGACAGCTCAAAACTAAGGAGACCAGAAGCCTTCTCACAGTCATCGCATGGAGCCACTATCCTGGGCCTCAGAAAACAGGAGAGCCGTCCCAGGGCCAGAGCTAAGCACTGCATTCCTGGTGAATGAGATGAGGAGGGTCAGCAGCCGGAGGCCCTCCCCTGCAAATCCTGTCACCACTGCACTAACTCCTGTCCTAGCGGGCAGGGCACCCTCTGAATGCCGAGGAACCTTATGGGAGATTCAGAGCCGGGAGACAGGGAGGCAAAAACGTCTCAGAGACCCAGGGCCGACTTAGCACCCACATCTAGCCACTCCCCGGGCCTCTGCCCTTCCCATGTCTTTCAGCTACCCCATTTGGCGGTCCGGGGAAGGATTTGTGGGTTGAACAGTCCGCTAGCCACATTTTCAGTGATGAAGATGACCACGTTGCCCTTGGCGTCCCCGAAGCAGAACACACCTTTGCAGTTGTCCGTCCTGGGAAGAGATTAGGATAGAGCATGCTGTGTTAGAGGAGGCAGGGGACTGATCTCTACCGAAGAGGGATGTCCTTTAATCAGAATAACAAAGGACAGCCTCCCCCTGAGAGTGGAGAGTGTGGCCAGGGCACTGGGGACTTGGGGTTCTATAGGGAAGTAAAGAGAACTTTTGGGTAAGAATATTTTTGTCTGCAGACCTGCTTTCTATTTCCCCATACTCATAAAAGAGGTTCTTGCCACACTGGCATCCTTGCCAGGAGTTCTCCTGGGAGGTCCTAATGACATGGTGACCCCTTGCCAACCGACCTCCCTGCTCCTAACTACTGATCTTATCAGTGTGTCAAATCTTCCTGCATGGAGTTTCTCAGGATGCTTGAGGCTTTTAGGTTATTAACCCTTCACTGTGGAGCTTCTGCCTTAGTGCCCCGGGGCCCTACTTACCTTAGGGACAAGAGCAGTTCCAACAGACTTCCAGACTTGCTCTGGGCCTTCTGCCCAGCAGCCAAGTATACCCTAGTCACCACTGAGCCAAAATTCAGGCTCTTTTTCAATCCCTTTACTTCCCAGAGACCTCAGTGCAGCAGGACAAGCCTCTGCTAACACTTGGTGGCTGGTGGGAGAAGAAAGGGGGGCAGGGTAGAGTGTGCAAAACCCAGGGAGAAGCAGTGAGGGGCAATGCGGCAATGCGCTCAGAACCAGCTCTCCTAGGTGCCTCTCTAAGGTCCCAGCTCCCTTCCCAGTGTTGTGGTACCCATCTCCTGTGAGACTTACCAATAGTTCATGACCATGACACAGCTATCCATGTCAATAAAGGTAAAGACCCGGATACACTTTTGGTTACTGATATCATAGAACTCTGGGAAAGAGAGAAGAGAGGGACATGCAGAGCAGAGAACCAGGCCCCAGGCTTCGGAGGTATCTGGATGTGGCAAACACCTCCCAGCACTCCCTGCCATCTCCCTGGCCCTGTAGTCCCCCCCCACACACACACACACACCCAGCCACAAGGGTAGCAGATCTAAGAATAGCCACTCACGGAGCCAAGATTCATCTGCAAACTAGCCTCTTAGCCCCACGCACCCAGAGTAAAACCCCAGTGCAGATCTCAGACTGTAAAGTCCTATAAGATCAGGCCCTCCACAACTCAGTGTATCTTCTGTACATGAAACACTGCCTCTGTGCCTACCCCTGCCTGCCCTGTGGCCCCTGCCCAGCCACCAGGCTCTAAGCATGCCAGCTTTTTACCTCTGTAGATGCATCAACATCATCCACTCCCTTCTCTGTCCACCTTGAACACTCCCAAACCAGACCCCTTCCAGATCAGCTCCTTGACTGCTTCTTAGAAAGGCCTCCCCCTCTTCTGCAGGGCCCACTGGCATTCTGCCACCTGGCTGGCTGCCCATCAACCTCCCTCACCACCTTTATCTCTGCCTCAACTTCATTTCTGTTATATTTGAATACAGGAGCTGCCTGGCCTGGCCTGGCCTGACCGCTGTGTGAGGGCAGGGAGCATATTTGCACGGCACCCGTGGGATCCAGGGCATCTAACCTAGCACCTGGGGCTCTGCTTTGCTGAGTGACTGTGGCTGTGATGCTCAAATAAAGGCACAAGGTCCGAACCCTGGGTAATGTGGGTAGCAGGCAACTTCTGGCCCCTATGGCTTCCACTAGTCGATGTCCCTTTCAGGTGTTTAGAGCAGACAGAAACAGATACAGCCCCTCCCCATCGCTCACCACTCCTCATCAGGGCTAGAGCTGGGAACCCCAAGCAGATCAGAGACCAGGTAAGCTCATGCCATACAGGTGCATATGAAGAACAGATTGTAGAGTGGTTTTGTGCAACCCTCACTGGCTGGTGCCAGACATTCACCTTCTGAAAACATCCTGCCCAAAAGCCTTCCATGGGACCCTGGCACACAGCTGCCAAATCTAAATCTCACCACCTTGGAAGCCTGGCTCCTCTGACAGCCCCAGTTTCAATTCAGTTGTCTTAATGGGGAGCAGCCTCCCACGTTTGAATGACAGGCTTCCAAGTGTCTCCTTCCTACAGGCCCAGCCACCCCAGAAGGGATATGGGTCACAGAACAGAGCTAGACCGGCTGAGCCACTTAAGTCAAGGCCCATGCTGGGTACCCTCCCACCCTCTGGCCTCTGGCCTTGACCAAATGCTCTGAGGAGACCACATCTGTTCAGTCAGCACAACTTGATGGCCTGAGGAGATAGGGCCAGGCTCTTGGGGCTGAGGGTAAAGGGAGAGAGTACCTGGAATCATGGGACACAATAAGCTCCTAGCTGCTCAAGCCCTTGCTTATGACTAGAGGCTTCTCTGGCTGTGTCACAGTCTGTCCTCTTGATAAGGACAATATTGGCTAAAGTACATAGTGTATGTCAAGCACCTCACACATCCAATCACTAAGCCACACTCACCATAGAGATCAGAGCATTGCTCTGTTTTTCCTTCTTGGTAACCTAAGGCCCTTGAAAGTGAAGTAGCTGCACAAAGTCACACACCTACTGAGTGACAAGGCCAGGGTTGAAACCTGGCCACTGGCTGTTTCAGCTGCTCTCCACCCTCCTATTTAGCTCTGCACTATGGGCTGTGGGTACTCACTAATGTCCTCTCCGGCATAGAGAAGGCAGATTATCAAAGACACACACTGACAAATATATGATCACATTCTGAAGGGGCTTGGCAGGGAGAGGGCCTTACCTTATGCCTTTTTTTTTTTTTTTTTTTTTTTTAAAAGAGGAACCTGACTTTGACTAGGTGATCATGGAAAGGTCTCTGAGGAAATAACACTTGTGATGCATCAAAGGAAAAGAAGAAGCTCTGGGGTGAGGAGATGAGTGAGAGGTTAGGCAGAGTGTGAGCACAGATCCACAGTGTCCATCCGAGAAGGTCATGGGAGAGTCCGCACAACAGGAGGAGGGGCTGGTCCAGGAAAAACAATGAGCAGCAGAGGCCGGACCACCCTTGCCTCAGGAGCTACACTAAGGATCCCCCTCCATTCTGTGATTTGTGGGGGTAGGGGTGGGGTGTGAAGGTTTTCTACAGGGAGACATTTCAAAAACCCATTTGTAGCTATGGGCACCTTCAGAGGAAATGTGCCAGCCCAAAAGGAGGCTTCAGTGCTATTCCACTGACAGCAGAAGGTGGCCTGGGCTGGAGGCAGCAGAGAAAAAAAAAAAAGGTTAGAATCAAACTGGAGAGACTGGCATGGGCTATGGTTTAAATTTTGAACTGTTTGATACATGTAGACATACAGCACTCACTGAGCACGCCTGCCTACAAAAGCAGTCACCAACACAAGTAACCAACACGCAGGGCCTCTTACAGCACAACACTCCGCAGGCCCCACTGACTGAGGCCTCCCCATGCATTCCCAGAGGGCCCCCACTCGTGCTCCCGGTTGCACAGCCAACAGGTCTGTCCCAAGTGCGCCACTCGCTAGAAGCCAAGGGCAGGCCTGGAGAGCCGCAGAGACTCACCTATCTTTAGCTCAGTCGAGGCAACTGCGATGAGGTTCATGTTGTGCAGACATATCATGTCAACCACCCACATCTGCTGGTGGTAGAACTGCTGGGGCTGGGCAAGCTGGCGGAAGAACAGAGGACGCTCAGGCCATGGAGGGTCCCTAACAGAGTGCAGAAGAGGCACAGGGATCTTTCCTACCACACAAGACCCTGGAGCAATCACAGTCCTGGCATGGAGACTTATGCCGGCACTAAAAACAGGGCCTTGGCTAACCTCCTCCAGGCTGTTCTCTCATCTGTAAAATAGGCCTAGTAGTTACCCATTTTCATGATCCCAGAGACTTAGGGCCAGGTATACCTCCAAAGCCTCCCATTTGCATGACAGCAAGCCCCCAGTGGGTGTTCACCAATGGTCCTGGGAGGCCCACCCTTGCCAAAATTTAACCCCAAACCAGGTCCTCTGGGAAGAATCTCCAGAACTCTCAAGACTTTCCAGCAAGGCTTCCTCTGTCTCTTCAGAACTCCTTAGGGGCACAGAGGTGACCATATGGCAGTCACTGCCAAGAGGTCAGTCTATTAAACCTCATTCTACACACATGTGGAGAAAAGGAAGACAGGAGTGTGACAGAAACCACAGGCTCAAGGATGCAGATATGAACGCACACACATGCAGGAGTAATGCAACCTCCACAAACCTTAGCCCCAGCCAGCAGGGCTTAGGGGCAGTGTGGGTATGACAGGACAAGGAGAGAAGGGTGGGCACTGGCAGAGGCGAGCGGATCACACTCATTGATATGGGGGCACTGCAGGGACACACTCCTCGGGAAAACTGCCTTGGAGGTGCCTAGTGGACACCCAGGCAGGACTCTGCTTAGCAGACGGAAAGTTTGAGGTCCCCATGGTTAAGTCACCACCTTGACCTAAACCCTGTGACTTCAAGGCCTGGCTGCTTGGATGATGAGTGCCAAGGGCAAGTCTACTCAGGGTGCCACAGCAGGGGCTCTCCACCAACCCCATGAGTGTCCCACTCACCCGAAAGGAGGATATCATTGAGAAGGCCTCAGACCAGAACTGGAGGAGCCCGTCTTTGGTAACAGTCAGGAAATACCCCATCGTTTTGAACCGTTTGAATAAAAATTCCACTTTCACAATCTCGCTCCCATGATGCCTGCAGATGGTAAGAAGCATGAGGACATGACTCAGAAAAGAAGTATCTGCGTGAAGCAAGTGCCACAAAAGAGGTAGGCCAGCAGCGACAGCCACACACATGTGCACGCACACAACACACACACACCAAGAAACTGTAGGTGTCTCCAGGGGACATGGGACTCTGTCCCTTCTACAAGTGGATTTCAACTGGATCAACAAAGGCCACAAGAAAATAACCCCAGTGGAGAATAGGGTGTGTCTCGGTGGTAGAATGTTCACCCTGGGTTCAATCGAAAAATAATAATAACTAACTATAATATGGTATGAAATGGAGTCCCAAACCCATCCTGAGAAATGACCAGCCAAGTCCCTCACTTTGTAGTGGGAGAGCAGAGATGGAGAATAGAGATCTTCAAAGCTTCTGTCACTAAAGAAACAGCCCACAGATGGCGACCAGGGCATGGCTTGTGACAGTAATCTGAGAAATGACACTTTCCAACCATTGCTCTCATGCTCTGGGGTGAAGAGGAGAATAGAACAGACAAGAGTAGAGCAAGGAGTAACAAGGACTTGGGCTCTATGCACCCAACTCTTCAAGGCCAGGATGCTGACCACTGCAAACAGTTCCTGGGCAGGCCTCAACGCTATCTGCCAGGGGTTGCTTTTCTGCCCTAGTGTCTGCAAAGCCAGCTCTCTGGCTATCAGGGCTCCCACTCCCCTATGGCATGTGCCCATCTTGTGTCATGGCAGGGCAGGGCAGGTTACATCACTTACAGAGAAGAGCATCCCTCTCAGGCCTAGCAGAGTAGAACTAAAGCCCAGTGCTTTCATCCCTCCTCCAGAGCCTTCTCCAAAGCTTGAAAACAGGCATGAGCTGACCTGAGGCTTAGAGGGAACCCACACCACTATGAACTCCAGTTCATTTCTCACTGCAGTTCCACAGAAGCTATAGATCCCCTGCCTCCTGCCATTGGCCTACTTCTCCGTGCTCTCTCTCTCTCTCTCTCTCTCTCTCTCTCTCTCTCCTTCC
Source organism: Psammomys obesus (assembly GCF_907164565.1). NCBI lineage: Eukaryota > Metazoa > Chordata > Mammalia > Rodentia > Muridae > Psammomys > Psammomys obesus. The sequence continues at coordinate 198,359 of NW_026590120.1, forward strand.
ATCACTTCAGCTCTATCTCCTCTCTCTCTCCCTCCATCACTTCAGCTCTACCCTCCTATCAGTACCAAAATCTGTGAGGAATAGAGAGGTGAGCCCTGAAGCTAACACAGCCCAAGGAATGGCATCCTAGGGAGCTCTGTTTCCTCATCCATGTGATGACCGCACCTCTCGCTTTCTGGACAGTGAAGGAGTCAAAGAGGGTGGTGTCCTGGGTGTGTGCTCAGCCCAGATCGTTAGTGACTTTTAAGAGCCACTCTCTCATAAAATTAACTGAACATTGCTTGGCTCTTCTGGCTACTTTCTCCATCAGATCAGAGATCCCTCTGGGTTTGTAAGCTGTAGAAATAAATTAGAGCAAATAAGGAAGAAGCTTCCTGAGTTGTTTTTTGTTTGTTTCTTTTTGGTTCCAGATTCTGAGATCTGAATAAACAGAAAGACTGGTGAAGGAGAAGTTACATCAAGCCAAGTATTCATGTCAAAATTAGAGTTATAAAAACTCTCATTATTCACATTTAATTGGCTACTCCTCAATTAACTACCAACCATAATTTTTTACAAGCTGCTCTTCTATGATCTCCACTGAGCCACCTACTGCACTAAAGCTCCAGGTTACCAGAGGCAGAGACAGACTCTAGATCTTGCTCTTCTATAGCCTGCATTGGGTGTGGCTAAGGACCCGCCCACCTACAGCTGGCCCCAACAAACCACAAATGTGGCTCACCAAACTGCGCTTGCTCCGCAGGAGCTGGCACCGTGGCCACACAACCCAGGCTGCTGGTGCTCCAACTGGGGTGGCTCCAGGGAAGGAAGTGCCCTGGCTGCAGAAGGCCAAGCTCTCAGCCAGTAAGGTTTCCACCTGTAGCTCGAGACCCACTTAGTCAAACAGTCCTTTCACAAGGGTCTCATATCAGGTACTTACGTTACGACTCATAACAGTAACAAAACCACTCTATGAAGTAGCAACAAAAATAATTTAGGATGGGGGTGAGGGTCTCCACAACATACGGAGCTGTGTTAAAGGATCACAGCATTAGGAAGGCTGTGCATATTTTCAGCTGAAGGTATTTGAGCAGCGGTTTGTTCGGCTCATAAGATCCCAGGTGAAAGCAATCTTTCCACCACCACCCCCACCGAAACAGGGTGTCATGTATGCCAGGCTCATCATGTAGCTGAACTTTTGATTCTCCTCCCTCTACCTTCTGAGTTCTGGGGTTACAGGCGTGCACCACCACTCTCAGCTACAACCTTGCTTCTGAATAGCCAAGGACACAGGGAGGAACGGGATGGACAGGCTGGCTAAGTCTCCCCCAGGTTACTACACTACCTCCTCCCTACAATGCCCTAATTTCCCCTAGGCACTAGGGATTTAGATCAGTTGGAGTAGTGCTTGGCTAGTGTACATGAAGCCCTGGATTTGCTTCCCAGAACGCTATAAAAGTGGACGCATACCTATAATCCCAGCACTCAGGAAGCAGAGGTAGGAGGATCAAAAATTCAGCCTACATGTCAAATTAGAGACGAGCCTGGGACACATGTCATCTAAAAAATTAAATATGCAATTTTCCCACAACTTTTCACTCTTCCTCAAACCTAGCACTCAGCACTCAGGATTTACAGCTTCTGTACTTTCACTTCCCCAGGAGGATTCCCACGAAAACATAAAACTTATTTAAGTCTGTAGGATCTTCTCTTGTGGGTCATCAGCTACAGAAGCACTCCAAGGCTGAGCTCCAGTGGACACCATGGGCAAAGGGGTCACAAGCGGAGTGAGTAGCAGCTCAGGCATAGCCAACCACCACCCTCTCCTGTGGGTCAACAAGGCCTTGCAAGGCCCTCACAGCCTGGCCAGGGCATCCACAGCTTCCTCCCAGTAGAATCCAAGCTGTACATATGTGAGCCATCTGGGGATGAAACTGCCAGATTCACTCAGCACTGGCCATCGAGAGAAGCAGGAGAAACAGTGCAGTGTGCAGAGGAGGTGGGGAAGAGAACGGCCCCACCTCTTTCTGCCTGTCAGCCTAGGCAAGCCATCAGGCTGGCCTCTCTGAGCCTTGGCTCCCACATCTGTGATGAGGAGACAAGCCACCTACCTTTGTCATCATGACCACCAACAGATTGGAAAGAACAAGCTGAAGGGACAAGAGGCCAGGAAGCAGCTTGGTTGGCCGAGCAGCTCATGGACTGAGGAGGGGCCCACCCCAGCTGCAGGGAGGAGGCTCTTACAGGGGAATGATGGTCATGGGAAGGTGGAAGCGCAGGCGGTATTGGCTCTTCCTTATCTCCTCCTTGCCCTGGAACTCACGCATCATATAATCCACATACTCTTGCTGCCTCAGAAAAACAAAGCGAGGGAAACAAGGTGTTGGCAGTGGTCTTAATGTTTACCTTTAAGGACCCAAGCCTGGTGTAGTGGTTTCCCTTAAGTCTATATGGCCCCATCCAAGTGGCTCTGAAGGCTGTCCTCCGAGCACTCACAAGGGAAGTAGACCAGCAAGAGGCTGTGCTGGAATCTTAAATATGTATAACATGAAGCACTCCTCTGGCACAGCCACACCACTTGACCGTCCGTGGAAAACTCCTGATCACGTCTGCTTCACATGGAGGATGATCCACCATGTCTGATTTGTCTAAGTCCATGACCAAGTTAACAGTAGAAAGGGTCTACACTATGTGGGTACACTTAGCCTACAAATATTGGCCACTCTGGGCTCCAGCAACCAGCCTCACTAAAACATGGCCAAGGGCCAGACATATGAGGCCATAATAAGTAGAAGCCAGGGATAGCAGTCCCAGCTACTCAGAAAGCTGAGACAGAGGATCACCTGAGTCCAACAGTTCAAGACCAACCTGGGCAACATCTCATCTCAGTGAGAAAGGAAGGGAAAGAGGAAAGAAGGATTGGAAGGAGGGAAGGTAAGGATGTAGCTTAGTAGTAGAGTGCTTGCCTAGCATGCTGAGTTCAAATCCTACCACAAAAAAAAAAAAAAAAAAAAAAAAAAAGTTGTCAAGAATCATTGTGTAGATGGTCAGAGAAAGCTGGGAACGTTATATCCAAACCACGAGGAGGTGATCACTGGCTGTTATCCCCTTTGAGGCACACTCCCCGGGTTTAAACATGGGCTCAGCTGGTGGCCAGCTCTGTAACACTAAAATAAAGTTCCTAGTGGCTCTGAGGCTAAGTTTCCCAACCACCACTCCTTCTGGATCCTGAGAGTCTTCAACAGGGGAATACACAAAGGGCTGATCATGGTGCTTCGCTGTCATCTTCACGACATCAGTCTCCCTGATGAGGCTCTGTACGTTTCTGTTAGGCTTAAGGCCATGTGCTCTCTTAATGTTCTGAGTTCTTCCGAGTTAGCATTATTACTGTGCTGTGAAGACCTCACAGCTCCGGATTCAACAGCGTGACAAGAAAGGGCCATGATACTGTTATGGTACTGATGAAGATCCCCTACCCTTAATGGGAGGCTAGCTAGCTATACCTCAGGTGTGAGTGCTTGATAAGAAGGTCTCGATGCCAGGGCCAATGAGCCCACCTCACAGAAGTCTCAAAGGTGACCCCTCACAGACGCCAAGCTTCCCTCCACCTGGCAGGTGCCCCAGCTGGTACAAGAGTCCAGACTGACTGTCTGAAACTTGCTGACTCCTATCTCAAGCCTCTGCTTGCGCCACTGAGAGGTCCCTCTATCCTCTCCCAGCTTCCTGCGGCAGCCATGCACCCTCCTTACCCATTTGACAAATCCATTGCAGTCTGAGTCCACCTTCAAGAAGAGCACCTCAAGCATCTCCTCCGTCATGTTGCTCATCACCCTCTTCATGATCCTGGTAAAAGTTTTCTTGTCCAGGGCTTCGAGAAAGAAAAACATTGGTGCTTCATCACAGGTCGCATGGCCCTTGAAGGCCACAGGCTGTAGGCACCCCCGACTCCAGACACTCTCTGCTACCTGCCTGTGATTTTCAGAACTCTAGCTGGCAGTACAGTTCCTCAGCGGGCAACCCTTCCCCAAGCCCGTCATCAGTCATCAGCTTGACCCTGTCCACTCTCCTTTAAGGGACTAGCATCCAGCCTAGCACAGGCCCAATGATTGTTGGTGCTTCTGCCATCACCCGATTGTCTTTCCCATCTCACTTGCCCACACTCAGTGGTTCCTCGTGAACACCCGCCACTGTGTTTACCCCTCAGCAGGAGGGAGGGTAGACAGAGGCTCTCAGAAGGCAAAATCCCACTTCTGATCAAGGGATACAGACTAGAGCAACAAGTCTCCACAGACCAGAGGCACCTCTGGTGCAAGTAACGAGCAGCAACCACCACAGCCTGTTAAGTTTATCTCTTAAAAACAATTTATGAAAACAGGCGTGATGGTGTGTGCCTGTAATTCTAGCATGTGGAAGGCAGAGGCAGAAAGTTCAGAGAACAAGGTCAATCTGGGCTATCGAGCAAGTTCAAGGCCAGCCTGGGCTACATGAGATCCTGTTTCAGAAAGACATAATAATAATAACAATAACAACAACAACAACAACAACAGCCTTTGACTAGAGAGAGAGATGGGGAAGAAGAGAGGCAAGGAAAGAATAAAATACTTAATCATTGAGCTGGGTTCTATGGCTATAAGAAAATCTGTTTGCAAAGGTGTCAGTTGACCCTGTCTAATTTTTTATATCATTATTGCCTTCAAAAATCACTTTCAAGGGCTAGAGAGATGGCTCAGAGGTTAAGAGCACTGGTTGCTCTTCCAGATGTCCTAAGTTCAATTCTCAGCAACCACATGGTGGCTCACAACCATCTATAATGAGATCTGGAACCCTCTTCTGATACACAGGCATGCACACAGGCAGAACACTGTATATATAATAAATAAATTTTAAAAATCTTTTTTTTTAAATTACTTCTAAAGAGGGAGATAGAAAAACCTAGAGGGGACAGAAACTCCACAAGGAGAACAACAGAGCCAAAATACCTGGGTCCAGGGGAGCCTGCAGAGACCAAGACTTCAAGGACCATGCAGGGAGAGGACCTAGACCCTCTGTTCAAAGGAAGCGCATTGGCTGCTCAGTTTCCAAGTGGGTTCCCTAGTAAGGAGTACAGGGGCTGTCTCTGACATGAACTCAGTGGCCAGCTCTTTAATCACCTCCCCCTGGTGGGTGCAGCCTTGCCAGGCCACAGAGGAAGATGATGCAGCCAGCCTTGAATCCTGATAAGCTAGGGTCAGATAGAAGGGGAGGAGGTCCTCCCCTATCAGGGGACTAGGGAAAGGGCACAGGAAAAGAGGGAAGATGGGTGAGACTGGGAGGAGACAAGGGAGGGGGCTGCAGTGGGGATACAAAGTAAATAAATTATAATATATATATATAATTTAATTTAAAAAATAAAATAAATCACTTATAAATCCCCTTCAAATACTGGAGCCCTCACCATGGCCAGAGAGGGCCATGCAGTACCTGGCTCCTCTCAGCAAGTACCATCTGTTACCATGTCCTTCCTACTCTGCTCCAGCCATAAGGACCTCTCTACACACCCCACAGGGCCTTTTCACAATATGTCCCTTTCACAGGGATGTCCCTCCCTGAAGTTCAAGTCACTCATTCTACAAGAATGCCCTTCTTCCTAAGGACTGGCTGAAGAGGCTACTGTCCCTGCTGCCTGATTGCCTATTGTCTGACGCCTGCACTGCCTCCCATTCCACCATGACCTCTGGAAGCGCATGAGAGCCCTTCCATAACTCAACACTGGTCCAAGTGTCTCTATGTGCACCAGGAAGTGATAGCTTTGTTCTCTGTGCCCTATAAATACTGGCAACATAAGGGAGGCTCTGAGGAAACAGATGCTGCCTGCAAGTAGGTAGGTAGTGAGAGATAGGAATGTCAGTCTGTCCATAGAGCTCATGATCTTCAAACCGCCGACCTATTCATCCACAGCAACCCAGTGCCACTGTGCCTGCCACACTAGACTGAGGGTCAAACAAAAGTCTGAGCAACATGTACTTGCTGGAAGAAATGTCCATTTCAAGTATGTAAAGCTGGGGCCAAGAGGCTTCCATGCTGTAAGTGTTGCTCCATGGTCCTTCCATGTCTGCATGGTGACAATGACAGTTTATGAGCACTGCAGACCTTCCTCAGGAAATAGGTAAAGCAAAACTACTTGCAAAGCCTCAGGAGAGGGGAAGGAGGTCTCTTCAGAGTCATGGGCCTTCCATACCGTAAGAACTCCCTGGCTTGAAGGACACAGTGACCAGGAAAGCACCAACATGCCTCACTCTTTCTGCCACCAGGGCTGGCGTCCAGGTGCCTGGGAAATGGTATGCCACCCATATTCTCCATAGCCCTGTTGAAGGTGTCTAAAGAAAAAAGCCAGACTGATTTCCTAACCTTCCATCAATGTAAAGGAACTGTCCTTCCTTAAACGAACACCAGGGCCAGAGGTTTACAGATACAAAGCTCAGGTTGGAAAGCCAGTTTGGTGGTAAAGCACTTGCCTTGCAAGTATGAAGATATGAGTTCAGCCCCAGGAACCTATACACAAAGCCAGACACGGCAGCACATGCCTGCAACCGCAGTCATAGGCAGGGCAAAGACTGCTGGACCCTAGTGGCTTGCTGTCCACCAGACTTTCCAAAACAACAAACCTCAGATCTGGAGAAGAGACCCTGACTCAAGGAAATAAGGTGAAAATCATTAGAAGATATCCTGATGTCAACTTCTAGCCTCAACATGTTCTCTCGTTCATTTGCTCGCTCTCGCTCTCTTCCTCCCTCCCTCTCCAAGCTGCATAGTGTGGCTGAGAAATTCAAAGGAACAGGAAAGTAGCTAGGCCCAGCCCTAGCGTCCACACTCTATCAACTCAACTTTGAAACTCTGATAATGCCTTTACTCCTATTTGACTTTCAGGAGTTATCATTCCAAAGGGCAGATCTCAAGCTGTTTGGAGGGAGAAGATCTGGACTGCAGAGGATATCCCCAAAACATCATTTATAGCCTATGAAATGTAAATAAACAAAACAGAGGGATAGCTCCAGTCACAGAAGAACACTTAGACCCGTTAGTAAGGCTTGCCTAGGAGGCTCTGAGACCCCAATCAAGTCCTTCAGACATAAAAATCAAGTGAAAAAGAAGGATCTGTTATAATACACACAATCCCCAGCTTAGAGCTCTTCCACTTTATAGCAGTATAAATGCAAATCCATTTAATCAAAGTTTCTACCTTTCATAAGTTATCTCACACTTTACTTTAAGATGTGCATTGTATTATCTGGTTTTACCCAGCCAGAGCCGAGTAAGTGTTCTGAGCACATCTGGGTAAGGGAGGCTAAGCTAGTGTTTGATTGGTCAGGTGTGAAATCCTTTCTCAATTCGGAATATATTCTACTTCAAATTAGTATCTGAGGAGTAAGATTAGAGATACTTACAGAGTCCCCCAGGATGGGCAGGTCCTGCTGTCTACACCTTCCTGTGGTCCCCTCCTGCTTAGGATGAGACCTTTGACTTGCTTTTAGACAACAGGGTATCACATCATTGCCTACAGTCCCATGACCATAAACTGTGACTCCTGTAAGTGTTGCTTTACCTTTGGCTCAAGCTTTGACAGATTCTATGTTGGCAAATCCCACATGGCCAGCCACTATGAGGCGGCTTCTGGGAGCTGAAGACAGCCTCCTTGCAACAGCCAGAAAAAAAATGAGAGGCCTCCATACCATAGTTTCAAGGATATGAATTCTGGAACAGCATATGTAAGCTTGGAAGTAAGTCTTTCCCGAGTCAAGCCCCAGATAATGCCATGGCCCCAGGTGACCTCGGAACGTCAGCTTTTGAGGTTCTGAGCAGGATGGCAGCTCATCCCTGGCCTCGATCCAGACTTACAGAAACTATGAGATCACGAGCACTTGTTGGGTTAAGCCAGGAAGATCATGGGCCTGCTGTCACACAGTGATTGATAACAAACCACAGGCTAAAATGCTTAAAGGGAAACACACCAAAATGCTGCAGGGTATACTTGGGTAACTGGACTAGTGGGATTAAAAAAAAAAAAAAAAGTCTTAGATCCCAAATAGCCTTCAATATCCTTGCACTTACCCAAAGAGAATTTTTAAACAAGACACCACATGTAAAAATGCTGATCAGGTCAGAGCCCTCCACAGCCCTGATGCCAGGCCCTGAGCAGGGGTCACGGAGACCAGCCTACAGCATGGCTGTACCTCCACTCTTGCCTGTCTCCTTCTCAAACAACTTTTGTATTTCAGCCAGGTGCATCTCGGCAAACTGCTGCGGCTTCTGGGTGTTGATGGTCTGGCTAACAGAGTATGTCAGCGTCGTGGAGTCAGAAGTCTCCTTGTCCTGGGATCCACGTGGAAAGGACAGCTGGGACAAATATGACCATAAGAACCAGGCACTGAGAGAGTTAGTTCTCTGAGACAAATGTTTGTTGGCGTATTTTATTTACAAGGGGAATTTGTGAGGAAGTGGCTAAGTGCACAGTGTTGCTTACTGCCCAAAGCAGTGAGGCTTCCTAACAATTTCTGGCGTATTTTAATCCTATGATGATGGAGAAAGGTCTAAAAGTCCTTCTTGTGGTGGGGGGATGGCAACCATTTTCCTTTTATGGATGCCGAGTTTGGGTCAGCAAGGTTAGAAGACATGGGTTCCTTTTTTTTGTTGTTTTTTAAAGTTAGTTTGTTTTGCTTATCGAGCCAGTCTCACCAGGTAGCCCAAGCTGGCCTTGAGATCCCTCTGCCTCAACCTCCCAAGTGCTGAGATGACAGGAGTATTCCACCCACCTAGCTAAGAACTCTTTAATGGACTTCAGCCCCACCAAAGGGGCAAACATACTTGGGCTCCTATGAATGCCCACTAACTCCCCCACAGTCTACACGCGCTCACTGAGCACCAGGCTCTGCGGGTTCAGCAAGCACAAAGCAAGAACCCTGCCTTGACAGAGCCAGATGGGGTTGACAGTTACCATCCACCCAGCCTCTCTCCTCCCTGCTCCTTCTTAATGCTCCTCTTGTTCATTCTTCCTGATAACATCTCCCAGCCCTTGTTTCACCCCCAACTCTAGCTTATGGCAGGCTCAAGCGCAATGAGTACTCCACAAGACCAGGATCTACCCTTCCTTTCCAGTCCATCCCTCAACACTGATAGCAGTCTAGCTTCCCTGGAGGCGGATAGGTCATGACGTTGCCTGGCTCTGACACACTTCATAGCTGTCTCCTCCAATTCCCATTCCTAAGCTTAGCATTTGGAGCCCTTTACCACCTACCTGTAACAGACTTCCTCCTTTCAAGGCCCACACCATGTCCCAGGCACACCAGCTGCACCCCACCAGTCCAACAGAGCATGTGCTCTACTTAGCCTGCACTATGCACAACACTGCCTTCCTGCCCATGGCTAACCCCCACTCTGTCAGCACTTTCTCCAAGGAGCATTTTCTTAACATTCAGTTGAGAGCCACCCCTGCCACTCCTAACATTCCCCAGGCTCTGGTCATTTCTGCTGCTCTGGCATATCTCCTACCTATGCATGTAGACAGCAGTCTTGAGAGGAAGGAAGCCCCTGGCTGCATGGTCCTGAGCTCTGAGTTGGAGTTACACCCAGCAATCCCATTTACAAGCTATTTTATCTTGGACACTTTCCATCATCTCTCTGAGCCACAGATTTCTCTACCTGAAACACAGAACTCTACGGCACCCATCCTGCAGAGTTCTGAAGACCTAAATGACACAGGAAGCCACAGGAAAGTAGCATTACAATAAATGATGGCCCTTGTGACATATCTTGAAATGATATATAGGAAGATGAGAGACACATTCTATTAACTTAATCATAATTTGCGCTGTCTTTATATTACCTGGTTCCATGCACTGAGCAGATAATGTGATATATATCTGGCTTGATGATAATGTATATAATCCACCTCACCATTATCACCACTTTGCTAAACAAACTTAAGTATCGGCCATAAACAGTCTGTAAATTGATATCCCCGTGTGTGTGGCATTTGGCTGACGCTGTGCTCTCAAAGAAGCACCCAAGCTAAATAAATATGTGACGATAAAAATACACACATGCAATCCCAGCCAGCACCTGGGAGACTGCGGCAGGGTTGCCACACATGTGGGGCTAGCCTGGGCTTCATAATGAAACCCTGGTTTGTGTGCACCTTTAATCTCAGCACTTTGAAGGCAAAGGCAGGCAGATTCTGTGAGTTTGAGGCCAACCTGCTCTACATAGTGAGTTCCAGGCCAGCAGAGCAGTAGGGCTGGAGATGTAGGTCAGTATTACACTTGCCTAGCTTAGTGGAGGTCCTTGGTTGGAGCCTTAGTATTGGGGTGGGGAAGAAAGGAGAGGAAGGAAGAGGAACCTGCTTTTTAGGTTCACCTAAGTTATCACTTGTCCTATAAATGTCTAAGTTTGCAAGCCTGGTGCAGAAGGTATTGGAGCTATGTTGGTGACATTTTAGAAGCCAGTGGACTTGTATGTTGGCAAGTGACATTTTGTGTGGTTCCCAAATGCCCCCTCTATTTGTTCGCTTGGTTGCTTTCTTACCTTTTTAGGCTGATGGTTCTCGTCTAACTTCTCAGAAGACATTCTTGGCCTAAAATGGGTGATCACAGTTGCTTTAACACAAGTCTACAAAACTGACCTCACTAAGATTCAGAGTGGGAAAAAGTAAAGGAGATGATGGCTGCCTCTTGTCCACAGACACTCCTAAGTGGTTCATGAGCATCCCCTTTCCCACAGAGACCTCCCCTAAGTTCACAGTGGAGCCTTCCTGAATTGATGGAAAGGGCTGGCCCCACTGAAGCCATGAAATTCCTCAGGTTAGTTTACTCCCAGCTCGAATCCAGGATTTGTAGAATCCAGGGGCTTAGCAAGCCATGTGGTTGTCCCAAGAGCCATTCACCTCTGAGGAGAAGCAGACCCAGAGGTAGACACACGTCAAAGGCACGGCCTTCCACTGCATACACCTACCAACACCCTCCAGGGATGTTTCTAATGAGAGGTTAAAACACTGGGGCACCAGACTAGCAGGGTCCCCAGACCTGATAAGAGTTAGGAGACATTCTCAGAGAGCAGAATAGCCAGCAAGGAAGGAGAAGAGACTGTCCTCCCCAGGGGTCTGACAAGTAAGCCATGTGACTGGACCACAGAGTTCCTGGGAGACATCTGGGAAAGTAGAGAGAAAATAGTACGCAGGAAAACAAGGAGAATCTGGCTCAGGGTACTGAAGGCATGAAGGACAATAGAGAAGATTCTAAGAGCAAGAGGAAGGGCAATGGAGAGGAAGACGGAAGGCTGGCCGAAAAGGTCCTCATCAGTGGTGTCTTGACAACTTGAAGGTAAGGACCAAGGGACAGAGAAGAAGCAAGAAGGGCTAGAAGCCAAGAACAGGGTAACTAAAGGAAATGGCAGAAACTTCTCCAGAAAAAAAAAAAGAGCAGGGAGGAAAAGGGGCATGAAGCAAGTCATGATAACCACTCAGCTAGAAATAAAACTCAAATATCTGGAAATTTGGGGACTGATAAGCTTCAGGTATAGATACATTTAGGGAACAGAAAAGAGAAACACAAAAGACAGCTAGGAAAAAACACTGAAAATGGTAGAAAAATAACTGCAAACGTGTATGGGTGTGTATGTACATTTCTGTTAAATATATGTGTGTGTTGACACATGCATTAATTAAAAAAAAAAAAAAAGGCCTGGAAGGGCTAGAGAGATGACTTAGCAGTTAAAAGCACTGACTACTCCTGCAGAGGACCTGGGTTCAATTCCCAGCACCCAACATGGCAACAAACAACTGTCCACAATTACTGTTCTAGGAGATCTGACACCCTCTTCTGACTTCCTTGAACACATCACAAATGTACTGCACAGACATACATCCACATAAGACACTTATACACATAAAATAAAATTTAAAAAAATGAAAAGGCCTGGGGAAAGATGGCTTAAGTTTAATGGCAGTTAGTAATGCAACCCACCGCACTGAGTCTCCCCTCCCCACAGAGTACCTTGAGGAAGGGAATGCTGACAGAACCAGAAGGTTGAGGATGAATACTTGGTGCTGGCAGCAGCAGTAGTGGTTAGTTAGCATCTAAGCATGAACACTGAAGGAAAAATAACACAACTGTCCAGAAGTGGTTTGTGAATGAAGGAAAAAAAAAGAGAGAGAGAGAAAGAACCTTGGGGAGGTGGGAAGGAGGAGGTGGGGCAGGACTAGCTCCTAGCTGTAAGTATCCCACTGGATGGAGGAAAACAGCGCAGCACCGAAGTAGGAGTGGGAGAGTGCTCCAGTACGCTTTTTGGGTAGCTGCTGCAAGAAATAGGGCCTCACCTGTCGCTGTACTAGGTTCATAATCTCGGGTAAAGGGAAGGCGGAAGGGCCCCAATCCCTGTCCTATTTCCTGTACCCCAGGGACTTGCCCAACCTAGTTTAAGGCACTAGGTAAGGTGGGGTAGAGACAATTTGACCGAAGACATCCTGGGGACAAAGCATTATCTGCACTGTCCAGTCTGCTGCCGCCGCCAGTTCAGACAAGACCTTGCCAGAATGGAGATAAGATTTGTACCTTTTAGGGAAGGGACGCACACCCAAGCTCATCCCAAGGAAGAAGAGCAGAGCACAAGCAAAACGGGGCCCAGATCAAGAGTCCAGAGAACGTCTCCAAGGGAGGGGCTCAGGAGGCACAGGGTGAAGCTATATGGGACTGGACGTTAACCTTGTGCGGGAAGGCGGGCAAATGTGCGCGTGGGTAGGAAAAGCGCTGGGATTGAGGCTGGAGGAAAACTGTTCCCCACGCGGCAGCGGCGGCAGCAAAGACCTGCGACTGGTACGTAAGGGCAGGTGGGAGGGGCGGGGCCTTGGAAGGATGGGAGGCGGGGCCCTGGGCTGGCAGTCTGCTGCTCCTTCTGCTTTCTTCTAAAACCTATAGTTTGGGGGATTTGTCTCCGTCTTCTCCCTGGAGCTGCGGTGGATTTCCAGGTCTCGGTAGGACCCTTATTTTTGATCCCTTTTGATTGTCCAGAGATCTCTTCAGTGTTAGTACTTCGCTGGGCTCCAACTCACTCCTAACCAACACGATTGCCAGACACACCCAAGGCTGCACTGGCCTGCCTTCTCCGTTCCAACCTTTTTCTGTTGAAAGGCCCAGAGCTGGCCTTCCACTCGCTCATCTTCCTTGTCTGCGGAGCCACTGAATGTCAGCTGCGATGTGCACACTAGTGACCAGTAGAGTCACTAGTGTGCTCAAGCATGAAAACGGTCCTGGTTCTGCCTCACTGGCTAGAAGCCAATGCAGGTGCATTCTCTGAGTCCCACTAGTAACAGAAGTGGACCAATTAGATCTAGGCCTTTTGTTTATTTGGATTTTGGTTTTAAGACAAGGTCTCATGTATCGCACGTGGCTCTGAACTCCCTCTATGGCCAAGGATGTAGTTCCGAAGTGTTAGAACTATATTATGTGCCAACACACCCACAATCTAATAGTTAAGTGGAGGGTTGAGGGAAGAGGCTTACAGCAATTTTTAGGATTTAAAGATGCACCTTTGGCATGGGAAGGGTGTAATCCCTGAGGGGTGCGCTGCAGGACCTGTCAAAGCGACAGCACCTTCTCTCCCCCGCCCCACCCCAGCCTGCGGAAGTCGTGAGGGATCTAGGGGCTGCCCATGGTGGCAGCACCTCCTCTCCAGCAGCTCCAGCAATGGCAATGCAGCCAAAGCCGCTTGCACCTGAAAAGGTCTTCTCTTCCTAACCCACGGGCCTGGTGCAGGGTAAGAGAGGTGAAAAAAGCCACCAGTTCCTGTGCAGGAAAACCCACCAATCTCTGAGCTTCCCAAGCGCAGGACTTGAAATCCCACCAGTCCCCACTCTGGAAATCTCTGCCCTAAAAAGTTCCGTCCCCTAAGAAATCCAATATAAAGCCTATGTCTATTCAGTTCCCTACTGTCCTCTCCAGGAGCGGAGGCAGCCACTTCTGAATTCAACCCTCCCAATAAATCGCTGAGTTTTGATGCCCGGTGTGACTCATCAGAAGCCAAGAAGCTTCTACAAGGGAAATGGACTAACCCTCTAAAACTGTAGGCCCAAATTAAACACTTTCTCTTTTAAGTTGCCTTGGTCATGGTATCTCTTATAGCAATAAAACAGTAACTAGGTTACCATAACTAAGTTTTTAAGGAAACCAAAACTTCCATTACAAAATATTATGAGTATGGGGAATGGGTTCTTCTCAAACAAATGGGCCTTGTCAGAGTGGAGATGAAGTTTGGGCCTCTTTTAGGGACTGGGGCATACTCCCAAACTAAGACATCAATCTGGATTCCCAGAAGCCAAAGGCTAACAGGGATTGAAGACAACCACCAAGAAACAAAAGCTCTACAAAAGTCTGAATTTGGATCATTACAGTTATATGAAGTCAGCAAGAATATGTATGCCCATAGGGGTTAAGCCTTGTATTGTCCTAAAGTCTTAGCTAATCTCTAAGGAATGAAAATGACAATAGGTTCAGTCCCCAGGGCTACATAAAACTGGGCTAGGCGGTTGTGATGGTTTGAGAATGGCTCCCACAGGCTCATATATTTGAATGTCTCATTCTCAGTTGGTGGGCTGTTTAGGAAGGATTAGGTGTGGCCTTGTTAGAAGAGGTATGTCTCTGGGGGTAGGCTGTGAGGTATCAAAGCAACCACACCAAGCCTCCATCCTCACCCCTTTTGCCTTCTGCAACTTGTGGTTAAGACGTGGACTATCGGTTACTGCTCTAGCACCATGCTTCCTACAAGGGGAATGGACTCACCTTCTGAAACTGTGGACCCAAATTAAACACTCTCTCTTCTAAGTTGCCCTGGTCATGGCATCTCTTACAGCAATACAACAGTAACTAGGTGTGTGACTGTTTATAATCCCAGAATTCGAGAGGTAGAGAAGCAGGAGGATAATAAGCTCAAGGTCATCCTCAGCTAGAGGCCTGCCTGAGCTACATGAAACCATGTTTCAAAAAATATAAATAGCATCAGTAATGACTGGCATCTCTTGATGTGATGATAGAGCCATGTATCATATAGATCAGAACAAAAGAGAATAAAAAAGTCAAACCCAGGTTGCAGGACACAACATTGTAAGTGGTTGTACTTAAAATGAGGGTGTCATGCTAGATGCGAGTGCCACATGCCTGTACTCCAGCACTTGAGAAGCTGAAGGAGGATTTGTGATTTTAAAGCCAACATGGGCAACAGCCTGCACTTCGCAGAAAACCTACAAAAAGCAGGAGGGAAATGGCTCAGTGGGTCAAGCCATGCTGTTCAAGACTGAGGACTTACTTGAGCTCATATCCTCAGCACCCATGTAAAAGACTGGCGTTGAAACACACAAAGGTAACCCCAGAGCCAGGGGTCAGTAGAGAAGAGGACCCTGGGGCTTACTAGCTGGCAAGTTTACCTGAAAGAGACAACTCCAGATTCAGTGAGAGGCCCTGTCTCAAAACCTAAAGTGGAGGAAAAACAGAAGACAACCAACATTGACCTTTGGCCTCTACAGGTGTGCACATCCACACTCACACATGTACAAGCACATGTGTGCACATACACACACACACACACACACACACACACACACAGAGAGAGCACACAAGGTCTGCCATGTGAAACAAAGCAGCTAAGAAATTGTAGTCTGAAGATGTTCAAGGAACCATCAGTTAGAGCAATACAATTTGACATTGGTTCCCCAAACTGAAAAAGTAAAAATACTCTACGGCCCAACTACTGTTAAAATCGTAATATGGGCTCTATATAACTATAAATTACATTTATTTTCTGGTCTTAAAAGTCATGTACTGGGGCTGGAGAGATGGCTCAGAGGTTAAGAGCACTGTCTGCTCTTCCAAGGTCCTGAGTTCAATTCCCAGCAACCACATGTTGGCTCACAACCATCTACAATGAGATCTGGTGCCCTCTTCTGGCATGCAAGTGTACATGCAGACAGAACATTGTAAACAATAAAATCTTTAAAAAAAAAAAAAGAAAGAAAGAAAGAAAAATCATGTACTGACTAGGAAACATACATACTTAAGTACTTTCAAGGCCCATAATTTGTTCTCAAATGGCTCAACAAACACAAGCAGAGCGGATCAGGGCAATAGTCACAATCTGGGTGGAGTTCTTCATACTATTCTTCCAGCTAATGTGTGGGTACATGCTGGTGGTGTGGGTATGTGCTCAGTATATGGCTACGGACCGGTATGAGTTCCATGTAGGTGCATGCATGCCTATGGAGGCCAGAGAAACTTTCAGTGTCAGTCCTCAGATGCCACTCCCTTTTGTTGTTGAGACAGGGTTTATCACTGACCTGGACATCACCAAGGAGGCTAGGCTGATTGGGCAACAAGCCCAGAAACCTGTCTCCACTTCCCCAGCACTGAGATTGTAAGTGTGTGTCATCACTCTTGGCTTTGTTTTTTTGCTTTTGGTTATGGAGTTTTTGTTTTTGTTTTGTTTTGTTTTAATGTGGGTTCTAAGGCTCAAACTTAGGTCCTGGGTATACAAGGCAATATTTAACTGCTAAGTCATTCACCAACCCCTCAAAACTAAGTTCTGTAAGAGACATATGTCTAAGGGACAGTTAATGCTGGTGAAAACGTGGAGCAAGGAAAACACTCCTCCACTGCTGGTTGGAAACTTGTACAGTCACTATAGAAATCAGTACGGCAGTTCCTCACAAAAATGAGAATTGATCTATCTCAAGATTCAGCTCTATTACTCTTGAACACATACCTAAATGATACTTCAACCTACCACAGACACTTGCTCATCAATGTTCATTGCTGCTCTATTCATAATCGTCAGAAATTAGAAACGACCTAAGTGTCCCTCAACAGAAGCATTTTTTTTTTAAAAAGTGATATATTTACACAATTGAGTGTTAATCAGTATCATTAAATGTGAGGCAATGGCTAGAACTAGAAAAAAAATCATCCTGAGTGAGGTAACCTAGACCTAGAAAGATAAATATGGTATATATTTACTTATATCTAGATTTTAGCTGCTAAATAAATTATAACCAAGCTACAATCCATAGACCCAGAGAGGATAGGCATGGGGATGGGGGTTGCGGCATATGGATCTCTAAAACGGGAAAATAAATTCTATGGGTGGAATGGAGTA
Source organism: Psammomys obesus (assembly GCF_907164565.1). NCBI lineage: Eukaryota > Metazoa > Chordata > Mammalia > Rodentia > Muridae > Psammomys > Psammomys obesus. Next base: position 215,504 of record NW_026590120.1, read on the forward strand.
TGGTGGGGGGTGAGGGGGAGGCAAAGGGACCTTGAGAATGGGAAGAGAGAGGGGAGATAGGATTCAGGGAGGGAATAAGGAGAGAGATACCTAGAATTGAAGAGCATTTGGGGGCAGTATGGAATGACTCTAACAATATTCTGCTATACCCACAGACTGGCACCTTATTCAGCCATCATCAGAGGCTTCCTCCTGCAGATAGGAACAAACACAGAAACCTGTGGCAAGACAACACAGAGAGACCGACCGACCTTGGAACACACAGCTCCGAACAAGGTGTCTCCATCCCCCCTTCTCAGAGCTCAGGAAACCCCACAGGAGAGGAGGCAGGAGTAGAGGAGGGAACAGAGGACACCAGAACAAGGCCCTCTAAAACTGAGCAAAGCTCAGATAAACTCACAGAGACTGAAGCAGCAAGCACAGGGCCTACACAGGTCTGCACCAAGTCTGTTTCTTATATACTATAGCTTTCAGTTTAGTACTTTTATAGTACTTCTGAATGTGTGAACAAGTGGGTCTCTGACTTCTTGTTCCTGTTCTTGTGGCTCTTTTATTTTTCTGTTGGTTTGTCTTGTCCAATTGTGATACAAGTTTATCTTATTATATTTTGTTAGAAAGAGAGAACATGACCCTGTAGTCCTGAAGCAAACTACCAAGTGGGATTAAAAATATTGTTCAATGGCAGCAGAGACCACTCAAAAAAAAATGGAAAAGGGCTAGAGGCACAGCTCAGTGGAGAACACTTGCCTATCATGATGCTTTGCATTTCATCCCCAGAACCAAAGAGGAAAGAGGAACAAAGGAGAAATGAAGACTGAAGGGAGAGAAGAGGAACTTGAAGTCCACAGAGAAGGAGGAAACAGGCGATTCAACTTATATTTAGAATCACAGAGCAAGTAAGATCTCAACTTATACCCACTGCTTTTAACACACCCAAAAGTTCTGTTCAGAACAGACAACAAAGGGAAAAAGCAAGGGCAGTACAGATCCAGAAGTAGGGAGCATGACAGCACAGGAAGGGGGTAACTGACATATTACATTGTAATTGGTCAGCATGCAATTTTAAGGCAGATAACTCAAGGCAAAGGACATTTGTCCCAGAAATGAAGACATACTTCTAGTTCCTATTCAGGCCCTGGAGCCAGGCAAATGACTCTAAAGGCCAAAGTGTCCAATTTTCAGAGAACATTCACCCTGACCCAATTTGATCTCCACAGCTAAATTTGACACAGATTGCTATCAGTTTTCAACTCTCACATCATTTGTAATCTCTTCGCAGAGATCCCTAAGTCCAAGGCAGACAGGGCTTCTAACTGACTGCAGAGCTGGCTGATCAAATTTAGAACCAGGGAACTGAGGAAATCGCACATATACCCATAAACCAAACACAGCCATTTTTCACCCAGTTTGAGACTTTTTATTAATGAAATTGGGCAATAACAGAGCAAAGACCCAGGACAAACGTGATGACAAAGTAATCCACATGACAAGCACTGGCCCAGAGAGCCTCCCCCTCAAGGGAATCATGGCAAACACCAGGGGGCCTTATGGTAAACCAGGTTCACCAAACAAAAAAAGCCATCTGCTTCCCCCATTTGAGACAGCAAACAGCACAAAGGCTCTCTGAGCCTCCAACTTCTGCATCAGCCACAATTATTTGAGAAGAGAAAGGCAGTAAGAGACACACAAAATGGGGGACTTGCTACCTTTATCACTCTTCATGGAATAAATGCCAGTGCCAGCAAATGAAAGATCTCTTGAGTGAGACTTCTGCTAGAGTCATGGATTTCAGATCTTTAAACCAGACTGTGAGAAACTGGACATTACCAAACTGTCAAGACACCACAACCAGACAAAACTTCCTCCTTGGGCCTAAACAGAGAACATTAACAAACCAAAAGTAATGTCTGCTCCCATTTCACCCAATGGGACAAAGGTATTCTGCCATACTGCTAGATAGGAAAGGTTAAATGGATAAGCCATTTTTAAAAGGCACAAAACCCTTTCAAATAATTTGGTTAGATATGAAAAAACTAGAAATTTTGATTTAATATAATTGGAGGTGGGTGGAGCTGGAGAGCTGAATCAGTGGTTAAGAGCACTGCTTGTTCTTCCATAGGACCCAGGTTTGATTCCCAGCACTTACATGGTGGCTCATAAATGTCTAATTCCAATCCCAGCAGATCCAATTGATGGCCTGTTCTATTCTATCTCCTTCAGTACTTCGTGCACATGGTGCACAGACATACACATCAAATAAAACTGTGTGGCCCATGAGTGTATGGGGGTGCAGGTGGGCTCATGTGCGGAAGAGAAAGGGTAACTTTCAGGCGCTGGTTCTTCCCTCCACCATGGGTTCCGGGGATTGAGCTCAGGATGTCAGGTTTGTACAACACACACCTTTACTTGCTGAGCCATCTTGTCAGCCTGAAACTAAAGATTTTTATAATAAAAATAAAAGGTTAATGTTTCCAATTGTTTTTTGGTTTTGTCTCTATAGAATGTTGACTCTTATGAAAGTTTCTAATTTTCCAGTGACACACATTACTAACTTAATGGTGGTTTCTTTTTCAAGTATATCCTATTTTCACTGACTAAATTATCAGTATTTATATAGCTAAAAATATGTTAGGAGATAATTTCTCCCTTCTCTGGAAGAAAAATGGGGTAGGAGGAGACAGGGACTCGGTTACAATATATTCATTTCTTTAAGGAAAAGTTCAAAAGAGTCAAAATATAACCAATAACAAGTTTTTTTTTTTTTTTAATGTGGGAAGGCATATAGAAGGAAAATCTAGATAAATCTCAATACAATGATTCAGTCAAAGCTCAAAGCCTACTTGAGATGAATTCAGGCATTATAACCTAGAGAATACCCTTGAAAATTCAATCTAATCCAAGGACATGCTGACCACTGAAAGGGATGCAACAGAGAGGGCCCTCAGGTGGGCAGGAACTACAGCAGACACAGACCCTCAGATCAGGCACCTCTTCACTCACATTTATCAACACCAACACCCTCCCCTCACTAAAATGTTAAAATTCTAAAATGTCAAAACTCAATCTTTCAGCTCTATGTACCTTGCCAAAATTTTTAATATGTAAGCCAGACATGGTGGCGTACATCTGTAATCCCAGCAACTGGAAGGCAGGGGCAAATGGATCACTGTAAGCTCAAGGCTAGCCTAGTCTACATAGCAAGTTGCAGGCCAGCCAAGGCAACATTGTGAACCCTTTCAAAAGTTAAATAAAATTACTGAGGTGAGAGGCAACACAAACTAGGATCTATATCTGCCTGTAAAAGAAACATATAGTGTACCATCCTCAAAAGTAGTTGAAGTTTTCAAAGTACAGCAGCATTCACGGGGCTAAATATGTGGCTTGGCTGGTAAAGCGTTTGCCTAGCATGCACAAAGCCCCGAGTCTGATGCTGGGCATGGTGGTGGATGCCCATAATCCCGAAGTTCAAAGTCACCCAGAATACACAGTGGGTTCAGGGCCAATCTGGAATACATGAACCCTGCCTCAAAATAACAGAAAGACTTAAGGTTCTGGAGTAAGGAGACTAGAAATCTAGACAAGCAAAGTAATAAAGCTACCTGGCAACAATGTCAAAAGAAAGCCCTAGACTACAAGAACAGCCCTTTCGAATGCAGATTAAGCCAAAGAGGAAGGAAAACATTGACCATCACAAGTGAAAACTAGGCACTAACATGGCTAACACCATATAGGTCAAGGATTCTTGGTATGGTCAGTTCGGTGAAAGCAAAGAACTCCTCCTTGTCTTTGAAAAATATTCCACACACCTATAACATGACTAAAACACTATGAAAAGAGGCAGTAAACACAATGAAAACACCTAAGTATCATCTTGTTTAGTTTTCACATTTTATTAAACTATGAGAATTTGAAGATAGGACATCATCAGTCAGAGCAAGTGACAGGACAGAAAAAAATCAGTGATTCAGGGACAGTGATCACATGGTAACATTTAGCATGGCTGAAAGCAGTTCCGTTCACTCTCCCTGCTGACAACAGTGAGATTTGGGTCACACACACACTAGCAAGCTAATCTGGCCAGGCTGGTCAGGCTTAAAGCCCACAGCCCTGATTTGTGAACTAATCAAACCATGAATTATGGGAAAATCACCCAACAGGCTCCTCAAACTAATACTTATAACCTTTAAAGAAAAGGCTTCCCTGAGGAGTCCCATGGTTATAGTAAAAGAAAGCTGTTTCTTTCTCACTTTACATCCTAGACAAAAATTCTTCAATCATGGATGGTATTCTAAAACCAGTCACTAGATCATTTAAATAAAACACGGCATGTGTTTAATCCTTCATCTGGGAAAAACTGACTCAAAGACAAAGAAGCTTGATGTCACCTACCAAGCTGAAAAAAGCCACCAAAAGAATTCAACACTTTCCAAAATGCCCAAAACCATGCCCTGAATTCTCAGGACACAAAAACCCTGTTTGAAGTTTTCTGGGGTTTTTTGTTTTGATCTAAAAACAACTTCCAGCCATGAAATAATGCCTCCTGTCATAGGGAGCTTTTTAACCCTGTTTCTGCACTTGTCTGTTAGCTTCCCCTGATCCAAAAAACCATGCAGCATGGGAGGCCCTTCAGTCAACATCAGTGCCCTTGATTTGCAGGCAAGAAAAAAAAAAAAAAAAAAAACAGATGTGGATCAGATTAAAACCCTCACATCTGATGCTCTCAATGAAACACACATTAAGCTCCATCTAGCTGCACCATTGCCCTAACCTAAATTAGTAACATAAAGGCTTTACAGGGCTCAGCCACGTCAACGCATAGTCTCCACTTCACTCCTTCCCCAGTAACTTCTCAACTGACGGCACCCAACATACATCCCTGCAGGTGTCTTAGAGATGAACGCAGATGGTACCAAATGCTTCCCCAAACTGGTAATGTTTCTGGATGAGATCATGCCAAAAATCATGCCATCAACCTTCAGGGACAGCACTGAGTATAAACTTCATGAAATCACCACGTTCTGCTCCCAGAGCAGACAATACTGTAGGTACTCTCAAGATCAGATGAATTAACCTTCTATTTAACATTTCAAGATACAAAAAACGGACAGGTCACTGTTTAAACTCATTTTTAAAGGCATAGGACTTTCTTAACACAACAGGAAAGAGGCAACAACTTTATTTTCCAGTTTGAGACTGTGCTAACTGCCTTTGAAAACACATTTTCAGGAAAATGAAACAATTACCTCCAATTAAGTCATCAACCAAACCCTATTCAGCTTAAAACAGCCTTACACAGCTCTCTGCTTCTGTGAGGAAAACAGTGTAAAAGAAATTTAAAACAGCAAAGACTGTGAAAAGTAATGTGAGTTTTAAGACAGAAAGAAACTTCGAAATAAGCAGTTTTAAGCCAGAAATGATGGCACACACATAATCCCACCCTTCAAGAGGACAAGGAAGGAGGACTACCACAAATTTGAGGCCAATCAGGAAAAGAGTAAAGTCCTGTCTCAAAAAACAACAACAACAACAAAAAAAAAAAAAAAAAGGAAGGGGAGGAAGAGGAGAGAAGGAAGGAAGAGAAGGCTAGAAGGGGACTCAGATTCATTGGTTTGACAAAAAGTGAGGAATTTGAAAAGATTAGTCCTATTTAAGAAATCGAGAATCACTTCTCAGCCTTCTATCTAAAATCAGTAGAAGACGGATGAATAGCTACCTTATCCCTATAATTAAAAGCTTACACCCGAGGCAAGACACACTTCAGAAGACAGGACACTCTTGAAATACAGAATTTTATTTAAAAACTGTTTAAAGTAGAAAAAAACCCTGTCAAGAAAAACCAGGTGAAAAAATGGGTTCCCAATAAAATGGAATTTGGGGGCAACAGAAGTCTAAAAGGCCACAAAGGAGAAATAGCACCACTGTCAATTGAACAATGGCTAGTTACTTGCTTTTTTTTTTTTTTTTGGCATTGTTAATCACTGAATCTGGATTTCCTCTGAATTCCACAGAGCATGCACTACATAACAATCTGTCATAAAATACCTGTTTTCTACACACAGCATAAGACAAGCTACCACCAGGAACAAATCAATACAAACACATGAGGGGTTGAACAATCTCAGTAGTGGGTAACATACATCTTGCAAAATTCTGCCAAACAAAGGAACTGAATGAGCTGTGGGCAAAGCAAATGAGGGAGAATTAAGGAAAGAAGTATTTTAAATATTAATATTTCAGTCTTGGTACTGTATATTCTAAAATTTAAAAAAAAAACCATTTTAACATTTAGTAACACACTAGAGAGTTTATCTCCAAAGAGATTAGTGCACTGGCAAAGCATTCGGGTGACAATGGGAGCTGTGAACAGCAGGCACCAAGCACCCTAGCCTCACAGAGCCCAAGGTGACGCTGGCCTTCACTGATCACTCCTTTGCCAGACGTCCAGCATGAACTTGCAGCACGATCACCTGCCTGCTGTATTTACAACGCTCAGCAGCAAACTTAAGGAGCCAGAGGAGTTCCCAGAGGTGAAGGGGAGCAGAGAACGTGTTAAATGTAAACTTAAAAGACAGTACAACAGGACTCAACGCCCATTCAAATCCCAGAGATGTGGGCAGGTCCCAGAAACACAATACATAGGAACTTAGGGGGCAGTTTGAAAACTTCAGAGGGATGCTCAACAGAAGCTGAGCTCTTCGTCTCAGGCATTGCAGACCCCTCTATTCACCCAAGCAACCAGGCTGCTTGCTTTTATAGCAGGGATGCAACTAGTCAATGACACCAAATGGCTTTACAGAACTTTTCAAACTTCCCTTCTGAGCCAAAGACTACATCTGTGAGATTCAAGCAGCCTTGAAAGGCCAGCGACAGCAGGTTCCAAAGAGTCTAAAGTCTGGCTCTTCCTTCCCAGATACAACGTCAGACACATAAAATCTCCTGTCATGTTACATTTTATATTTTGAAATATGGAAGCATATTTTAAATACTCTTAAGGCATTTATTTATTAATTCGTTCTCTGCCAAAATTTCACATTAGTTTAAAGTTCAATTCAGTCTTTACATTTCTCTGAGGTTTGTCACCTCATGTATTATAAAACCCCCTTCTCCATCAGTCAGTGTGACCAGCATCCACATAAAGAGCCCCATGTTGGCCTTTCTGTTCCTCTGGTGAACCAACTAGATGTTAATACTGCTCTGCTACAAGGCAACAGCTCCTAACTCAAACTCCTCTGAAAAGGTGAGACTTCTGCAAAGTGCACTTTGAAGAAGAGGTACTTTTTGCTTATGAAAAGAAACCAGTGAGTTCTCTAAGAATAAGAAAAGGGTATTTAACAGTTAAGCACATGATTTGGAGTGAAGACATCAGATGTTGCCCTGCTGGTCCAGGCTGCTTAATACTCTTCTTGTTCCTCCTGCGGGCCCCCTTCATCGGGTATCACAAAGCCTTCCTGAAACCGGAAAAAGAAAAGGGAGGAAAGCTATTAATCAAAACAGTGCCTTGCCTCACTGACCTCACAATTTAAGCCTCTCCTTATAGGCAGTTCTTCCTGTCTCCTACACAAGTCCAGGAGTGGTGGTTCACAACTGTAATACCAACCCTTGGTAGGCTAAGGTAGGTGGATGGCCATGAGGCTGAGGCCAGTCTGTGGCTACAGACTAGAGTTCCAGGGTAGCCAAGGTTGAATGAGACCTTACTACCTCAAAAACTCCTGACAGAGCTCCAGCAGCAGAGCACTTAACTGTATACAGACAAACTGGATTCAATCCCCAGTTGCATAAGAGAGAAACATAAAAAGTCAATGACATGTAAGCAGGCAGAGTAACATACACATGTAATCCCAAAACTCAGGATGTGCAAACAGGAGTTCAAGGTCATCCTTGGCTACATAGTGAGTTCAATCCCAACCTAGGTTATGATACCCTTGATCAAAATCAAAAACCTGAAGTTGCTCATCAAGGTCAGTGTTCTAACCTGAATGCAGTGGCTCACACCTGTAATTCTAACACTTCAAGAGGCTGAAGCAGGAGAACTGCTAAATTCAAGGTCAGCCTGTGCTATCTAAAAAACAAAAATCTTAGTATTGTGACGTTATTAGCTCTGCCTTCAGGCATCTTTGTTACGCTGAATGCCATTATTGAACCAAAGTACCTTCAACAGCAGGAAAGGGCTGGTCCAATGTCAATGACGGCTGGAAAGCCAACAGCATGGCAAACTTAAGACTTGTGGCCCCTCCCCCAGCTCAACGCTGGCAGACAGCATGGAGTGACCACACTGCTCTTTCATAAAAACACGTCTATATTTTTCTTTTTAACTAAATCTGTATAGTTTAAATTAGTTAAGATGTACTTCCACTGAAAGACCAAAGACTCCTATATCTTTTTTTTTTCATAACTGAACACAATGAAAATCTTAAGGATTTAGCACACAAATTAGCAGCTTTTCAGTCATCCATCTTAATCCTCCAAAATCCCAAAGATATGTTTAGAAAACTATTTCATCTATTATTACACAGACCTTGTGAGCTATGTGCAATTACAAATACTGTTAAACAGTGGACACAGCTAGGTATCAAATCCTACACCTAGGGGGAAGAAAATCAGTCTTCTCTGATGAACTAACATCATGATTAAAGGCTATGTAATAATGATGGATCCAAAGAAAACCACAAAGGGAGTCAGTCAGGCAAGCTCCTGGGAGGGAGGAGCAAAGGCATACCCTGGCAGCTATGGACACAAACATCAAGGATCAAGGGCATAACTGGAGTCCTTATAATGGCAAAAATACCTCTAGCTGGAATGGTCAAGCCACAAGGGTGAGGTGGCAAAAACTATAAAAGCTGGGCAAGCCAGCCACTTCCTGAGTTTACTGTTCCCTCAAGCAAAGACACAGACCTAGAGAAGGCATTCTTTGGCTAACTTGGAGGGAGTAAAAGATGAAATTTTTTGATGAACCCTACACTGGGTACCAGCACAAAGTGAACTAAAATCAACAAGGTTCATTTTTTTCTTAGGAGGTAGAATGGAAAGAAACTCTCTTCAGGTAAACACGTACATCTGTGGCATAAAGAATATCTACAATTCTCTGCAGTACAGGGTCATTTTCCCCCTCATTCTCCTGGCAAATCAGTTCAATGTTCCTTAGCTTTCCGAAGTAGAAGTCTCGCTCCTTCTCCAAGTCTTCAACAGTAAGCTTCAATACTTTAACCTGTACAAGATATTGACAACATTGAGCACTGGTGAAACAATAAAATATTCAACCCAAAATGAGGTGTTCTTTGATCAAAATAAAACATAAGCAAAAATCCAGTTCAGTTTAATGTCAACTTTCTTCAGCCTTAGATAAATAATATATACTAGTTCATGGCCACCTTGACTGTGAGTACCCAAGAATGGGCAGACTGCAAGACTACATGGTAGAGCTTGGCGCAGTGGTACATGCCCTGAAGCCCAGCGCTCAGGAGGCAGCGGCGGGCTGATCTCTGTGAGTTTGAGTCCATCCTGGTCTACATAGGGAGTTCAAGGGCTACACAGACAAACCTTGTCTCAAAAAACAAACTAGATAGAGAGATAGGTAGGTAGATAACACACACACCTTAAATTATTAAGGAGCTTTTCACTGAGATGGGATCAAAAAGGGAAACAAATGAAAACCTCCTCCTCAATTTCCCATTCAGCACCAAAAATAGGCTAGGATGTCAGATGCAAATCCTAATTACACTGTTCATCTGTAAATCCTCACAAGGTTGCCAAAAAACTGTAATGTAAAGCATTTTGTGTGTGGCATAAGCAACTATAAAAATATTAGGTAGTTTCTATATTTCTGACCACTTTTACGCTCTTGTATCTTTCTCTCCAACTGCTTCCTTTAACACAGTGATTCTCACCCTTCCTAATGCAGTGGTAACTGTGGTACCTATATAGTGGTAACCCCCACCATAAAATTATTTTTATTGCTACTTCATGACTATAATTTTGCTACTGTTATGAATCGTAATTTCAATATTTTGGGAGACAGAGGTCAAAGGGGTTGTGACCCACAGGTTAAGAACCACTGCTCTTAAATTTTAGGGGAGTTTCCTTTTTCTTACTCATTTCTTATTTCTCACAAGCCAAAAAGTTCTAATCAATGTGACCTTTTAAAGAACAGTGGAGCATCTACTCCAGACTTCAAGAGTATCTTTTGTTTATTGTCATTTATCTCAATGGAGTTTGTACCAAACACCATTCCACACAACTCAATTACTGTGAGCAAAGTGTTAGCTCCCGCCAGATTACAGATTACAGATTACATCTGTAATCTCAGCATTTTAGAAGCAGATGTTACAGCAGCATGGCCATGAGTTAAAGGCCAACCTAGACTGCATGTTAAGACCCTGTCTCAAGAGGAAAAAAACAACAAAAACATCCACAGTATCAGGCCCACCCCACACATAAGGTGTTTAGTCCAGAAGCTGACTGATAAGCATAAGGGAAGTAATGGCAGAACTGGTCTCGGTTCCTCTGTGCTCATCTTGATGGAGACTGTCTAGATGGTCCTGCGGGATGCAGGGTCTACTGAGCCATGTGGCCTCGGCTGACCACTCTTTACTCTCTTGTATTTTTTCCTCTGAAGTTTTAGGGAAGCCTGCTTTTCCTCCAGGACTCCACACTTCACAGCAGCAGTGCCCAGTAGGGACTGAGTCAAAATAATCACCCACAAGCAATAAACAAATGAAGGATTGATACAAAGAGGAACAACAGCCCCCATTTTGTTTTTCTGATCTACTGCCCCTCACTGAACTGTGAGGAACAGAACAGAGGAGCAGCAGGTCTTTCCTAGCACTTTCATTCTCAAGCTCCAGAAAGCAGCTCTGCATTGTCTTTTATTCTCTGAATCCCACAGAACTTGAGGGCATTCCAAAGAGGGTCCAGAACTAACTGTGATCCACTTTGACCCACACTGAGAATATAACTGCCTGTAACTCCAGCAAGAGTCAGACACACTGACACACACATAAAAGTCAATGAATCTTTTTTTAAGTTAATTTCCAGACAGACATAGGTTTCTGTGGCACTAGGAAAGCCTGACCCCTGTTCTACTCCACAGCTCATGGCCCATGCTGCAGCTGAAGACTCACACATGTCAAGAGGTCAAATCTGAGCAGGCGAACAGAGAGGCCCTGCCCTCCTGAGTGAAGCAAAGAACCCACAGTGACAATGTGAACAACACAAGAGGTAACAACTCAATTGGTACCTGCTGCATCAGCTCAGCTGCTTCATCGTCCCCATTGCCCACACCAGGATTCTTTCGCACCATCCCTGGGCCAGCCTTAGGAGCTGCAGTAGTTCTCTGTGTTGCAATGGGTCTCTGTGGAGCTGAGAGAAGACTAACCATGTTAGGAGAAATTTCAAAAGCAGGCAAAAATGCACAAAAAGCAAGAAGTCTGTGATCAACTACTTTCCACAGAAAAGTCAGCAAAGGGATTGAAGCCAGCCCAGATACAAACAGCACAATACCCCAACCCACATTTGCCCAAAATGGTTCTTATCCTGACATTAGACTCAAGTAACAATTTTAGCAGGCTCCTTCATGCTGGGGATAGTCCTCCAGTGAGATCCTCACTCTGCTGCAGTGAACTGTCTGCTCAAAAGTGCAATCACTCTGTTACACACAATGATGGACCTTAACCCACAGGCAAGGCAACCCACAAGCAGTGCATCAAAAGCAAACCTTCTACCAAGAGCAAGTCTCAATCCCAGCTGGTACTGGAGTACTCTGTTCCCTATCTGGAAAACGAGATTCCTCTAACTCATCACCTAAGACTCACTGGATTCGGTAAGGGAAGGAGCTCACAAGAGCTAGAGTGGAGCCTGCCTTTACCACTGTAACTTCAGAGCTGACCTTTTAGATATCTACAGGGTCAGGAGAAAAACCACCTCAGTAACTAAGAGTTACAGATCCCTCAGTGTTTACAGCCAAAGGCAGACAAAGCAGTGACCCAAGTTAACATAACTAAAAATGGCTACGCTTCAAGATAAATGGACATTTGTCACCTTAGCTAATCATGCTGCAATTATTCTGTGAGACAGAGATACTATGCCAGGCTTAGAAATAGCTCATCTTCCTAGTACCCAAAATCTATAGCTACAGACCTTTTTGTCCACAGTCATAGGTGTTTCCTTTGGGTGGCACTTTCTGGTACTTCTTAACCTGAACATCTAAAATTTTCTACACCCACAATTACCTACATAGTTGCCATTCTTAACTGCTAAAGAATAAAAAGAACACAGTGAGAATTTTGTAATTTGGGTTTCTTTAAAAACCACAGAAATGTTATGGGAATATGGTTTCATTTTAATCCCAGGTGTGGGGATATTAGGCTGCTTCACAGCAGGTGACTATAATTTGCCTCATGCTCTGGCAGAAGCATGGTTTTGCCAGCTGCAGATGGTTTCTGCAGGTGTGTAATGTTTGGAATTCTGGGAACTTTTCAGAGGACATATAAATGCTATAGCCCTGAGAGATGAGGGGTTGGTGGTGGTGGCCAGTTGGTGATCGGATGTTATTGGTTGAAGTTTGTCAAGTACTTATATACAAAGAATCAAGAAAAAGAAATTGGATATCCTGACAGTAAACATCAAACTTACCCCAAGGAACTAAATGACCCTAATCAGCAGGAAGTCTAACAATAACATCACCCCTTTCCTCTCTATCCTTTTACCCACAAAGTAGTAAAAAGTTCAGCTACAACTGCTCCTCCAGAGGACCTGATTCAGTTCCCAACACCTACATGGTAGCTCTAATTCCACCACCTCTAATTCCAGTTCCAGAGAATCTAACACCCTCTTCTGGCCTCTGAGGACACCAGGCACATTATGTGATACAAACAGATACAAACTAAACACCCATACACATAAAATTTTTTTAATTTGTTTTTAGGTTAAAACGGTAAAATGTGTAATGTGTCAATTCTTTCTCAATAAAGCTCTTCAAACAAAAACTCTACAAGCAGGAGGAACAAAGTTCAAGGTCATCCTTGGCTACACTGTGAATTCAAGGTCCACCTGGGCCAGAGCCCAGCCTCAAAAAAAGACCTCCATCTTTAGCAGGGAGTGTTGGCTCACAACAAATGCCCATGTTCTATGAATATACTACTAAAAAGACACCTTGGGAAAACAAACAAGCCCAAACATTCTCAAGAGACGCTCTACAAACCACTTCCCTTCCCTACTAGACCCTGCAAGCAGCAAAGCCACAGCAGCTCTTGCACTAAATCTCCATGAAGGAAGCCAGAATCAGGCACAGAAGGCTGGCCTACAGACTAAAGGCATAATGATGCAGACAGCCTAGAGATTCCCTGAAAGATTGAGAAAACTCTTGAGTTCCCAAACTTCAGACCTAACTGTAACTTAGCTTCTTGGGTGTTTATAAAAATGCCTCAATTTCCCACGTAACTGATGCTATCTTATGTGAGCTAGCATAAGGAAATTCTATTACATCCAACAAAAAGCCCTTAGGTAAAACAGCTCACTCACCCACGCCAGAGGCAAGTGTTAACTTCCCACTTTACAGGGGAGGAAGACCTCAAGGAAAGGGTGAAGAGGCTCCAACAGAGCCGCAGAGCACAGGCATGTATCTGCCACATGCCAGAATCCACCACCCTATCAGAAGCACAGGACAGGCCTATGGCTACTCAAAACTCCTTACTCAGGACTACAGCACAGTTCTGTATGGAGCACCTATGTCAAGCACCACTAATTTTTTTTTTTTTTTTAAATAAAAACTTCTGGTTCAGTGTTGAGTAAGTGGAATTACTAGAAACAGCCTCATGGTTCTGTTTACCTGCAGTGCTGGAGCCGAGAGGTTTCTTCGGTTTACTCAGAGCTGGAGCGACAAGAGAAGGAGCCACTGCAGTTTCTTGACCTTGTCTGGCAGCTACAGGGTCATACTCTTTTCCATCATAATTTGCATCAAAAAACTTCTTGAACCATTGAACAAATTCGAAATTGTCCTGAAATTTTCCTTTTACTAATTTATCCACAGGAATTATCTGCAGAGAAAAGTCAAAACCATTCAGAACAAAGCAGGGGGCTTTGGCTAACATCAAACCTGTTCACTCATCAAAAACAAAAACAATCAAAAAAAAAAAAAAAAACCCCACAAAACTCTGCCAAAAGGAGAAAATATCTTAGAGATTTTGCTGCTAAGATCAGTTCGCCTTCAATACAGTACCAATTCGTAGCCAGTTCTCCAAACTCCTGAAAAGAAACCTTGAACAAAAAGGAACAAGGACCAGATATGGTTCAGTGCCTGCCTGGCATGCACAGGCCTTATACTGAATCCTCTACACCACAGAGGAACTAGTCTCACCACAGTCATATGTACATATCAAGACACAATGAAGGGTAGCACGTTCACTGTACCATAAAGAGAAATTCCCTGGCTTAGTACAATGGCACACATCTGTGAACACTCTGGGAGCCGAGACAAGAGTATGTCAAACTCAAGCTTAGTCTACACCACATAGTAAGACTCTATCTAAAAAGGGGTGGGAGGGACTAGAGAGATGGCTCATCTGTTAAAAGCAATGGCTGCTCTTCCAGAAGACACGAGTTCAATTCCAAGCACCCACACTGCAGCTCACAACTGTTTGCAACTCCAGTTCCAGGGAATCTGACACCCTTACACAGACTATACAAACAGCAATGCACATAAAATAAAAATTAACAAACTATTAGAAAGTGGGAAGAGAGGTAAAGGAAAAGCAAAGAAAGGAGAGGAAAGAAGGGTAAAAACAAGTCAAGGTACAGAATCAAGTACAGTATATTTTATAGACGTAAATCTAGAAATTAAAATAGTTAGCCCTCAGACTAGTAGAGACTAAATAATACTTAAAACACGAGTCTGCTCCAGAGCCAGTGAGATGGTTCGGCGGGTAGAGGTGCTGTCACACAGGCACATACACACACGCACTTGTGTGCATGCAGTTCTCTTCTCCACTCCTCTCCTCTCTCCCCTTTCTCCCAATAAAATATAATAAAAGGGAATTTTAGGGCTGGAGAGATCACTGAATGATTGAAGGCACTTGTTGCTCTTGCAGAGGACCCGGGTTTGGTTCCTAACACCCAAATGGTGGCTCACTACCACTTCCAACTCCAGGGGATCCAACCCCCTCTTTCTGCCCTCCACAGACACCAGGCACATACATGATATAATACATATTAATGCAAGCAAAACATTCATATACATAGAATAAATCTTTTAAAATAAATTTTATTCACTAGTTCAGATTACAGGTTGACTGCCCCAGACTGTTACTAAATTCAGAAAATAAAGAAAGAAGACAGTGAAGGAAGCAGGGGTGGGAGGGTAGAGAAAACCAGGTTCCCTGTAATCATGTTAACTAAAAACAAGAGGTAACATAAATTGGAAACAGAAAACGTCAAACATTACTTTAAAACAGCCAGACAGAGTACCTCACATCTGTAATCCTGAGTGCAGGAGGCTGAGGCAGAAATATCACCATGAATTCAAAGCCAGCCTGGGCTACACAATAAGTTCAAGGCTAGCCTTTGGTAAACAGACTTCCAAAAATAAATTTTAAAAGGGCCAGCAAGGCTAGGTAGGGTAGCACATGCCTTTAATCCCAGTACTTGAAAGGTAGAGAAAGGCAGATCTCTGTGCATTTAAGGCCAGCATGGTCTACATAATTCCAGAATAGTCGGGACTATATATATAGACTCTGTCTCAAAAAGACAGAGTGTCTTTGCTCAATGGGCAAAGACACGTGCTGCCAAACCTAATGCTCTGATTTCCCCTCTACTTCACCCCCGTGTCCTCAGATCTACAAATGCACTTGCATATGTACGTGTACACACATACACACCTTTTTATAAAATATAACTAAAAATTAAAGTATCTTAAATATAAGAAAGTAACCCAAACAAAAAAATAAAGTTTACTTACTTTGTCAACACCCATTCTCTTGAAACCTGCTTGTAGTATTTTGAAGTTCTGAATATATTCATGCTCTAGCTTAGCTTGAAATTTCACTTTCTTCAAGGCAATGGAGCCAGGGAAGAGCATGTCCATAAACTGACAGTATGCTGCCCCTGAATCAATAATAACACAAAACAAAAACAATAAATTATATGTCACCGAGTGCCACTTTTTTCCTCCAGACAAAAATCTCTCTACGCAGCCCTGGCTAGCCTGGAACTTCCTATGTAGACCAGGCTGGCCTTGGACTCACAGAGATCTACCTGCCTGTGCCTCCTTAAAGGTGTGCACCATTATGAGCACTGTAAATGCCACTAGCGGAAAAGCATGGTCATCCACATCTATTTAAACCAAATACAATTTTATTAAAGACTGGTCTCATGTAGTTTAGGCTAGGCTCAAACTCAATGGAGCCAAGAATAATCTGTAATTTCTGATCCTCCTGCCTCCACTCCCTGAGTGCTGAGATTTCTAAGCATGAGACAACACACCCTATTGTATGTATGAAGCTCAGGGCTTGTGTATTCTAGGCAAGTCCTCTACATTCCCAGGCCCCAATTTTAAAATTTTATATATTTTAAATTTTAAAATTTATACAGTGGACCATAGATAGCAAAAAAGATGGGGCCACCGAAACAGCTCAGTAGTTAAGAACATGTACAGCTCTTGCAGTGGGCCCCAGTTTAGTTCCCAATACCAGACATTTCTCATCTCAAGTGCACTGATGTTCAACCTGGTTCAGTCCAGGGTATTCTTGAAAAATCCTAGCCAATATTCACTTTACCCTACAGCACACATCTGTAATCCCACAACTCAGGAAACTCAAAAAGGTGGATCTGGAGTTCAAGGCCAACCAAAACTCAGAAAAGGCCAGATTTAACATAATCTCTAATCCCATCATTCCTACAACAGGTGGGAAGGGGTCACAGGGACTCTCCTGGAAGCTGAGGGCCCAACAAGCCTGTAGTACATCAAGTGACAGAAAAGAGAGAGCCCTGCCTCAACAAGGTAGAAGAGAAACAACTCAAAACCTATTCTCTGACCTCCACATGTACTCCATGTACTCCATGGCTCACCAGAAGCCCTCACATCCATACATCACACACAAAATAAATAAATAAATCTAGCCCTTTAACATTAACGTACACAAAACACACATGGCCATTAAAAGTGAGTGTTTAGGCTTCAAAGAGCACATCTTAAATGATAAATAAAATGCGCAGAGAGGGCTTGGGGTCATTAATGCAAACCTTAAAATTAAAGCTCAATTTTTTTTTCTTCCGAGACATGGTTTCTCTGTGTAGCCATGGCTAGTCTAGAACTCACTTTGTAGACCGGGCTGACCTCGAACTCAGTGATTAAAAGCGTGCTTCATCACACCTAGCTAAGTTCAAAATATTTTAACAAGGGAAAACATTATTTTGATTTTTAAAACAGTAAACAGAACTATATAACCAGTATTTGCTTTTGTTTGTATATTACCTTTCCAGTATGAGGGGCGAGAAACTGGAAACACTACACAGCAATCCACCAACAGAAGGAATTAATAGCACTGCCCACTAGACACAGGGTAGCAAAAGCAACTCCTGGCTCTTTCTGGACAAAACCAAGCCTGCTGTCAAAATCATTATGTGAGGTGTCAAAATCAGTGTGTGAAGACAATTCCTTCTTTGATGGTATCTGCAATATACCTAACTGGCTAGTGCTCCAAAGCTGATACCTGAGAGAACACAGGGTGCTCTTGAATTAACCTGCCCGTGTCACCCAAGTTCTCCTGACCCTCTCTCATTTCCAGAGCCAAGTAAAGGCTCCTTAGTCTGTGTGCAGACAGGCAGCACTTCACAGCCAGCAGCACATTACCAGAGCAAGACCCCAGCTTTGTACTTTTAGAGAAAAATCTATGCCTCCCTTCTAAAGACTGCACTTGGTGATCTCTGGTCTTTTTGATCCACTGCTTATTGGCAGTTCGATAAGAAAGAGTGAGACCCAGTACTAAAGGGCCTTACACACACACAGAGCTGAGAAGCTTTCCCTTCTCTGACTATAATTCCTTAGAAACAGTCTGCACAGCTTATCCTATGTGATCTCAAGCTACAAGTGAGAGCTGCTTTCAAAACGCCAATGTGAAATACAATGCAACCACCTAACACACCAAGAACCATCCCACGCAGCTTTCAAGAGGACAACTGACAATGAATAGAAGTTTACTAACACATTAGTTAAATGTCTTGCACTCAATACTTTCCACTAAGGAGCAATACCTTGTGTAGGATAAGAATAGTGACAGGAGCTAAGAAAAGTGGAAATACTTCACAGAGTTTTGGTGAAACAGTCATTATTACTAATTATATACAATTAGATTTGTTCAATTCTCTTCCAAATGCTTCTTTTAAAATGCAACACATACCATGCGTAATTAATCTCATATGCATAATGATATATAGGCCATCCCAACACATAAGAAGCAGAAGCAGGAGAATGACCACAAGTTCCAGGCCAACTACCCTTTGCTACAAAATAAAATTTAGTCTTAAAAAATATATATGGTAGGTTGGGAGGGGGCACTAGAGAGATGGCACAGTAACTAAGAGCACTGGCTGCTCTTTCAGAGGACTCGCTTCCCAGCACCAACACCAAGCAGCTCACACGCATCTGTAACTCTGGCTCCAGGGATCCAAACATCCTCCTAGCCTTCATGAGCATCCATGCACCCATGACACAACACACAAACATCAGGTTCAAAGGCAAGCTCTGCAATGTCTAAGCTATGTCCCATGGGCAATCTCATCTTTAAAATGAAGAGATCTCTTTTCGCCTCCAGGGTCTGACACACAACACTATTACAGGGGACCCTGACAACAGCCAAGCTGGTGAGCCAGGACTCCTGCCCCAGTTCACAGCTGAGAAAATAGTACCAGAAGACCATCAAAAAAATTCACCCAAGGTCACATGGCTCACAACAGACTAAAGGCCTCTTCATGCCATGACGTGTCCATGACAGCTCCCTGCCTAAATAAGAGAGCCTGGGGCCAGATTGGGACATGCACAACTTATCTACACAGGAAGAGAAGCAGCTTCCAATTAAGTGAGAAATATTCTGGACTGTCTTTATACAGAAAAAAATTTTAGGGAACAACTGCTGGTAAGAAAGCAGTCTCCAATGAAAAGGAAGATGACCTCACCCCCACATTACTCATAAATCACGGGGCAAACAAGTGCTTTAAAAGACTTCAAAAAATGATGGCACAGCAATGAAAGCTGAGAAAATGAACAGGAGATAAAGGACAGTAGAACAAATTAAGGCAACCTATTTTATAACAAAATAAGGCTAATAAATAAAAGCCATTCTTGGGGACCACTAGTTACTTTATTTATTCTTCATGAATCGCCTACCTCTGGACAAGAGGGTGAGTTAAAGACGGACTGAGAAATTTAGGAAGCCACTGTCTCAAATGAGAGAGACCAAGTCTGAGATGAAATAACAACGGTAAAAACACAGAAAGAAACTGCATATAGCTTTCAAAATAAGGACTTCTGAGTTACTGGCTAACAGTGGAAAATATCACATGAAAAGCTGGAACATATGACATATACATACAGAAGGTGACAAAAAGAAAAGTTCCAATAGTCATATCCTCTGAATAACGGGACCCCCCTAGGATCCCTTCTTCCTACCACTTTCCTACACATTGTCCAATGCTCATACACAAACATGGTTTGTTCTTGTTTTAACTTACTGTCTCTATAGCGAATTGTAGCTTTGATGAAACTGGCCCTGAAATGGCAAGTACTAGACTTGGTCTTGTTCTTCTTTGGAATATGAAACATAGCTGATGAATTAATATAAAAATAGCTGGCTGGGGTACCATTCAGTGGTAAAGCACTGCCTAGCATATATGAGGTTCTGTGTTCAATCTCCAGCAACAAAAAAATAAAAAGTTACACAAGAACAGCATTAAAGTTCTGTGTCATTGGATAAACCTGAACTGTGGCTGCATGAGCACTGGGAAGCTGGGCCCTGGTCGCAATCTCGGCAAAAGGCAGTGGACATGCAGAAGCATGCTCTGGGTAAGCACAGTTCAGAAAAAAGTATTCATTTAGTCACTTCTGAGACAGAGCCCCATATATCCCACACTGGCCTCAAATTCACTAAGCAACCAAAACAAAACCCTGATCATCTGATCACCCTGCTGGCGTGATCCCGTATCTAGGTTCATGCAGCCGTGGAAATTAAACCAGCATTCTGTGCGTGCTAAGCAGTACTCGATCAACTGAGCCACACCTCCCAGCACTCAGCAGGGGTAAAGCTAAAAGAAACTATAATCTCTCTGTGGCTCCATACGGAGGCCTATGCAAACCCTAAGGCCACAAGTACTTTGAAAAAGTGGTCTAGTGAGCAAGGCACAGTGGATTATGCCTTTATTCCCAGCACCCAGGAGGCAAAGGCAGGTGGATTTCTGAGCTCAAGGCCAGCCTGGTCTACAAAGCAAGTTCCAGGACAGCCAGGGCTACAGAGGAACCCTGTCTTAAAACACAAACACAAACACACACACACACACACAAAGGAGGGAGGTTGTGCAGTAGAGGTCTCTTACCTGAACACAACTGTTCTATCTTTGTCAGATTCAGCTGCAGAGATTCATTGATCCAGGCCAGCATGTCATGTCGACTCAGGTTGTCACTGGTGACTGAGGTCGAGTACACATTCACTGCCATCTTCTGCAACATGCAATGAAAGCAAGAAAGCTGTTACAGTAAGCATGAAAGTGAGGGCAAAGCAGTTCCCAGTATCACCGAGAACAAACCTGTACGAATATTCAATTTTAAGTGTAGCCTTCTTCCCTAAAAAATGAAACCAGACACTAAGATTCCAGTCATAAGCCAGAGTTCCATGCATAAAATGACCTGAAATAAACTGCCCCAAACCAGCCAGTCCCATGTTAATAAGACTGATACACAATGACAAGTCACAAAGGACACTAAGGGGTCAGGACGTACTTCATGAAGGGAGGCTGGTGCACAGACAAGAACATTCTGCTCAAAAACACTAGTCCAAGGGCTGTAGAGAGCATGCGCTCTGCAGGCTTGATGCCTGGGCTCAATCCTCAACACCACAAAAAATAAGCAGCACAGGTGGGTATGGTGGCAGCATAGCTGAACTCAGGTGGCTAAAGCAGGAGAACCTCAAGTTCCAGGCCAGCACGAGCTACAAAGTAAGAGCTTGTCTCAAGTCATCATCAGCAACACACAAACCAAGAGCGAGGACACTGCTCACCAGCAGAGTGCTTTGCTTGCCGAGTGTGCACCTACGTACCAAGCCCTGGCCCAATCCCTAGTAATCCCTATCTGCTTTCAGTCTTCAATAACCTGGTACATTACATAAGTGAGGTCAAGCGACGATCTCTCAAAGTCCTTAGCATCTACTATTCTTTGCTGCACACCCTGCAAACTAGAGAGTACCTGAGTGGCAACGAAGCATGAGGTCTTTCAAAGGTATTTGTTTTTGAACTGACAATCCTCTTTAAGGGCTCACTTCACTCTTTATTCCAGGGGTGAAGAAAAGGAAGCCCTGAATATTTACAGCCAAGACTGCCCAGCCCTATTTTCACATTTCTCAGAAAATGCTGCCCCTCACCTTTCTGGACAGACTTTTGAAATAATGTCTTTTTTTGTTGGGGGTTGGTCTGATGCTTGGTTTTTGATTACTGGCCCTCAAGATCCAGTGTAAACCTGCCTAAGACATTATACCTGATTGGTTGATTAAAGAGCCTAAAACCTGGGCAGGGCAGAATGGGGTAGGCGTGGCTAAGGTTCCAGGGCTTTGTGTTCAGGAGAATCATGTGGAAAGAGACTGGACAGACAGGAAGAAAGGAGGAAGGAGGAGCCCAGGATGGGTTAGTGTGGAGAAGGAACCACGTGAGCCAGGAGGAAGAACTCAGAGGATGGCATGAATGGAGAAAACACCAAGGTGAAAAATATAAGCAAGTATTTATAGGATTATGGAAGGAAGGCAGCTCAGATATAAATGGTTAAAGCAGATGGCATGGGATTCAGGCTGGGAGGCGAATGCTAAGGTTACTGAGGTAGCAGAGGTGGGAATATCTGCCCAGCCCAGGGTAAATAAGGCAACTATAAACTCTAACAGGTGTTTGTGTCTTACTTGACTATGACAGTGGGTTAAATAATACCACCGTGATAATCATAGGGCAAATAATAAACATTATTTAGCCCAACATCATTTTTATTTCCAGCAATACTTTTTATTTTGGGATGCAGGTCTTGCCATGTTGCCTCAAACTTCTAGGCTTATGTTATCCTCTTGCCTCAGGTGTGGGAGCAGTTGGGACTACATGCAGCAATATTATATTCAACTATAAATCTCATGCTCATGAGTTCCTGTTCAGTCATTCCCTCACGCTTTGTACTTTTTGTTTGTGGTTTTTGCGTGCACATATATGCATCTGTGTGGTGCATGTGTGTGGTTTTCAAAGGAAAACTTAAAGGAGTTGGTTCTCTCCTTCTATCATATAGTTCCCAGGGCACAAATTCATTTCCTTAGGCTTGGTGGCAAGCTGAGCCATTTCACCAGCCCCAACAGTAGGTTTTACAGTTACTCTATCACCTAAAACTGTCCTCATTCCCTGAGACAGGACCCTTGCCAACGGAGAGAGGGATGGAATTCACAGCAAGTTTTACAACAGCCGTGAGAACCCAACCCTTAGTTCTCTTGGAACGCTTCACTCCTCCACCTAGTAACTGGTATGCGAGGGGCTCTTCCCACACTCGCCTACTGCATGGAGCTGCTCCATTTCTCCATTTCTAAGCTTCGCAGACCACATTTCGGCCAGGATGCAACTGGAGGACCTGGGCTTGAACATGAGTGTATCCCATTAGCTGTGACTTTGGACAAGTTACTGACTCCATCTACGTCAGCTCTAAATGAACACAACCATCTAAAACAGATCTCAGAGAGCAATACAAAATAAGGAACTGGCAGCATATCATATCAGAGCTGGCATATCAAACATAAGCCATAGGAATAAATGGGGTTGAGGGCAGAAACCGCCTCTTTAATGATATCTTCAGTGCTAAGAACTGTGCCTGATATCTGCTGCCAACACCTCTCAAGATCCCCTGCAAGCCCTTAAATTAGTCTGTCTCAATCTGTTCCTACATGGCAGCCAAAAAGACTTTCCTGAATCACAAACCACATTAGGTATTTCTCTCCTGTTTAAAAAAATCTCTGAATGATCAAGTCAAATGCATACTGCATGCAGAATGCTATTACCAAGTACTAATGAGAGCCATCCAAACAGAAGGACATAATCCCAGGCTGAGCATTTCTATCTTGGATATACGTGTACTCACTAGGTATTGTGTGTCTCACGCTACCATAAAATGAAAACAGTTGGCAAAGCCACATGTGTCTCCCGACCACACCCCAGCTCAGAAAAGGTTAATGGCACTTCATCATCATGTAATTTCAAACTCTCTCATTAGCAGTACATTAATACCAGGTCTCATGTGCTCCACAAACTCTGGGGCCACTAAATACATGGGATTAGGCACCCTGTGGATGTGCAATAAACATCCACTCACTCAACCAATTAACTGGCTCTTCTAGGCAGTCAAAACAGAGACATGCTCTCTGAGCTATGCTCTTTCTCACTCTTCCAGGTAAAGATGTTTGAGCCACGGTTGACCTAGCACTCAAGAAGCTGAGGCCCACAGCCCACTCCAAGTTCAGGACCAGCGTGGGCCACACAGGGCATTCTAGGCCAGCCTAGGCTACAGAGTAAGATCCTGTCTCAAAAAAGTAACAAAAATGGCCACTGCTTAGCCTCAAGACCCTTGAGTTTGATACACACCCACCATTTTAGGGCTCTCTGAGCTAAGGGTACAACCATCTCTTCAAGACAATGTGACTATTAAATGATACTACAACCACAATGAAAAATCCTCTACCACCTCCTCAAGTATCCTTCTCCCTTCAGTGACTCTCTTAGAAGTCTTCCTAACTCATTCTCTTCTGCTTTTCACACAGTAGGTCATAAACTAGCTCTATAGCTAGATGACCTTGAATTTCTCATTCTCCTGCCTGTACCTCCCAGGTCTAACGACTTCAGGCATTTGGCACCACACTTGACTCCCCAAGTAAGAATCCGAGTGAACACCCCTAACAGAAAAACACACCTCCCAAGCTTCTATATGCTGGCACTCTGACATCACAACAAAAGGCACATCTTTATGAAATACAGTTTCTAGACGGGGGAGGCGGGGAGAAGGGGTAGCACAGGTTATGACTTGAGTTGAGTTACTTACTGGGCAACGTAAGGCAAGTCATTTCACTACCTAAAGTCTCATACTTGCCTCTGTAAGAGGATGATGATCAGGGAGGGTAGCTCAGTGACACAGCACTTGCCTAACGTGGAGGGTTGGGGAACTGGAGTCAACTGCCAGCACCACAAAGAAAACAAAACACAACACAGGGCAAAGAAAGAAAATGACGATAGCATCTCAAGACAATGTGACTATTAAATGACACTACGATACATCAGGCCTTTAACGTGATGCCTTATGCACAGACAAATGCCCATTAAAGAGCTATCTTGATTTATGCTCTTCAAGACATCCCATCACAGGCAGACATCAGGCCCAGCTTAACTTCCCTCAATGGGCCTCCAGATCCTCATCTTCAAGCTGCAGAGGTCAGCCTGTACCCTGAAGTACTGGTATCAACCTTTTATAGTAATTACAGAAATTATCTTGGCCATGTATTCATTTTCTTGCTTCCTAGCTCTCTACCCGCAAAGCAGACTCCTAGAAAGCATGTCTTTGCCTGTCTACTCCCTGATGCAAACCGGGCCTAGCATCTACTAGGCCACCCGCTGGCCGCCTTACTTTTGCCAGACACCACGCTGAGACCATCCTACTGTCACCCTTTTACAGATGAGGAAACTGTGGCACAGGGAGGAGCTGGAGCGCCTGCCTAGGGTCGTACTCTGTGGTTCTACCCCGCAGACCAACTCCCACCGACCTTGCAACGACTGCTCCTACACCGACGATCCCCACCTCGCCCCTTGAGCGCGCGCCCGCGCACACGCTCCGGGCCCAGCCGCACTGCCGGGACCTCGCTGGTCACCACTAAGCAGCCCCCCACTTCCGGCCCACGCCCCGCCCCCGGGACAACGGAGCGCGCGCCCACACACACAGGCCGCGCGCCGGGTCCCGGTCCCGCCCTTCTCCCCCACCACCCGCGCGGCGCCGCGCCGCGCCGCTCACGAGGGCCACCTCCCGTGAGTTCCCGACTGCTGCCGCCGCCCGGGCCGCCCAGCCGCCTCACCGGCTCTCAGGGGACCCGCGTCCGCTGTCCGCGCGCCCGGCTCCGGTTCCGTCTTCGTCTCGTTCAAACCGTCGGACCCCGCCCGCCCGCGCGCAATGACCTCACACGCACCCCGCCGTGACGCGCCGACGCACCGGCTCGTCGCCGCCCGCCCGGCCTTTTATAGAGACTGACTGGCCCGCGAGCCGGAGGCGGGGCCGAGCCCTTGATCGACAGCTGGGGTGCCCAGGGGCGGGGAGCAAGCCTGTCGGACACGTGGTCCGTTGCAACCAATGAGGTGTGAGTCTTCTCAGGAGGCGGGGTCCAGTTGCCCATTCTGGTTTACTGTAGCCGAGAAGAGAATTTGTTTGGCCAGAGTGGGTTATTGGATGGGGTCGGGAGGCAGCTTAGTTGATTGAGTGCTCGCCCAGCATGCATGAATCCTGGGTTCGGTCCCCAACACCACAGAAACCGACTGTGATGGAGCACACCTGTCTTTCCAACAAATCGTTTTGTCATCCAGACTCTCAGGGAGCTCAGCCTGGAGTGCTGAGACCCCGTCTCAGAAAGAAAAGAAGCGAGCATAATGGGCCACTCCTATACACTTGGACGGGAAAGAGAATCCCCGTAAATTCAAGGCCAGCTTGGTCTACACAGTAGCAGGTCAGCCGGAGCTACACAGCGAGATCCGGTCTCCAAAAGAGAAAAAGGGGCCGTCGAAAAATGCTTCAGCAGGTGCATACCCCAAAACCTGACGAGTTCGATCGCCAGGACCCGCTGATAAAACGTGAGAGCCGACTCCTGCCAGTTGTCCTCTGACTTCCACATACATGCGGTGCCACTCGCATGCCTACACGCACACAAATAAGCCCACAAATAAATGTAAACAAAAAAATTAAAAATTAAAGATGGATTAGCCTGATGTGGCGGTGTAAACCTTTTTAATACCAGGACTCAGTAGGTAGAGGTAAGTGAATCTGAGTTCAAGGCCAACCAGAGAACTACAGAGTGAGAATTTTTCTAAAAAAAAAAGGGGGGGAGGATATTTGATAGGCACTTTTTTTGTTTTGTTTTGTTTTGTTTTTCCGAGACAGGGTTTCTCCATGTGGCTTTGGCTGTCCTGGACCCACCTTGTAGACCAGGCTGGCCTTGAACTCACAGAGATTTGCCTGCCTCTGCCTCCTTGAATCCTGGGATTACAGGTGTGCACCACCTTGCCCAGCTGGTAGGCATCTATCTTACTTAGGATTACTATTACTGCGATGAAACATGACCAAAGCAACTTGGAGAGGAAAATATTTATTTGGTGTACACTTCCATATCACTATTCATCATGGAAGGAACTCAAACCAAGCAGGAAACTAGAGGCAGGAGCTAATGCAGAGGCCATGGAAGAGTGCTACTTAGAAAGCCATGAATGGTGGCTTTCTCCTCATGGCTTGCTCAGCCTGCTTTCTTATAAAACCCAGGACAACCAGCCCAGAGGTGGCCCCACCCACAATGGGCTGTTGAGACTCTCCCATCAATGACTAATTAAGAAATTCTCTGCAGGTTTGCCTACAAACCGCTTTTATAGGGACGTTTTCTTAATTGATGACTTTAGCTTGTGTCAAGTTGATATAAAACTAGCCAGCACAGCACCTTAATAAAAAAAAAAAAAGGTCACCTTGCCAGCAGTGGTGATGCAGGCCTTTAATGCCAGCACTTGATAAGCAGAGGCAGGCAGATCTCTATGAGTTTGAGGCCAGCTTGGTCTACAGAGTGAGTTCCAGGACAGCCATGGCTATACAAAGAAACCCTGTCTCGAAGGGAAAAAAAAGTCACCTCATAGGAGCACTTGTAATATGCAGTTTATTCTTAGCACTTCAGAAGAAGTTTTCTTTTTATGCCTTCATCCTCTGCCTTCCCATGGAGACGCTTTTCTATTCTAGCTCCAGACTGTGTCTCAGTGTTTGTTTGTAGTGCCTTGATGAAAGGATGAACAACAGCACTTCACAGCAAAGAAAGCAGGCTCAGAGAAGCCAGTTGACTTGCCCAGCATCACAGAGTTGGACCCAGGACTCAGAATGGTTTCTTTGTCTCAATACTACTTATTTATAAACCTCATAATTTTTTGAGACAGGGTCTAATATAGCCCAGACTAGTCTCCAACTTCCTACGTAGCTGAGGGTAACCTTGAACTTCTGAGCCTCCTGTTGCTGCTTTCCAAATGCTGGAATTACAGGCCTGTACCACCATGCCTGGCTGCCAGCATTTATTTTCCCTGACCAAACAGGCACTAGGCATTTGTTGGTGACCTCCTAAAGTTTCTACCCTGGCAAAGGAGGCAAAGCAGACACATCCGTGACTCGAGTCTTGGTTTACTCAACAGATCAGATTCAGGGCTAGGCAAAGGTAGCGAGTGTATAGCAATATAGTATATGCTTGCACTGTGTGCACAGGTGCCCAGAAAGTCTGGGCTTAGTCCCAGTTGCAGAAGCCAAGGGGATTCTTCTAAGAATGGCTAGGAATCTCACAAGGTAACAGTGGATGACTTACTGGTGATCGCCCTGCCTGCACCGCCTGAGTGAATACAGTTTTGTACCAGCATTTTATGTGATACTGGGATCAAACCTAGGGCTTTGGGCATGCTAACCTGCTAACCTGCACTGCATTCCCAACCTGCATACTGCTGTTTTCCATGGTGAATAGAACTCCAACCATACCACAAGAGACTTGACTTCACTTTGCAGCATGGGAAGACATGGTCCCAAAAGTTGAGTCATTACCCTTATAAAAGGGTTAATATAGGGAAATACAAGCAAGAGGAAACAGCAGAGCATGATGTGATGTCAGAACTTAGGGAATCAGGAGAACCAGAAACCCCAAGCACAGCCTAGACAATGTGAGACTCTCAAAAAAAAAAAAAAAAACTATTATAATGAACTATTATAATTATCAATGACAATAATTTATCTAAAATATTTGTAAATGCTTTGGGGCAAGATTGATAATGCCATTTTACGTATGACGTCATATCCTAAGTAGCAAAGCTAGTAATCTGGATTTAAACCCTACCTCTGCTAGGTGTTATGGATATAAACATGTTTTCATTTTGGTCCTTGGTGTGGGATATGGGACTGATTCAGATGGTCCACAGCAGCAGACTATTTGCCTCATGCGGGCTCTGAGAGGAGCTCTTTGTCAACTTCAGATAGTTTAAATCTGAGAACTCTGGAGAGAGAATAAATGCCAGAGCCCAGAGAGTGAGGAGCTCCAGGAAAGAACAAGGCTGCTCCTGCTTCCCCCTTGCTGCTCCTGGTTGCTGTTATGAGTCAAGAAGTTGGACATCTCCTGCAAGGAGGATTGGACTAGCTCCAATGAACCCAACGACCCTAGCCAGCAGGAAGCAGCTAAGAAAACTGTGCTCATTCTCCCACTAACCCTTTCTCTCTCCTACCTGGTGTTGGGGTATTGGAAGGGATTGGGGTGGAGTAGGGAGAAAAAGATAAAAGAACTGTAAATAAAACAGGTCTGTTTTCTTTTAAAGTATGCCTACAGCTAGGAGTTGAAATGAGATAGGTCCTGGCTGGGGTCATAGATTAACATTAGAGGAGTTGTCTAACGTGCACGGGGCCTGGGTTTCCTCTGCAGCAACACTGGGAGAAAACAGACCTGGGTAAATTTTCTCTGCTATGCACTTTGTTTTTGTGCATGCATGTTTGTATGTGTGCCCGCGTCCGTGCATGTGCACCTGCAGGTAGGGAGTCCCAGGGATGATGTCAAGTGTCTTCCTCTGTTACTCTTCACCTCATGTACTGACACAGGGTCTCTCACCTTAATCTAGAGAGCACCAGTCCTCCAGTCTAGCCAGCCGGCGTGCTCTGGTGATCCCTGTCTCTGCTTCCCATGTGCTGAGATTACAGATAGGCTGCTGTGCCCACCTGGCCTTTTTGTGGGTGCCAAGGATCCAAGCACTGGTCCTCATGCATGGGTGGCAGGCACTTCACTCTAGCCCTGTGTAAAGTCCTTAGCACCTAGCACACAGTAATTGCCCAGTAAGTTTAAGGCCTGAGTCTTTTCACTTCATGTCAATTATCAGGTTGTGCAACTTCATCATTTCATACTCAGCAGGTCATTGTTTGAGATATAAGAACGGTCAGTGGAGGGGTGATAGCAGTGGGAAAGGTCAGTAGTACTTTGAGATTGTGCACACCTGGAATCCTAGCACTTGGGAACTGAGGCTGGGGGACTATGAGTTCTAGACCAGCCTGGGCTTCACAGCAATAACCTCTTGTCTGGGGTTGGGTGGTGTGGGGATGCTTCTAGTTCAGGAATGAAGTATAGACTCAGTTCTAGAAGCACAGGGAGTCTCAGGAGGTTTCTGAATCATCAGAGCTTCTAAAATAAAACTCACCTACACTTCATGACAGTTCCCATAGAGAAGAGAGGAGCTCATGGCTTGACCAGTTCACCATTGTGGTGGTTTGAACAGGAATGGGCCCCCATAGGTTCATGTGTTTGAATGCTCGGCTATGGGGAGTGGCACTATTAGGAGGTGTGGCCTTATTGGAAGACGTAGCCTTGTTAGAGGAAGTATGTCACTGTCGAGGCAGGCTTTGGGGTCTTACATGCTCAAGCCATGCCCAGTGTGGCACACGGTCTCCTGCTGCCTGCAGATCACAATGTAGAACTCTTGCTCCTCCAATCCCACATCTGCCTATACACTGCCATGCTTCCCACCATAATGATATTAGACTGAACCTCTGAAACTGTAAGCCAGCCCCAATTAAATGTGTTTCTTTTTAAGCATTGCCTTGGTCAAAGCAATACAATTCGAACTAAGACAACCATTAATCCTTGTGACAATTTTATTAGATTTAGAGTCAACTAGGAGAATCTAGGCCTGGCTGTGAGGATTGCAAAATTGCCAAGCAGTCTAACTGAGGAAGGAAGACCCATGCTGATGGGGACCTTCCCATTGGCTGGAGTCCTGGACTAAACCACACAGAGGGAAAGGAGATAAGCTGAGTGCTGGCATTCCCCTTTCTCCGTTTCCTCTGCCACTGGGATATAAACACTGCCACACACACACCTCCACGGAGAGGCCTGTCACCATGCTATCCTGACATGCCTGATGAACTTGCTCACAGTGACAACAAAAGTAGCTACTACACCAAGCTTATTTTCATCTTGTTAAGTTTTGATCAGAAAATAAGTGGAAAATAGAATTTCATCTTGTCAGAGAGATGGTTTGGGAAACTGAGTATGTTGACTCCAGCCTCTAATCCCAGCACTTTGGAGCTGAAAAGAAGAGGATCACAATTTCAATGTCAATAATGCGCACACACACACACACACACACACACACACACACCATCACATTTTTGTTCCTGTTGCTTCAGGTGGAGTCAGAGTCCCTCTATGATAGCCCCTGAAAGGAATTCACTCTGTAGACCATGCTGGCTTTTATATCACAGAAATTATTCCTGCCTCTGCCAAGATCAAAAGGGCCAAGATTACAGGCTATCATGATGCATTACATATAGAGTCTTCAAGACCCACACTCGGTCAAAAAACAGGTACTGGGGACATAGCACCATTTGTAAAGTGCTTGATATGCAAGCACAAGGACCTGAGTTCAGATCCCCAGCATGCACATAAAAGTTGGGCGTGGCAGGAAGAACCAGGAAGAACCTATAACCCCAGCACTGGGGAGGTAGAATCAGGAGCGCACGCACACACACACACACACACACACACACACACACACACATACACAATGGGTATTGATCTAAAAATTGATAACAGGGCAGAGCATTCCTACAGAATGTTTCTCTGTAGGAGTTTGAGCAATGAGCATTTAGGGACTTTGTATAAAATATCCCTGCAGCTTTATTTTAAGTCTAAAATTATTTTAAAACTTCAAGTTTTGGGGGCCAGTGAGTTGGTACAATGGGTAAAAGCACTTGTCACCAAACCTGATGACCTAAATTCCATCCCCAGGACGCATGTCATAGAAGGAGAGAACTGACCCCTACAGGTTCTTTTCTGACCTCCATATGTGGCTGTCAACACACACACACACACACACACACACACACACACACAAATAAATTAAAACAAAAAAATTTTAATTTGTCAGGTGGTGCTGGCGAATGCCTTTAATCTCACCACTCCGGAGGCAGAGGCAGGCTCTGAGTTTAAGGCCAGCGTGGTCTACAGAGTGAGTTCCAGGATGAGCCAGGAGTGAGACCTGTCTTGAAAAATAGATAAAGGTGGGTGGGATAGCTCACACCTGTAATCCCAGCACTCCAAAGGAGGCAATGGGAGGCAGATTTCTGTGAGTTCACGACCAGCTTGGCCTACAAAGTGAGCCTAGGACAGCCAAGTCTACAGAGAGAAACCCTGGCTCGGAAAATCAAATAATAATAACAATTATTAATAATAATAATTTAATTCCAAGTTTTTTTTTAACTCAATAAATTTTGACAGAAGAAGAAGACAGGAAGCAAGACAGGAGGTAAGAAAGAAGGACAGTTGGACCTGATAAAAAAGCAAATTTCACAAGTGCCAAAGGCTGCAGGAAATTCTAAGTTCTACCAAACCAAAACAAACAAGGCACAGGCTGAATCAAGGAACAAAGATAGACTGGCTTTAGGGATCAGACTTCTACTTGTTACCCGTAAGCCTGACAGCTGTATGACCCTGCGGAGAGGCCTCTCCCAGCTCTCTTCCCTATAATCACAGTGCTCAAGCCTCCAAGCAGTTGCTAGGAGGGTTCAGCTGTAGGAAATAACAGTTCTCAGCCACGCTTCTCAATCACACGATCATTTGAGCCACATACCAGCCCTGTAAAGCTGAGAATTCACAGCAGGGGAGTGGAGAGACCCAAAGAAGATACCAGAACACCCTTGCTCACCCAAAGGAATAGGCCACCGATAGGGATCCCTGATAATCTGGCTTCAGAGAGGAAAAAAAAGACCAAGAACATTCCAGTGCAGACACTTAATCTCTTAGCTTGGGATGAAAGAAGAGTGGGAGAGTCGTGTGCCTGGTGCTCACCCCACCACCACCACACGGTCATGAAACTGACCCAGGGCCAGGTCCTGAAACCCAGAAAAGATCCTTACCTCACACCCAATACCACCTCACTTCTTCCCTAACAAGAGACACGAAGACCTCACTGCCCACTGTTGCCAGCATTGGCATCAGTGGGCAGCTGCTGCACATCTGGGCAATACTGTCTCATCCTTTTGAAGGAATTCATGAGTCATAATCATCGCTTGTTGCTATCATTACCACTGTCCTCGTTGCCATTGGCACTGAAGGATGGCTTTCATTTTCTTAATGCCATCTATTACGAGGGTAAGGCTTGCTGCCTACAAGGCACCATGCCCAGCATTTTCTCCAGATCTCACCCATGGACTTCACTAACCTATAAAGTATGCATGATGTATCATTCTCACCGAAGCAACACAGCAGTGTGTCAGGCCCCAGACACAACCCCCCAGGAGCACTCCAAGAGACCTACATTGGATGCCAACTTCAACCTTTGTCCCGGTATGTTCAGACTCTCTCATAGCCACACAGCCTGGGAAACTCAAATTCAAGCCTAGGCCACCCTAACAGGAGTTACAGATTACAACAGCTCCCCCACCCACCCAAAATCTCTACCAGCTGCCCCACAAGCAAGCCAGGACATCCCAGGGGCCCTCACCTGGGGGGTCCATCTGCCTCTTCTTTTGCGGTTCTGAGGAGGGAGCTGTTTATTCTGCTTCATCCTGTCCTGGCATTTGGTGCAGTGCTGTACACAAGATGGCTTAATTGTGCGGCAATCATCCCTCAGGTCTGAAATCCTTAGAGAGTAAAGTATCCAGGCCCAGTCTTTTGCTAATTGCCAGTGTGTCACCATGGCAAATCTCACCAAGGCTGCTCTAGCCAGGGACAGCTTTCTAATAACCTATGTGGTTTCCCGTCCTGCCACATGCAAAGCCTCTTCCCCACTCTGTCTGCTACATGTCAGCCCTGGGCTAGACCCTATGAGACCTCAACCTGTAAAGGTACCATTACAAGCCATGTAATGAGGCAGAGAGGACTAGGGCGAGGTTGATACGGGGTCACAGGTACTGCTTCCCCTCTAGTCTACATGCTAGTAACTCAAGTATGCTCTCCTTGGCTCCTTCTTAAGGCTGGGGCATGTCATGATGGGCTTGGGGTGTGGGACACTTTGGTTGCTAGCTGGCTCCAGCTAGTAAGGAGGAGCTACTCGAGGCAGTTGCAATTTTGAGTGTAAAGGAACAAGTACATCTTTAAATGGTTAATAAATAGGATGTTAGACTGGGCATCCAACTCACTGTAAACCACAGTCCAGATATAAGACTGTTAAGTGCCTGTGACAATGGGTGAGGGCTCACAGCCTCCACACACATGCTGTGCTAAACACACACAGTAATAAATAATAACAGTGATGATTAATGAAATTAAAAAGCTTGTTAGAATCACAAGAGCCATTCCCAGCCAGCCTGGTCACTGCAGGTAGCTGCCCTGCACCTTGTCAAGCGGACAGTTGGGAAGCAAGGTTCAGCAGAATCCCGTGGAAGTTGTGAGGAACTGCGGAAAGCAGGACTCGTGCTCTTCTGCCAGCTTCCTAAGAAACCTCAAAACGGGTGTCACGATCAAACCTTTGCCCAATGTCCTAGGTAATCTGTACTGTCAACTTGACACAACCTAGAGTCACTACTGACGGAGCGCCCAGATCTGTTCCAATGTCTGTGAAAGACGGTCTTGCCTGATGATTGATATGGGAGGGCCCAGCCCACTGGGGGCAGCACTATCCCTAGGCAAGCGGGCCTGGGCTGCAGAAGAAAGCTAGCTGCGCTAACTGGGGAATGAGCCAGTAAGCAGCATTCCTCCATGGTTTTGCTTCAGGTCCTCCTTGAGTTCCTTTTCCGGCCTCTCTCAGTGATGGGGTGAGACCTAAACAGGTAAGACAAATAAACACTTTCTAATTTGCTTTTGGTCAGAATATGGGATTTTGTTTTGTTTTGTTTTGTTCATTTTTGTTTTCTATCGGGGGAAGGTATGTTTCATTTTAGACAGGGTCTCACTGAGTAGCCTTGGCTATTGTCCTGAAGAAATGCCTCCCTCTTCTCTGCAATGCTGGGACTAAAGGTGTGCCACTAGTCCCAGCAGGCCAGAGTAACAGAAAATAAACTACAGTACCAAAGTTTAGACAGGCCCTTTTAGCCTGCTGTCCTCCCTGGAGCAGCAGCAAATGAAGCAGAGGCTATGGATGGAGCTAGCAGCAAGGACTGCAGAAGCCCCCCAGGGATTGTAGATGCTATGGAGTTCGGAGGACATTGCAGTACATTTCGAGCTCCACGAGCCCCTGGGGACCACAGGCATCCCTGCGCTTGATGCACGCTTCCACGGAAGAGCAAAGTGCACATGAGATTATTGTTGAGAGATGTTGATTTTAATTAAACAAAAAGTAAACGCTGTGTATCTGTCATTTTCCAGCCTTAAAAAGCAGCAAAAACTGTTTCTCCCATGTAGCCACACAACTCTGGTACTGTTTGTTTGTTTGTTTGTTTGTTTGTTTGTTTGTTTGTTTGTTTTTGGTTGGATGGTTGGTTTTTTTGTTTGTTTGTTTGTTTTTTTTTTTTTTTTTTTTTTTTTTTTTTTTTTTTTTTTTTTTTTTTGAGACACGGTTTCTCTGTGTAGCCCTGGCTGTGATGGAACTCGATCTGCAGACCAGGCTGGCCTTGAACTCAGAGCTCTGCCTGCCTCTGCCTCCAAAGTGCTGGGATTAAAAACATGCACTAAAACCACCTGGCTTGGTTTTAAAGTTTTAAGCACAGTAAACCTGAGAACCATGTTGGGCCACCTTAAGATGCCAGTCTGAGCTGTGCAGAAGGAAGTTCCACTCTAGGGCCAGCAGGCTCTGCTCCCAGTGAGCAGGAGAGAACTGAATATATAGTGAGGTCCCCACAGAGGTGAGTTAAGGGCAGAGCTGGGCCCTTCAAGGATCAGCATGACTCCTAATGCATTAACCCCAAGACCCCAGAGCTTTCCAGTCCTGGGCAGAACTATTCACATGCAAAGTAGTCCTTCAAGGGAGCAAAGAGGTGTCTGATGACTGGCACACTCCAGGACTTTCCCAGCAGCTTCTGGCGGGCGCCGCGACCCATGTTGGACACGTCTGTGTAGTGGGCAGGAAAGCCGAAGATCCTGTGAGAGTACAGAGAGAAGAGATGAAGTTAGAAGGGTCCTTGTCTACAGCACCAAGAACAGCCGTGTCCAGGCCTGTGAAAGCCATCAGGCTGCCACTGTGTCTGTCCACAATTACCCTTCCCCATGCCTTCAGTCCAAACTGTTGGGCGCAAAGGAACCTTCTAGACTACCAGTTCCACCGGCTCCTCAGGACACTTGCTGACAGCTGATAGGTGAGTCACAGGGCACTGTGACTGTCTTGTGTTCCTGCACCTGGACTGTGCCCCGGGTCCTTATGTACTGCACAGGGACCATTCTTAAATGCCTGGTGTCAATTAATCCATGAATGACTGCCAGCCAGCAGACTTGTATTCAACACCAAAACACAATGAGAGAAGCTTAGTGATTTCTTGGGGTGGAGAGACGTATGTGTGCATATATGTGTGTGTACATTGGACTAGAGGTCACCCTCAGTCTTTAGGTGTTATCATTCCTCAGGGGCTATGTATCCACTTTTTTTTTTTTTTTTTTTTTTTTTTTGAGACAGGGCCTTTTGGAACTTGTAGATTAGGCTAGGCTGGAGGACCAGCAACCCTCAGGAATCCTCCTCCTCTGCCTACCATACCTGGATCAAACTCAAATCCACACACTTGCCTGACAAGCCATTGCCTCAGCCCTGTAGTTTTGTTTTTTTAAAGAAGGAACAAGATCACACACACAGATTTTCAGCCCCAGTTCAGTTGAGTACAATTTAGAATTCAGTCTGCCTATGGTATTTGTCCAAGCACAGACATGTATAGAAACAATACACCGATCCACAAGGAACAACATTTT
This sequence comes from Psammomys obesus, assembly GCF_907164565.1. Classification (NCBI taxonomy): domain Eukaryota; kingdom Metazoa; phylum Chordata; class Mammalia; order Rodentia; family Muridae; genus Psammomys; species Psammomys obesus. The sequence goes on from NW_026590120.1 coordinate 251,833, forward strand.
AAAGGAAGAAATGCTTATAACTCGGTTCTAGAAACAGCAGCAAAGGGCCAGTGGTCGACCCCAGGATCGCTTTCCTTTGCTTTTACATCAACACTGTGTCATCATTCCTCGCCAAGCCTCAGAATCACATCTCTGTGATCACTTTCCAGATCCAGAACATTCCACTTCAGGAAGAGTCTGAGCAATGTTATCTACAGTTTTTCTACTAATCAGAAACTACAACCGGCACATGGTGGCACACGCCTGTAATCCCAGCACTCTGGGAGGCAGAGGCAAACTCATTCAGTGAGTTTGAGGCCAGCCTGGTCTACAAAGCAAGTCCAGGACAGCCAAGGCTACACAGAGAAACCCAATCTTCAGAACATAGCTACAACATAAAAAAGAAAGAAAACAAAAACAAAAACATGAAATCCAACAGATAAATCGTCACATAACAATGGACAGCTTAGTCCAATAAAGTGTAAGAGGTCAAAGCCAGACTGTGACCAAAGAGGAATCAGCTGCCCCATGAGGAGTGTGGCCAGAAGAGCTGTGGGGTTTTCATTTTTCTAAGAACCCGGAAAGCTGGGACAGAAACGTGAGGGCAGTACAAGTGACAGAGAGGTGGTACCATCTAATAACCTCATACCTGAGACTTCTCATCACCACCATGCCACCATTTCTGTGGGAAAATGAGGGCTAATGCTGAAAAGGCATTATTGCAGATCTCACTACACAGGGCCAGTGGGACCTTGAGGGACTAGGCAAGCAACTGCTGTGTGTGCTGCTGGCTCTGCCTGCACACTCCTGTCTCTGTCCCCACGGATTCCCTCCCCGAGAACAGCCTTGTTCACTGTGGCAATTAGAAAGATAAGCACCCCATAGTCTCAGTCACGTGAATACAGTTCCCAGTTGATGATGCTGTTTGGGTAGGTTCAGAAGATGCGGCCTTGCTGTAGTATGTCACTAGCGGAGAGCCTTGTGGCTTTAAAGACTCTGCCACCCCTAGTTCACTCTTTCTCTCTGGTTTCATGCTTGCAGTTCAAGATGTAAGTTCTCAGCTCGCCACTCCAGCCACCATGCCTGCTGTCACACTTCCTATTTCCGTGCCATGATAGACTCTTGTCCCTCCGGAACAATAAGCACAAATAAACTCTTTGCTTTATAAATGTTCTTGGCCCTACTGTCTTATCACAGCAATAGAAAAGTAATTAATACACTCACTTTTCAAGCTCAGTGCACCACAAAACATCATCCTTGCCATTCATGACTACGGGGAAAAGCTGGTTTTTCCCCTGTCTGATGGAGTTCAACTTGGTAGTTATTGTCTGCACTTTCTTTAACTGGAGAACAAAACAACATCACAGGGTAAGCTCAGAAGGCTCCAAGTAGGGTCAGGACCAGAGGCATCCAGAGAAGGCAGGACAAAGAGATGGAGTTTGAAGAGGTGGCAAGGACAGACATACACAGGGAGAAGACAAAGAAACAGACTTCAGAGGATTCTTTGTTTCCCACAAGTTCATGAAGGAAGACCAGCCACATAGACTTTAGCCAAAAGTGACCATGAAGGATCACATGGGGCCA
>NW_026590121.1:0-12407 GCF_907164565.1 Psammomys obesus
GGCCCCACCTCAGCCGGTCCTTCCTTTTCCAGGCTCCTGTGGGCCTTCAACGGTCAGTCGGTCGTCGTCGCTTTGGAGGAATCGTCTTATAACTGGGTATTTCGATCATCTCTGTTCTCCAGCGCCAAACTCACTATAGGCCAGCCGAGAGACGGGCTCCTGGCCACATGTGGGAGTAGGGTGGGGGGAAAGCTGCCTGGAGTCTTCTCTGTGGCGGCAGGAATGCCGGCGGGCTCGGGCTCACGTGTAAGGAGGCCATCTCCCCCCACTCTGCCACTGGCAACACCTCCCCCCCACCCCCCACCCCCGCCCCGTAGCCCTCAGTGTTGAGCGTCAAGGCGGCAGCAGAGGTCCAGAGCTCAGCAGTCCAGACCGGGGTCAGGGAAGAGAGAGCCCCAGTCTTTCCGGGCAAGGGGGAAGAGGTGCCCGGGGCTTAGAAAGCACGAAATCTAAGCTTGCTTCTTGGTGAATTTACAGAGGGAAGGGAAATCTCTCCAGTCTGCCGTCCACCACGCGATGACCCCTGCCCCTCTCAGGGTATTTAATGACTGTGTAAGGACATGGCGTCCCTAAAAGTGTTCCTATTGCCACACGCTGAAACGCTGACGTTTCGTTTTAAAGCGATCCGTTTCTACACTGCGGTAAAGGCAATGCCCAGTGGTTTTTTTGTTTTGTTTTGTTTTTTGTTTTTTGTTTTTTGTTTTTTTTTTTTGTTTTGTTTTGTTTTGTTTTGTTTTTTCCGAAGATGCTCTCTGGCATCCGTTGTGTTTGGATCCTGGGCGTGGGTCCAGCTGGCTGCATGCCAGGTCTAGACGCGGTAGAACAGCCATGACTCCAGGTCCATCACCGATCTTTTTCCTTTAAGTTTTCCAAATAGCACTTGCTCGTTAGTGCCTTAAAAGCCAAGGCTGAGCCCGGGGAGCCAGGGAGCCCAGGCAGACTTGTCCTTCTAGCTACCCAAAGGCTGAGGCAGGAGCATTGGGAATTGTAGCTTAGCCTGGCCTCCACGCTGAAAACTGAAAACGGGTCTAAATCAGGAAGGCTCTGAAGCTAAATCCTAACGAGGGGCTCAGTTCCCTGAGCTCACCATTCAGGAGCGCTCTCCAGGGGACTGCTGTAAATGGAAGACAAGCCAGCACTGCAGAGCAAAAGCCTGTCTGACAAAGTGCCCCCAGAGGAATGAAAGAGAGAAAAGGGAAGGGACTGTTCTTGGCTGCTGGGTGCTTGCTGGTCTGGCATCCCTGAAGGCCACCTTAAGACAGATGTGGTGGGCCACACCTGTAATCTGAACTCCAGGAGATGCAGGTGAGAGGATCAGGAGGGCCATGCCATCCTTGGCCGCCTAGAGCTTACAAGGCCAGCCTGGGCTGAATGAGACCCTGGCTAGAGAGACAAACACACAATCAAGACGGAAGCAGACAAGGGTGAGGAACGGTGTCATTTTTTGTCAACAGGGACACCTTTCCCAGAGAAATGGATGCAACTGTTGTGGAAATTCTGATCTCCAATACTAGGCTCCATGCAGTAATGACAGGCAGTGGGCCGTGGTGGCAGGGACTGGGCAAGGAAAGGCTGGGAGGCGGTGTAGAGACAGCTCATACAGACACGTGCTGGGGACTTGACACACAGGATGCAAAACCCTCGGTGAAGGAGGGCCCACTGGTGAAACCGCCAGGTTTCGTTATCAGAGAAGGTACTGATTATCATTGTCAGAGAAGATAATGATGCAGACAGCAGGGGCCCAGTAAGAGAGCTGTCCAAGCGTGCACACTGACGCGTCTTCTCTCTGTCTGTCTGCCTGTCTGTCTGTCTATGGTGTGTGTGTCTGTCTACCCAGGGCCTGCCTGTGTTTTGTGAGCTCTGTCCACAGAGAGTGCTGCCATGACTCTGCCAAGCAGGAGAAAGGCCCTGAGGTCTCCAGAACCCTTCAGGAAAGCCCTTTGCACAGAAGATAAGCATTTTCTGTGAGTCGTGAATACTGGAGGTGAGGAGGACCTGAGCCACGTGCCCAAAGAAAGGTCCCCTGATTCAGGCATCATCATCGTGCTCCGAGAGGAGAGACGCAGCCAGCAGAGCCAAGACAGAGGACACTCTCCAACGTCCTTGAAGGGACCACCAGGTGACTGCTCCCTCAGACCATGCCCACTCTCTGCCTCCTGTACCCCAGGCGCTTTGTCTGACTGAAGTCGTGTGCACAGCGAGGGCTGGCCGATGCTTTAGGTCAGCCACCGTGGAGATCCTGCTGAAGGGGCTTCCCTTGGTCTGCACGTGGCCTCGCCACCACATACAGCACTCTGCTGCAGGCATGCCAGCCCCCTGGCACCCAGTGTGTTCCTGGACCTGCGCCCGTCAGCCCCAGACCCTGTGCTCGCTGTCTACTTGTTCACATGACACTGGAAACCTGCGCCCTCCCCAGACCCCCTCCCTCCTGGTGTGGGTTGGTGGGACCTAAGTCCCACTCGGAGGTCTGCTGGTGCGCTCCTCCCAGGGACCGGAGTCTCCACAGCAGTGGCTTAGAAGGCACCTGCATACCACGTGTGACTGTGTTGAGATTCCTTGCTCATAGCTATGATGTCATTACTCCTCCTCCTCCTGGTTTGTGGTTGACATCCTTGCTGTCTTCCCATGACTGTGACTAAGCCCTCCTGTTGGAAAGGCAAGAAGAGCAAAGGCTCCCTGACAGCCCTCTCTCTTGCTGCTGTTCTCGACAGCACCTGGCTGGCTGGCTTTACCTGGAAGCCACATCTGTGGTCCTCTCACCCCTCCCTCCACCCCCGGGAGGCCCCATCTTCTTTTGGGTCTGGAGAGGGTGTGTTTGCATATTGCAGGGAACGTGGAGCCCACTCTGTGGCCCAGGAGCCTGCTGATGAGGCAGAGCCCGGCCTCCCCGAGTCCTTCCCACCATACACCACAGAGCCAGAGGCCTCTCTCCTGTCCTGGTGGACACCTGGCACAGGGAGAGCCGAGCTCGGCCTGGGGGGCGCTATGGGGTGGGTTGTGCCCCAGGCAGGACGGCCAGAGGCTGCTGGACGCTGGGGAGGATCGGGGTCTGCCACCGATGGGCCTTTTGGCCCTGCCACTGTGAGTGCATGGTCATGGAGCTCAAATGTCCCTCCCCTTCCGGGAGGGAGGTAAGGAGCTGTGTCTTTTGGCAGCTGGGAGGTGTGTGGGAGTTCCTAAGAGAGCGGCCCTTGCCGCTCCTGTGCCTGGCTCACCTGCTCGCTGCCTTCTAGGGCCTAAGGTGCTGAGGCAGCAGGTGTCTTCTGCTTTGTCTAGGTCGTAGTCTCTGGTCTTTGGTTCATTGTCCTATGCTACAAGTTCTGTGTGCTGCTTAGTAATTCTTTTGTTCTTCTGGGAGTTAGCAAGAAAAGGGGAAGCATTTTAGCAGTTGGGCCTCTGAGCAGGTGCAATGAAGGAGCCTAGAAATGGGTAGTTGTGGAATGCCAGGAAGCCTCGGTCCCCAAGCCTGTCGGGTGGCAGTGGTCCAGCCCCGTCCCGGGGGCAGCTGTGGCGGAGGCCTCGCAGGCTGTGGTCAGAGGGTCCGGGAGCAGCCGAGCCTGGGTCTCCCAGCAGACCGGGGACTGCAGCCAGCTCAGGGATTGTAAATGGCACGGGGAACTGACCTTTCTTGGGATCCACTGAGAGTCCTCGGACGCCTTGCTAGGGTGAGGGTCGCTGTGACCTGGCGTGCTGCTGTTGCACAACCTGCCTTCTGAAGGGCCAGGGAGCAAGATGCTGTCGGGATGCTAAGTGAGAGCATCTCTGCAGGCAGACGGGGACTCCAACTGCTGACCTCGCGCTCCGGCCCCCTTGACCAGGCTGGCAAGCCCCATCCAACTGCCGGTGCTCCAGGCAGCCCCTGAAATATCTGGCTGGACTCATTTTGCCGCCCCCTCCCTCCCTTGTCAGTGTGAAGAGTCATCCCTTTGATTTTTGAACCTAATGCCCTTCCTGGTTTCCTTTGATGGAGGCATAAGCAAACCCCGGGCTGTTTTTCCCAGTCTGTTGAGTGCTAACTTAGACAGGGAGACTCCTAAAACCGGGCGAGAGAACCCGGTGGCGGCAATGGTGGCGCCTCTCACACATTGCCTTTGCCCCGTTTGCCTTGGCATCTTGACATTTATGACCTTGGTATGACCTTCATCTTGCTGGTGACAGCACTGGTTCTTGGGGACTCCTTGAGTTTCAGACTTCATCCCCTTCCTGTGTGCTCAAGGGAACTTGGTTTTGTGGTCCCTATCTGGACCTTGCATCTATTCTTGGGTAGCTGTGTTCCTTGCACTGGCCGCAGCAAAGCCCTGTCTGTGGTTCTCAGAAGTTGTGATGTGCTCAGTGACCGGCCGGCTTGCACTCCTGGGTCACGTCACTCCTCCACAGACAGAGCTCTGTTGCAGGATCACCTTGCACCGTGTGGCCTGGCTCCCCTGCTTCCCTTCCTCCTTGTCAGTGCTGAAGCTGCACAAGCAAAGGACACACTGGGATGCCCTGCCCTGCCTTGGCAGGACGCCTCATTCCCTCTTGGGCTCTGGGAAGTGTCCCTCGGTCCTCTCTGGGGTTGCTGATCGAGTCCTCTTTTTTTCACTCTTGCCCCGCCTCGAGGCGCGGGTGAGAGTCTTTGAGCACCATGGAGGAGGCAGGGCCTCACATGGACAGCTGTCCCCTTAGCTCTTTGTTCCCTGGGATAGATAAGGATTTGTGCCCTGTTGGATCCTGAGAGTGGCTGTTGCCTGGCCAGGTGGCGGTTCCCGAAGACTGGTTCAACACAAAAGACGAATCCCTCAGAAATCAATAGACAGACAATGATTGGAAATAGGTCCGGACTTGGGAAGTCCAAAGCCAAGGTCCTGACAGATCGCCTGGTGCAAGCTCCTAACTCATGAACAGCACCTTAGAGCTGAGTTCCACGGGCAGAGGGTGAAGAGAGCTCACCCTGGCCACGTTCTCGAGGACGCTGGTCACATTCATGAAGGGGTGTGTGTGCGTGCGTGTGTGTACGTGTGTCCCCAATAAATGCGCCCTGTTCCTTTTCTCCTGGTGGAAACTAGGTTGTAACATATGAATTTGGAGGGACACCAACTCTCAGGTCACGGCATGTCCTAAAGAAAGTGGCACGTTCAGGAAGAGGCTCCAGATTGTGTCTGTGGCCTTTGGGCAGGAGGGCAAAGGCCAGGGGTGGGGAGAGGAGTGACCCCTGATCCTCAGGAACCGGGTTGTGTGAGTGGGGGCGACACGGGGCCTCAGCTGCTGGGCAGGGTGCCTTGGAGCACACAGGGCGGCACTGAGAGCCGCTTCCCTTGAAGGAGTGGACAAGGGGCAGATTCCCCTCCCGCCCCCTGCAGGACACAGCGCCCAGTTCTGTCATTCCTCTCAGACCTCAGCTCTGTCTATAACTGCTCCTGAAGTCACTTCCCAAAGAAGCTGTGTCACTCCCTAGAGATGGGAGCAGATCAGGGCCACTCTCTGGCACAGGTCTACACCTTCTCCCTCCCGGGTGGCTGTCATTGTCCTTTCCTGTGGGTTCTTGCCTTGTGCCAGGCTTCTCCCAGAGCTGGAGGTGTTTAGGGGTAGCCAGGGAGAGGGAAAGAACCCTGGTGTGCTGGGTGAGTTTGGTCAGCTCTGTAGACAGTGTTGGCAGTGTGCCTCCTGAAGCCCTTCAGGGCAGCTCTTCACCAGGGAGCCAGGCCACGCTTCGGGCTGAGGCAGGCTGTGAGTCCACCAGGCTCTGAGTCCCGAGGCCTCTGCACATGTGAGCCTGGGTTCTGTCTTGCCCAGCTTACCTCTGCATTCTTCTACTTCACCATATCTCTTTCTCTGAGGACATTTGCTTGGTTTCTCCGAGTTCCAAAAGTCTTTCAGACAGCTGGGGGCGGGGGGTGGGGGGGCAAGGGAAGGAAGAGGAAGAACAGTGTCCTTGGCTGCTCTGGGCTTTGCTTGGGCTCCCCCTTACTGTCTGGTTCTTGTTGTCAACCTGGTTGGCCAATTGGAAGCTACTGAATTCTGTCACATGGCAAAAAGTCCAGGCCCACCCCTCACAAAAATGTAAAAGTGGGAAGGGCTGAAGCGGTGGCTCAGAGGTTAACGCTGCTCGCTCCATTCTCCTCAGGACCAGATCTCAGATCCCCACACCCATGTACTATGCCCAGCATTCCTGAGAACTCCTGCAACCGCAACTGCGGGGGACGGAGGCAGGAGGATAGCTGGGCTTGCCTGCTTCCGGCCAAGCGGAGATGTGAACCCCAGGGCTCAGGAGGAGGCCCTGCCTTAAGGGAACATGTGGAGTGATAGAGGAGGATAGTTGCTGCCCTCTGCAGGGTCTGTGAGGGGACAGGGGAGCCCAGTGCGCACACGAGGCTCTTACAAAGGAAGGGACCATAGCCCATGGCTTAGTGGACCCACAGGAACACACCTTCACCACCACCGTATATCTTTCTCTGTGTTCTTGAATGAGCAAGAAACACACGGAGTGCTTCCTGGAGGCTCAGCCACCTGTGAAGACTCCTAAAGGCACAAAAATGGGCCTGTGATCTGAAAGTCACTCTGTGGCCCTTAGCCCAGGATAATTCATCATTCCCATAGCTGGACCACAAACTCCTCACACCATTTTGAGATGTGAGGGTCTCCTGCGCACACACCCCCCTCCAGCATCCTCACAGTTAAATTCCTCTGTGCTCCCTGTAAGCTAGATGGTCACTGGTCCTTCCCCTCCCTAGGAGAGAGCTCCCTGGAGTTCCCCTGATTCCACAGGTGCCTCTATCTTCATTCAGATGTGTGTGTGTGTGTGTGTGTGTGTGTGTGTGTGTGTGTGTGTTTCTAACGTACCAAGTTTAAAAAACACGTTTGCAGAAATGAATGCACTATCATACATTCAGAATGTCTCAGAACTGGCAGGACAGTAGTCTCACACTTAGACATGTGGGGCATGTCATGTTCTTGTCACAACCCAGTCCTCCAAAGACTTCGAAGGTCCTAGAGCCTCCTGTAGTTATGTGACTGCTTTCTGTGGTGTAACTGTGTCCTGAGGCCTTGGTGCCTCCTGTTGTCAGTCATCGGGACTGCTGTCTGTGGTGGACCCCTGTGTCCTGAGGCTCCCACCAACTCCTTCAGCAAGACATGTTGTTAGTCCCCTTGTCCCCTCCCGTGGGAACAATATTTGGTGCCCATTGTCACTTTGTGGGTGACAGCGGGCACCGTTCCTGTGTTACCAAGGAGAGAACTAGAGGAGGTGACGTCTGTGTCCTTGCCAGTGCCACACTCTGGGCCAAATGCTGAGCCGGGGTCCAAGCAGGAACAACTGCTGTTCGTGAAGTTGTGCCCCGGCTCAGCCGGGGCAGCTATCACGGCAGTCCGGGGAACAGGACGGAGCAGTGAGAGTGGAGGAGCTGCCAGTGCCTCCATGCTCCACACAGCCCTGTGTGCCGCTCTTCGTGTGCCCTAGGTGCCCGGCCCTCTCTCCCGAGGATGAGAGCCTTCTGTCTCTTGGCTCAGAGGTTGCCCTTGGTGTAGGAAAGACTGAGCTTCACTAGCCTCCAGAGCTCCTAAGTGGCAGAGTCAGCCTGAACCCATGTTAGAGTCAGGGGTGGGGGTGGGGCTTCTTGTCCATTTGACAGAGGACAGGAGGACGCTGAAGCCAGGTCGGGTTCGTGACGTCTAATCTCTTCCCTACTTTGACTCTGATGAGGATGAGGATGTGAATGTTTGTGGTGGGGGCTTGGGCTGAACTCCCATTACATCCTTGAGGGGCCCAACTTTAGGCTGAATACTCTGATGTTCTAGAACTTTGGTTGTTTCTCCCACTTAGCACGCTCAAGTTCAGATTCATGTGTCCACATATCTGCAGTGGGTTCTCTGGTTTGGAGTACACATTGTCTCTCAGTATATTAAAAATGAACAATCCTAGCTGCCTTTGGTTGATTACGCTTCTGTTCCTGGTATGCGGCAGAAAGGCTTTATGTGTTGGGCACATTACGGGCTACTGTGAGAGTCTCTTTAATGTCTGAGTCTTTTTTTTTTTTTTTAACAAAGCTAAAAGATACATGTGTTTGTCCCGTGAACATGATTATTCCCAGGAGTTGTCGCATGTGTCTTTATATGGGGGCAACTATGGAATATTTAAATTCACTTTTATCCTCAAAGAACATAACTGTTCTCACTAATATCATGATTAAGTGTCTGAGGTATAGATGGCCATGATTTCATCACCAGGAAATACTGAAGTTCTGGAAGTGTCCTCTAAGAGTTGGTTTTGCTTCCAGCTGTGGATAACAAGATTTTCTCAGAATAAACTAAACGTGATTGGGGCTGGAATGATGGCTCAGAGCTTAAGAACAGGGCACTCTTTGGGAAGACCTAGGTGCCATCTCCAGCAACTACGCTGTGCTTGATGACCGTCTGTAGGTCCAGTCCTAAGGGCACTGACCGCCGTGGGTCACCAGCGCACATCCTGCATGTAGGTGAAACACTCACACGTACAACAGACATCGTTTAAAACATACAGTTATTTATACAAGAAAATGCCTTTGTGTTACATGAAAATCATCTTTGAGAGATTTATTTTTATACACAAAGGAAACTTTAATCCACTTTTTATAAAAAGACTTCTATTTAACAGTGTGTGTGTGTGTGTGTGTGTGTGTGTGTGTGTGTGCGCACGCGCGCAGGTGTCAGTCATGGTCAGAAGTGGGTATCAGATGCCCTGGATTTAAAGCTGGGTATAAGCCACCTAATGTGCTAGGAACCAGACTGAAGTCTTCTGTGAGAACAGCAGGTTGTCCTCACTGCTGGGCCATCTCTCCAGCTCAATCCCCCACACCTCAATCAGGCTCCTAGTGTCTCTGGCAGCAGAGACGTTCCACACTCTCACACTCGGGAGAAACCGAGATTCACAGCTATAATGGAGAATATAATGTGTTTCAAGGGGAGTCAAATATGAAGCAAGGTTGGATATGTTTAAAATGCAGAAGTGCCCCAGTAAGTAAAGCAGAGCACTGAGGGCAAGTGTGGGGAGAGTCATGGGTGTCTTCACAAAGGCTAACCAAGAGCTCTTGATGGCTCCTGTTCTATCTGTACAGGTTGCCAAGAAGCCATTCCTTTCCAACACTGCTTAGAGTGTACGCAGCATGTGCCAAAGCTTTAGTAACTTTTCTCAGTTAACAAAGCCGTGAAGGGCATTATCAAGGCCTAGGAAAGGGAATGCTGGGAAAACAAGGTTAGACACCATTTTAGCCTTAAGTAAGCACGTCCTACTTACTGTCTCAGTTTAGGTTTTGTTGCTGTGAAGAGACACCATGACCAAGGACAACCTTTCATAGGAGTTGGCTTACAGGTTCAGGGGTTTAGTCCATCATCGTCATGCTGGGAAGCACGACAGCATCCGGGCAGACATGGTGTGGAGAATGAGCTGAGAGTTCTACATCTTCATGCAGAGGCAGCCAGGAGGAGGCTGTCTCAATACTAGATGTGGCTTGAGCAAATGAGAACCCAAAGCCCGCCTCCACAGTGACATACTTCCCCCGACAAGGCCACACCTCTGACCCAAGTGAGAGTAATTTATTATAGTCTTTGGTGAACCAAAGGCTTTGGGCCTTAGCAGAGGCATCTGGTATCTGCAGTCTCCTGCCTGCTGAGCAGTAAAAGCAGATCAGGGCCAAGGAGCTGAGCCCCCTTCCCCTCCCCTTTCAAGCCATGTCACTACAATTCCCCACCTTGCTATTTTAGACCACTGCCCATCTTGATAGAAATGAAAAGCAAAAGCTTTGGACTCCTTGTGGATCTTCATCTCCTGTGTGCCTCTGGGGCCTGGAAGGAAAAAAGTCTTTTTAACAGGCGATGCTTGCCAAGGGTAATTCTTTGTTTCCCTTTTCATAGTGGCACAGATGAGTTATTTTTCTGCTGGAAGCCATTGTGTGTAGTCTATTTAAGACAAAACAAAAGGCAAAAATGATGCTTTCTTACCAATTTCAAGACAAATGTGAAGGTCTTTAAAGAAAAAATAGTCCATTTCCTTTCTGGTAGGGCATCAAACTTTTTCTGGTGAGTGCTTCACACACGACAGATACAAAGGCAACCGATAGGGTACACCATTCCTTGGTCCCACAGTGAATGATGTCAGACCGAGCCAGTCATCATGACAAATACTTGGCTAACAGAGAAAGACATGCTTGTGGCCACCGTGGGTGAACTGGGTAGTGGTCCTGGTTGTCCTGGGTTCCAGAGTGCCATCTGTTCCTGGCAGCCCTGAAACACACAGGGATCCTCCAAACCCAGAGGTTGGGTCTCAGACGGTCATGGTACAATTACACAAAGGCAGAACACGCCGAGCCCCTTACCATTCACTTTAAGTTTTCACGTCTCCTATCTTGGGCTTTGAATGGTGTATCCTTGAAGGCGAGTTTTAGGGATTATGAAGTTTGTATTGTGAGAATGTCAAATATCCAAACTCCTTGAGTAAACCCATATTGGAAGCCACACCAAATTTCAAAATGTCAGTAAGTGTGGCTTTTTCCCAGAGCCATTTACTGTGCTTTAAATGAAAGAGTTTATTTCCAAAGAATGAGGTCCCAATCAAGGCAGTAATAGCTCCGTACTGATGAGTGATGAGGGGGGTTCTACCAGTCAATCACATCTCATTAACTTCCACAGATTTTAGGAACAAATAAGGACCTATCTCAGGCTGAGGAGTGAGATGTTTAACAACCACTATGTGACATCTTAGAAGTTTTTAAAAACTGCCAATGAACATAGAAGGTCGTCCCCACCTGTGCTGGGAAGCCTCAGCTGAGGAATTGCCTTGGTCAACTGAGCCTGTGGGCGAGTCTGCAGAGGGCCTTTTCCTGATCGATGATGGAGGGGTTGTTCCTATGGTACTAGGGCAAATACCTACCCTGGGCAGGTAGCCCTAGAGTGTACAACAGAGGTAGTTAAGCAAGTAACAAGGGTCAAGCCAGGGGGCAGCACTCCTCCAGGGTCTCTGCTTCAGTTCCTGCCTCCAGGTTCTGCCCTGCTTGAGCTCCTTCCTTAGCCTCCCTCAGTGATAGACTATGATCAGAATAGGGAAGACAAAACAAACAAGCAAACAAACAAACAAACAGAAACACCTTTCCTCCCAAGTTCCTTTTGGCAGTTGTTTCTCTGAGCAGTAGAAAGTCAAAGGAGGCCATCTCCTGCTTAACCTGCTGTGCTGGCTAGGCTTAGGTCAGCCTGACTCACAAACTAGAGTTCTCTGAGAGAAGGGCATGCCTATTAGAGACCGCCTCCATAAGATCCAGCTGTGAGGCATTTTCTTAGTGTCTGATATGGGCGGGCTCAGCCCACTTTGGGTGGTTGTACCCCTGGGCTGGTGGTCCTGCTTCTATGTGAAAGCAGGCTGAGTGAGCCTGTCTCTGGGTCACATGAGAAGGCTGCAGGAGGAGAGACACTCACAGAGGTAACAAGGCTTTCTTAGCAGCTGGTACGAACGATGTCTGTCACTGAACCCGGAGCAGTTGGCAGAAGCATATGCACTGTTACACAAAAGTCATGTTGAGAGAAAAACAGGTTCCTCGTACCAAAACCCAAATCCAATCTATGTGTTTCTTGAAGTACCACCTCACCCTTGCAAGTTCAGCCCTTCCTCACAATGTTTGCAGTACCTGGTAAAACGAGGCTCGTTTGCCAGCAACATCTGTGACCAAAGTCATGCAAAAGCTGTAAAGCTCCGTCAGGAAGCAACTCTACAAAGATTTCTTCAACTCTAAATGCTCCTGGAAAACAACTTCTTCATTCTGAGGTTTACCCTAGATAGTGAGTCTACTGATGTTCCCGCTACACAAGCCAGAAAGCAGCACTTCTCCATGGCCTCTGTGTCAGCTCCTGCCCCCAGGTTCCTGCCCTGATTGAGTTCCTGTCCTGACATCCTTCAGAGGTGAACAGCAATGTGGAAATTTGAGCCAAAGAAACCTTTCCTCCCCAAGTTGCTCTGGTCATGGTGTTTCAACCACAGCAAAAGGAACCCTAACTAAGACTTCAGCCAATGAGGAGATGGAGGAAGAGGCTTACATCATGGTGATTAAACCAAACCCCCAAAACTATTCTCTGCAGCCAATCAGCAGGCCTACCATTCTCAGCTGACACCTGACTTTGCAAGTCACTAAATAAACTTCCCCACTCTCTGTAAAAGTGCCAATCAAGCTCTAGCATATTTAAGAAATCCATAAGAGCATTTATTATTTGTTTTTTTAAGACTGGGTTTCTCTGTTTAACAGCCCTAGCTGTCCTAGAACCGGCTCTGTAGACCTGGCCTTGAACTCACGTTGATTCACCTTCCTCTGCCTCTGAGTGCTAGGATTAAAGGCGTGTGCCACTGCCACCACCACCTGGCAAGACCATTATTATTGTTAATTTTATTTTGTATATCCACTTTACATCCTGAT
>NW_026590122.1:0-5799 GCF_907164565.1 Psammomys obesus
CAGCTGCAATTGAAGGTGGAGGTGGTTAGCTCATCCTTGAAGATCAGAGCTGCGGGCTTTTGGCTGGAGATCAGGAGCTACTCAGTAGAAGGACTGAGGCCATCTGGGTTGGTTGCTAAAAAACACTATCTTGAAGACAAGGGTCTGGTCATTCTTTTTGCTGAGTGAAGGTCATTGCTTGCTAGCTTTCTTTTTTTGTATCTGTCCTCACAGATAGGGTCACATTTCTCTGTTCTCTGGAAAGGTACTAAGAAACTTTAGCTTAACCTGGACCTAAAACTCAAAACTATAGGCTTTAAAAGACTTATAGGTTACAAAGTTAATTTGACCCTTTCAACATCATTGAGTTATTGACTTAATGGACACCACAGGAATGGCTAAACAACCAGTGCCACTGCTAACATTATTGGTTGCTCTCCAACTGTTGGAAATGCCCTATTGTTGAAGACAAAACCCACACATGTCATGTAACTTGGAAAACTCAAGTTTGTGCTTATCTTAAGCCAGTTTATCTACTGACTAGTATTCATGGTACTAGAAAGTACTCTCCATACCACCAAAGGAGAAAGGTAAACACCAGCCTAGATTCCTTCACTCTATCATGTTAAGCTGCCTGCAAGATACGCTGGTGCAATAGTGGCACAAAGCTTGTGAGAGTAACCAAACAATTCCTTAAATCAAAAAAAAAAAAAATTGATTTAAGCACTACTCCATGAGATGGAACCCATAACTGATGCTGCTTAACTTAGCTAGCCAAGAACCTGAGATAAATAGGCCAGTGCCCCAAAGAAAATTAAATGCTTATGTTTTGCTAATGGAACAAAGGATAAAATTATTCCTGATGACATTATGCTATACAGGTAGATCCATTCTTGCTCAGCCATCTTTAGAGAAGCTTTCTCCAGCAGCAAATGGGAACAAACATAGAGACCCACAGCCTGACAATATGCACAGCACTAATTTGGTATCTCCATTACATCCAGGGCTCAGGAAACTCTGTGGAAAAGGAGAAGTAGAGAATGTAAAACCCAGTTTCTTTATCCATTCTTAAGTTGAGAAACATCTATGTTGTTTCCAATTTCTGACTACTGCGAATAAAGCTGCTATGAACATGGTTGAGCAAATGTTCCTGTTTTATGGTATATGCCCAGAAATGAAATGGCTGGGAATTGTGAATAGATGAGCTAGGGTGTCTGGATAAGAAGGTTTCCCTATTCTGAGTGAAAGACCAAGAATGAAAAACTAGGTTTTTGGAATCCTGACCTAAAAAGTTTAAGACATATCTGACCTTGATGCTTTCTGCTCATTAGAGTTACCTTTGCCAAGAAACCAGCCCAGGTGGCCTTGCTCCTGGAAGTAGCATGGACTGAGCTAATCACCCTGCTCCCCTAGCAACAGCCTATCATTCCAGGACAGGACTGAAAACAAAGGCCAGCCCAACACAGGACTGAAGCCCAAAGCCACCCATTCCCACACCCCCCACAAAAGAGAATAAAGAAAGCCAAAAACGTTCATGATACTGACACTTTCCTGCTACAAATAGTATTGAAATGTAGCATCCCCTTTTCTTTATTAACCAATAGAAGCTTGCCAGGCTGAATCCTTTGCTTAAGGCACACTGGAAGGGACTGTTACCTTATAAATCACCCTCAATCCTGAGCTCAGAGCTCTCTCAGCTGGATATCAATGCCTGGGTATCTGTGAAAGTCCCAGCCTGAGATAAGAATAAAGCTCCTCCTGTGTTTTGCAATAGACTTGATTCCTAGTCGTCTTTTGGGAATCTTGTGAATCAGGCACAACATGAGGATATAGGGGTAGAGAGGGTTTGGGAGGGTGAGTGAGACTGGGAAGAGAAGAGGGAGGGACCTATGACCTACATAAATTGAATTAATTATTGAAAAAAAGAACAGAAAAAAAAGAATGTAAAACCTGGAGGGGATGGAGGATACTAATGAAAGAATGCCTTCTTAACATATCAACACTGACTAGCATGAAAGCTCAGTGAATAAGACAACATGTACAGGGCTGCCTAGACAGGTTTGTAGCAGATAGGGTCCTAGAGCTGAAGGGAAAAATGGACACAGGACCCATCCCTAACCCAGAAGCTATCTCCACTTGATCGCCACTTACAAGTGAAAAATTAATTTTCTCCAAGGGAGTCTCACTGGGGAAACAAACCACTCTTAAGGCTAGGCCCAATGCACTAGAATAGATGGCAAACACAAAACAAACTCAATGGAATTTTGAAGGTTCTTTGACTGATAACATTGAGTCAGGATATTGTTTTGCTTTGTTTTGTTTTTACTTTACAGGTCTTTTGCATGTATATTTTGGCTTTCACTTTTGTGTTTTTGTGAGATTTCTGTGTGTTCTAACTTGTGTGTCGCCACATACTTAAGTGTCTCTTGTGATTTCTCTTTGGCTTTTCTGGTTGATTTGTCTTATTATAAATTGCTTGTTTTATCTTATTGTATTTTCTTCTATTGTTTCTACATAGACACCTATTTGTTTTCTAATAAAAGATGGTGAGAGTGTGCATCCAGATGTATTGGAACATGGAAGGAACTGGTAGAACTAGGGGGAAGAAAAACTCAATCAGAATATATTGTATGAAAAAAGAGTATATTTTCAATAAAATTAAAAAAATCTAAAGTGAGGAATTGTGATGCACACTAGTAATCCCATATCTGGAGAGGCAGGGAAGAGAATACCTGGGGTTACCATCTTGCGCTATACAGCATGCCCCAGGTAACAGTGAGAATTGCTGTCTCAAAACACAAGGAAAATGGCTTTTGAAGACAAAGAGCCAAGGTTGCCTCCTGACCACCACATGTACATGCACACACATCAGTCATCTGTGCACACACACACGTGCATATATACATACACAAAAATTACTGCACAATGTAGGTGTATATAAACATTTTTTATTTACAAATAATATTTCAATAATTGTACATGAAGTACAAATACACAAGTACATAAAATTTTCATATAATACTAATTAAGTAACTTTAGTAAAAAAAAAAAAGGAAATTTAAATTCACACTATTTTTATGGATACAGGGAAATTATTATTAGGAAACAATCCCTCACCACCTCTATATCCTGGCCCACAACCCCCCTATTCCACAAAGACATTCAGGTACCTAACCAGAACCTCAGGTAAGGCTTCTACCCACTGATGCCATATTCCTTAGTGCCTGCCCCGTATACCTCCAACCAGCCTTTTCCCACCTCATTATTATATGCAGCCATCAATTCCAGTGGAGGTAGCCTGTCGGACCAGAGATTATGCCTTCCACCCTTGACCAGAGGCCACACTGCCCAGCAGAACCCTAGGTAGTCCACCTGTCTAAGCACTGTTCCCAGTCAATGCCCACCCAACCTACCCCAATCATCCCACCCCTCCCTACTACCATACCCAGGGCTCCAACACCTGCAAAGGATCTTGTGATGAACAAGAAGTCGAACTAGCCATCAGAAGTCCAGCCCCTAAGTCGGGAACAACCTTCTTACTACTGAACCACAGGCTATTCTGGCCAGAAGACCAAAGAGGAAACAGAAACAGGGAGTGGGGAATGGGTAATAATGTTCCTGTGAAATGTATACAGTTTATCCTTGTATTGGTACCTTTGGCTATACCTTGTATAGCACCTTGAAATTGGCACCCATACCTTGCTTGCCCTGAGCCCAGATGTCTAGATGTCTGCTTAAGAACATAATCAACAACAATCAGGGCAATATGTCACCATCAGAACCCAGTAATTCTACTACAACAACACCAAAATGCTCCTACATAGCTGAATCACAAGAAAATTACCTGAAACTCAACTATATAAAGATGACAGGGGTCCCTAAAGAGAACATGAATAAATCCCTTAAATTGAAGAAAAAGAAAAAAAAATGAGAAAAATGAACGAATCCTTTAAAGAAAGCCATGAAAACAAAAGAAACATTTGAAGAAAACAAATAAAACTGTTCAAAACCTGAAAATAAAAATAGAACCAATAAAGAAAACATAAACAGAAAATTATGGAAATGGAAAATCTAGGTAAGCACACAGAACTACAGACTTCAACATCACCAACAGAATACAAGAAATAGAAGAAAGAATCTCAGGCATAAAAGATATAAAGAAGAAATAAATACATTAGTCAAAAAAATATTAAATAAAAAATTATAACATAAAACATACAGGACATCTGGGACACTATGAAAATATCAAATCTAAGAATAACAAAAATAATGAGAAGGAGAGCAATCCCGGGTCAAAGGCCCAGAAAATATTTTCAAAGAATCATAGAAGAAAAGTTTCCTGACCTAGAGAAAGACATGCCATGAAGGTACAAGAAGCTGAGAGAATACCAAATACATTGGACCAGAAAAGAATATCCCCTCACCACTTAATAATCAGAACACTAAACTTATAGAACAAAGGAAAAATACTAAAAGCTAAAAGGCAAAAAATCCCAACATATAAAGGCAGGCCAGTTGGAATTACATGCAACTTCTCAACAAGAGTGATAAAGACCTGGACAATTATCCTTGTTACTTATTCTAAGAGACCTAAAATGCCATCCCAGACTACCATACTCAGAAAAACTTTCAATTACCATAGATGGAGAAAACAAGATATTGCAAGGTAAAGTTAAATTTAAACAGTATCTATTTACAAGTCCAGCCCTACAAGAGATCCTAAGAGGAAAATTGAAATGCAAGGTTAACTACACCCATAGAAATATGTAAATAAATAATCTCACACCAGCAAAACCAAAAGAAGAGAAATACACACACACACACACACACACATACACACACACACACACACACACCACAACCACCACCACCAAGAATTCAATAATTTTTGGTTTTTAATAACTGTCAATATCAATGTACTTAGCTCTCAATAAAAAGATATAGAATGGGACTGGCAAAGCCAAGATGGCGACTACCAAACACAGTTTCTGAGCTATGGAGAGCTGAATGCCAGAGTTAGTGAGTGGAAGGACTTCTGAAGCCATGGAAACAACAGTGAGGCTTTCTAAATGACAGGGAATATCACATTAGGTACAGCTAGTGCACCAACGCACACACTGAGGCCATAGGACCTCTCTCAGCTTCCTGAAGAACTCTCCAGATGCCAGAGAGAGACAATACCAGTCTGAACTGCAGAATCCAGAAAGAAACAGAGGTTTCATATAAGCCAATGGCCAGGGGTAAGCAAAAAAAAACACACAACATAAATCAGGACATCATGACTTCACTAGCAACCCCCAAAATTGATGGATATTCCAATTCATCAGAAGCACAGGAAAATGACTTTAAAGCTATGCTTACATAATTATTTGAGGCTCATAAAGAGGAAACAAACAATTCTCTCATAGCAATAGCCATGCAAATTCAGACACTTAAAGAGGAAATGAACAAACCTATCAAAGATTTGGCCAGTCAATTGGAGGCAAAGAAAGAGGAAATGGACAAAATTCTTAAAGAAACACAGGCAAACATAGCCAAACAATAGAGGCACAGTAGAGATACAATTAGTGGCATATAGAGAGGATATGAACAAAAAAATAGAGACCATCATAGAGAGACAGGAATCCACATTCAAATAGATGAAGGAAATGGTGCAAGGTATGAAAACAGAATTAGAATCAATAAAGAAAACACAAACTGAGAAAACCCTGGAGCTGGAGAACTTGGAGAAAAGATCAGGAACCACAAAGGTAAGCATCCCCAACAGAATACAAGAGATGGAAGAGAGAATCTCTGGAGCTGAAGATACACTCACAGAAA
>NW_026590123.1:0-2630 GCF_907164565.1 Psammomys obesus
CCTGACACATTCAATGAGGCCAAGTTCCTGACATTCAGCATGCTGGTTTTCCTTAGTGTTTGGGTCATCTTCATCCCTGCCTACCAGAGCACCAAGGGCAAAGCTGTTATGGCTGTGGAGGTCTTCTCCATATTGGCCTCTAGTGCAGGGTTGCTGGGGTGCATCTTTTTCCCTAAGTGCTACATTATTCTCTTAAGACCTGATAAAAACTCTTTGAGATGTATTAAAAACAAAAAATAGCAAATAAAAAATGATCATTTTGATGTATTAGTTCTCTTTTGTCTAATAAAACCCATTAGTATACTAAAATTAAATTATTTACCCACTTTTAAGTAACTTTTTCTTAAATGTATATTTAAACAAACATAAGAGCTCCTCACTTTGTCAAACAATCACAGACATTCTATTTTAGAATAAAAGCTGCTGCTGAAAACACATTTTAGTAAGTTATGCATGTTATTTATTAATTTTTGGACAATATACATATTCAAAATATAATTAAATGAAAGTAATTGAGATAAATATTACATGAACAAATACTTGTTTTCTTTGTTATTTTAGGGAGTTTTTAGGCCTGTTATTTACAGGGCTTTGGGTGATATCTGAGATTCTTCTAAAGACCAAGCATGAAAATCAATTTCTGGAAAGGGGTTGGTGGTGTGTCTTTTAAACAGTTGAGCCATTCCAGAAAGCAGAGTAGAGAATTTTCTAAACAGAAATTATAAATCTGCTGCCTGACTCTGCTCTCTTTTCCTTGAGATACGTAAAAATGACTCAACATCCCACTCTACAAATACTTGCTCACTCACCTTCATTGCTATTCTGTTCACAATAGGTAGGAAATGGAAAGTCATAAATATGTTTAACATGATAAATATCATACATATAAATAGATATAAGTAAAAAACATAATTTAGGTAACCCATATCCATAAAACAAATATCTTTCATTCTCTACTTTGGGGCATCTAGCTCCAAATGTTGGTTTTTGGGTATTCATCATGGAATAACTGTAGAAACAAGAAGGCATGGTGGGTAACCAATGCAATGGCAGGTACAATAGATCTGATTGGGATAAACCAGGGGAGGCACTCCAATTATGAAGGAGGCTAAATATAAAAGAAGGAAGTGAATGAAACCACAGTAAATTTTTAAGAGTTTTAAGCAATCTTACTGTGAATTATCTACATAAAATCCCTATAATACATGTAAGTCCATTCTTGAATATAAACATGTTGCAATCTAGATATTTTTAATAATGCACACAGATAAGTATAGTTCACCACTCACCAAATTTTATGCTACTGCTATATGTAACCTGAAAACTACAGTCCATTTCCAGCCTGAAAAGATGCTTTTTGTTCGGTCTGAAATACCTGAAAATAACAGGATACAGGAGTAACTAGGAAAATGAAGAGGTGCCCTGCTAACTCCAGAAAGTTGAATTTCCACCCAGTGTCAGATTCTTGGAGCATAACTTTATAGTTATTCTCAAGTGACTGCTTTTTCAACAATACATAAGACATTGAAGACATGGCATGCATGCTTGTAGGTGCTCGTGTTCCCCTTAACATTTACCATAGTCCACCTAAAGAGGAAAGTACACACCAACCCAGCCATACACCCTTCACTCTCCAATGATAACCTGCCTACAAGATTTGCTGGTGTGCTTGTGGCACAAATTTTATGGAAGTGACCAATTAATATTTGGTTGAGTTTCAGGAGGCCCACTCCATGAAAAGGAACCTTGATCCAGCATGGCTTGTGTGGCCAGGAGCCTGAGTCTACACAGGCCAGGGACATCAGAGAAATGTAAATGTTATAGTTGTGCTAAAGGAGCACAGCCATACTCACAGATCAGTGCCTTGCTCAGCCATCATAGAAAACTTCTTCCTGCAGCAGATGGGAACAAATACAAAGACCCACATCCAGTTGATTTGCAGACAGTGAGAGGCCTTGGACCATTCCACCCTAAATGAGATGTCTCCAGCAATTCCCTCCCCTAAGGGCTCAAGGAACTCTGTGCAGAGTGTAAGCACCAAAGGGGATGAAGGACATGAGGGTAACAAGGCCTTGTAAACACAGCAGGACCAACACACATATGAATGCAGCCTGACCCACAAGCTAGCTTTTCTATCACATTCCCCTGTCAGGGCTACCTTGCCACACCACAGGGAAGAGGATGCACTGAGTCCTGATGTGACTTTATATGGTGGCATGGGTTTGTGGACACAGGGGGAGGGGATGATCCCCTTCTCTGAGGAGCCAGGTGAGGGGTGATAGGGGAAACAGGGAGAGTAAAACCAGGAGGAGAGGAGGGAGGGGTCTACAACAGGGATGTAAAATGAATCAATAAAAAAGAAAATAATAATAAATGATGGGGCTGGAGACATGTCACAGAGCTTAAGAGCACAGGCTTCTCTTCCAAAGGTCCTGATTTTGATTTCCAGCATCCACGTGGTGGCTCACAACCATCTATAGCAAGATCTGGTGCCTTTTTCTGGTATGCAAGCAGAATACTCTACAAATAATAATAAATTTTCAAAGAAAAAAGTTTCCCTCCCTCCAAAAAGAACACTCACTATCTCTTTAAATAATAATAATAATAATAATAATAATAATAATAATAAT
>NW_026590124.1:0-1519 GCF_907164565.1 Psammomys obesus
AGAACTGTGTTTCTTCCCTGAGACACACATGTTAGAACACACCTTCCATTAATTCTTCTGTGATCTTCGTGTCTGTGCATGTTATACCTATGACACTACCATAACTTTTACATGTGACTCAGAAAACCATGATGAAGTCTACTGTCTAGAAGTCCCACATACTTTTGTGCCTTACTGGTCAATGGTGAGATATTTTATCTACACCCTGAAATCAGGCAGTGTAGCTGTTCTCACTAAGGCCTTACTGGGCATCACCAAAACCATGAAAAATAGCAAGAGGTCCAGGTACTGCATACTCCACTTCTCAAGGCGGGACAAAATCTCCTCTCATGGAGAAGCCATCAGGAGAAGGGCCTGGGGTAGAGGTCACTATTGAGAGCAAGGAGCACACTCCTTCTTGAACATATTGCTAAATGATTGGCCAGGGTTTTGCCTCAACTCTCATACACCAAACACAGTCCATTAGGTTTCTCTGTGATCTCTCATCAGAGTGATTGTAAATGGTCCCAGTTCCCTGAGGTGCATTTCTCCATGACCCAGACAGCATGCAAGCATCCCTAGGGTAACTGAATTCCTAGTGGTCACTGCTGTCGACATACTCATGGGCACTGTGTCTTCAGATCTTAGAGACACTGACACCCACCAGGAGCCTCCTGATGTGTCCTTCTGGCAGAATAGTTCAATGAAACTTTCTTGATTTTGGCTTTTTTTTCTCATTAAAGAAACAGTTTATTTGACAGACAACAATCAGTAATGGCAGTGAATTATGGTAAGATGTGTCAAGCAAGGCAGTCAGAATAGCAAACAAAGAAAGCAAAATGGAAGTAAAAAGAGACTGAATGCTCAGAGCCCACACCAAATTGTTTACTCCCTTCAGCAAAACCACACCTCCTAAATATGCACAGAGTGCAATGAAGAAGGAAATAGCGTTTAAACTCCAGAAGTTATGGCAGGTATTTCTTATTAAAACTACACTGAGTCTCTTTAAAATATAGCTAATATGTGGAAGATAAATTTTAATGATTTTTCCAACAGTTAATTATTTTATGATTGAAAATATTTCTCTCCACTAAAAATATACCAAATGAATTACATATTATATTTTTGTAAACTGCAAATATTTAAAGTTTTAAGCTATATGTTAAATTTTCAATTGTGGACAAATATATTTATATTCTGATAAAAAGTGTATAAGTGTTAAGAATTTTTCCAACACTTGGAAATCCTTTTTTGTTATGTAGTTAGCAGGAGACAGTCTTTGAGAATCTTTTTTTTTCTGTTTCCTTTTTTAATTTTTTATTAATTACACTTTTTGTTTGTTTTGTTATTGTTGTTTTGGTTTGCTTTTTTTTTATTTGTTTTGTCTTTTTACCCAAGTCATTGTTTTACCATAGCATTAAAGGTCTCACCGTAGATGGGTTTAGGACTTTTCTCTTCCTTAAACATATTTCAGAGGTTGGTCTGAAGCCAGGAGTGGAAATCAGCAACCACCCCTTCTGGGAGTTACTGGTAGCCCTCT
>NW_026590125.1:0-6186 GCF_907164565.1 Psammomys obesus
TTGCAGTTACATTATCTAGCACCTTTCAATAATTCTCTTAGAAGGCAGTACTTCAAGATGATGTGCCATATAGTAAATAAGGGAACATGAGGAAACATGGAACTTCAATATATACATATATACATACATATATACATACATACATACATACATACATACACACATACAATTAAGCATTTTAACATTAATGTTGGTAAAAATTCGTTGACAAAACAAAACACATTGGGGGAACATCTGCCAATGCATTTGCACTCTGAAGGGTGGCACATGAGAATCAAAATTTCAAATGTAGCCTTGAATAATTAATGACATTCTAGCAAGGCTTGAAAACAAACATTTCATAGGAATTTGTGAAAACATGAAAATCAAAAACATCCTGTTTTCTCAGAGACCCTTCCTTGAAGAGTATGATCACACACTGCCTGATATTAATAAGCAATGGACAAAATAGATGATCCCATTTTATACATTGCAGCAGAAAAATACCTATCACCAAATTTAAATGCATTAGAAGATGAACAACAGCCACAGAAAGAATATCAGAATGACCTAATAAACTTATGTAAAAGGATCTGCTACACATACAGCAAACTTCAATACCTACTCCAAGTTTCAAAATACAGACCATAACCACAATTGGTGATCTCTTCACATTACCATGTGAACATGGTAAATAATTTACTTCCTCCAAGGCTATGAAAAAAAACAGATTTAAAAAGGTTTTCTTGAAAATGAATACATCTATTATGTCCAAATACATCAAATCTTCTACACAAATATGGGTGCTCTCTTCTATGAATTCTTTTCTACTTCTTGACAACAAGATGATATATAAAGGACTTAAGATATTTACAGTACTAGAGACATGGCTGTGTAGTTAAAACAAGTTCATTTCCAGGATCTAGGTCAGGTTTTGACAACTTCCTGTTATCCCTGGTTAAAGAAAATCAAAGAGTCTGTTCTTCCTGGAGACCAAAATGCACAAGCACATAAACACACAAAGACACACTGTTAGCACATAATGGAAATTAAAATACAATTTTGAACTAATATATGTTTACTAATGAATTTTTTCTTGTATAAGCATTCATTCCTGTAACTAAGGTGTTGAGGGACCTACAGAAATTTTCTTCATCATGAATTCCTTCATGTAACAGACATCAATCATGTAGGCTTGATGTCAGAGAAAGGAATCCTTCTCAGTTGGTGATGTCATTTGGGAATGCTTAAAAAATGCAGCTCTGCTGGTGGAAATATGTTATTTGGGGTGGGCTTGATAGTTTTCAATTGCATACCATTTGTAGTTCCCACTCTCTGCTTCATGATGCAGATTTGGGATGTGAGCTCCAAGCTTCCTACTATAGCTGCCATGTGTGACAATTATAATGTCTATCTCAGTGATCCCATATCCCTCTGGAACCAGAAGGCAAAGTAAACACTTTTGGCAGTTGGCTTAGACATTGTGTTTTGTCACAGAAAAGGCACTAATACAAACTCATAAATTTTACAACTAGACTGATTTATTTCATGTCATTGAAGAGAATTGTGAAATCTAAAAGGGTTACCTTAATGTATAAATTCATAGTCTTTTGTCCATATGAGCTTACAGTCAAAAACAAAATAAGGATGGATGTCATAATGCATGAATACATTGTTGACATTTGTTAAAATTCTCCCCCCCACCTGCCCAGTTAATCTCGTATAACTGAATGTAAGTTGGTTGGTCAAAGATCTTAACAAATCTTTTCTTCTAACAGATTTCCTTCAGAATGAATTCTTTCAGGTTCTCAAAGTCTACTGTGATATGCAAAGGCTTTATCAGGTTGCTTACATGCTCTGAAACTGTTTTTAAGTCCCTAGGAAAGCCATAGACTTTCCAATAGCTTATTTATAGTTTGTTCCCCAAAATATGATGATTCCATACCATAGCTTCTGTTCCTCTAAACATAATGACTGTCCCAAACTACAATTTCTCTTCCCTAACACATAGTATGTCTTTCTAACCACAAAAGACCAAATGGATATGATTGGTTCTACTGGAAAATCTACATTTTGCATCAGGTGACATCATCAATGACATAAAGACATTACATATCCCTAAATGATGACTGATGGAAAAAAATTATTCATAAGACAGCACAGACAGTTTTGATTTTTCAACCTCAGAACCTCTGTAATTTTCTGTCTCAGTGGGTGTGTAGGTGTCATAGTTGAGCTCCAAAGATTGTTACGTGGCCCTAATCAACCAGTAATGCCTGGATGACAATAAATTTTTGTCATTTGCATTGAACTAGTGTTTGAGTTGTATTGAGTGGACTGAAGAATACAGAGGCCTTACCACATTGATTATTTTCACAGAATTTTTCTCCAGAATAAAACTTTTATGACCACGAAGCCTATAGATATGTGCAATGCCTCACATTTTAACACATCTATAAGGTTTCTCTCCAGTACAAATTTTTTCATGATGATGAAGATTATGCAAATATTAAGTACACTCATAGTCTTTCTGTGCAGTATGAATTCTTCCATGACATTGAAGATGATTCTGATGAACAAAAGTTTTATTTACCACATTGGTTATATTCATAAGATTTCTCTCCATATGTGTTCTTCATGTCTTAGGAGATGTTATGTTCACAGCATTTCTCTTCAGTGTGTGTTCTTTAATCTATTTGTGGATTGTTATGCTTTACAAAGGCTTTGCCACATTGCTTACATTCATAGAGTTTCATTCCAATATGTTTTCTTGTCTTAGGAGATAACTGTTACATGGAAAGCCTTTATGATATTGGTTATATTCATAGTTTTTCTCCAGTATGCATTTTTTATGTATTAGATGATTGTGTTATACAAAGGTGAAACCACACTGTTTACATTCATAAGGTTTTTCTCCATTGTGTGTTATTTTATGTTTTCAGAGACTACTCTGAAATGGGTACATTAATGAGGTTTTTCTCCAATGTGTGTTCTTTTATGTTTTTGGAGACTACTATGACATTCAAAGGCTTTACCACATTGGTTACATTTATGTGGTTTCCTTCCGGTATGGGTTCTTTTATGCATTAGGAGATGACTGTTACATGAAAATATTTTACCCCATTGGTTGCATTCATAAAGTTTCTCTCCAGTGTGTGTTCTTTTTATGTATTAGAAGATGACAGTTACATGCAAAGTTTTTATCACACTGATTACATTCATATGGATTCTTCCCAGTGTGTCATCTTCCATGCATTAGGAGAGGAGTATTAAAAAATATTTACCACATTGGTTGCATTCATAAGTTTTCTCTCCAGTATGGGAGAGACCAGGACTAGAACCAGGACCAGTATTCTCCTGTTTCACTGTCTCCTAATTAATCTGCTCGCCAGCAGAGGGCGCTGGCACTGAGCCGCCACTGGTGGCGGGAATAGAACTCTAGACCTCTGGAAGAGCATCTCGTGCTTTTACCCTCTGAGCAGTCCTGTTAGTCATCCCTCTCTTCTGCTGCAGTTCTTTTCATCCTTGCAATGTCTCCTGTGTCTCTGAGCACTTTAGTGGTGTTGGGAGGCAACTTCTCCATCAATTCTCTCTAGAATGGTTGACGGTTTCATCAGTGGAGCCTGCTGGGCTGTTGGCCTGCAGGGAGAGCCCATGAGGGGAAGGCTTGGGCAGATGACTCCAGGAAGTAACCATGCTTCCTCAGCATTGTTCCGGGTGCAACTCGGAACCATGGTTGCCAGGTAACGGGAGGCCAGCAGCAGCAACAGCAGCCTGGACAGACCAGCCGGTCCAGAGGAGCTGGAGAGATGAGTCTGTTCTGCTTCCAGACCTCCAGGGGCTCAGGTCTCAGAGAAGACAGTGGTGATCCCCTGTGCCGCTGCTGGAGACACGTGGTGCTCACCCTGACACGTTTCTAGCCTGTTCCCCACTGGGAGACCAAGGTAACCAGGGCCACCCTGTGGCAGGGAAGCTTTATGGTCCACCCCACCCCCCATCCATCATGGTCGCAGCCTGGGAGAGTGTTCCTGTTGGGACACTGAGGAACGCTTTTTATGCCCGCTTCCCGCTTAGGTGTAAGGAAAGGGGTCATTGGTGCCCCTGGGGTTTTGCACACTTAAAGCCTCCCTCCTGCCCTGGTCTTTCCTCATAGTGAAAGGGAGTGAGCCTTTCTTCATGGCATCCCCATGCTCAGCTATGATGGCATGGACTGTGTGGAGCAGATGATCCTCTATTTTCCCACGCTGTGCAGAGGGACTACAGGGTGTCCCTTTGCTTCTTTCTGGCCCTTTATCCAAAGTTTGCCACCATCTGTATGGTTCTGGACCTGATCCTGAAAAGGCATGAGTGGTTCTATCAGGGATACAGCCAGCCCTCAGATCTCCTCCTGCTGTTTCCCAGGGCCTGTGCCCTGTGCCCTCACAGAACTGGACGTCTGAGTCCCAGCAGCCTGGGTCCCCGGCCTGGCAACTTAAAGTGACATGGCCAAACATGGGCGATTGGAGCAGGGGTGGGGCTCTAACACGTGCCATTCACCTTCCCCAGGGAATGTTACACACCACCCTTTCTCATGCCCTCAGCATCCTTTGTGTAAAGGATTCTGGAACCCATCTGCGGTGTTTGGGATGGATGGAGCCCCCAGCACCCACAAACCTCTCCCTGGAAAGATTCACATCTCCCTCTATACATCTGGGTGGGTTTGGGGACACGGGGCCTTAGGGGTGACACCCCGGTGGACTGTCACAGGTGTAGATCCTTCAGGCCCGACTGTGAGGAGGACAAGCAGACAAAGACATGAGCGGGTTTGGGGCAGAAGGGGAGGTGAGCGGGGAGGTGCATTTGGGGCGGCCAGGGTGGAGGACCAAATGAGGACCTAGAGCCTTGCCTTCGGGGTTCCCTCCCTAGGGACTGTCCCTGCGACTTTCTCTGCTGGTGGAGGGCAGAGATTTTCCTCGGGCTCCTGGGTTCTAAGCAGCAGAGGTAGGCAGTGGAGAGGAAAAGCCCCGGGGTACACCCATGCCCCCAGCAGCCCCTAAGCGAGGCCAGGCTCCCGACCTCTGCCCTGCTCTCACGGGCAGCACCATCTTCTCGTTCCTGTTCCAGTGGCTGCAGGGATTGCCCCTGTATTTCTGTGGGGTCACAGACCTGGCCCTAGTGAGGCAGCTGTTGAACTACACCAGGGTCCATGTGCCCACCACGGATGTGGACCGCCAGGCCAGGGAGATCCTCTGGGGGGATGGAGGAGCACAAAACCAAAAGGCTGAAGCCCAAGGACAAGGGTGAGGAGACTGGGGGAGGCACCAGGTTCTAACCATGGGTCACACCTGAGAAGTCTGAATCTCTGGCCCAGAGGAGAAAAGCAGGACGACTTTCAGCTCATTCTTGTTGGAATAAGAGGGGACATGCCTTCCTTGGCATGGAGAGGCCTTCTCTGGCTAGCTCACCCCGTTCTGTGCTCTGTGCTCTGTGCTCAGATCATGGGCTCCTCCTCTGGGCCTTGACTCCATAGCCTCCCGTGCAAGAAGCCTCAGGGGGCACGGGAGACGAGGAGACCAGCTTTGGCGGCAGATGCGATACCTGAGCTCCTGGAACCTGTGTCTGTAGGACCCCAGGTCATGCCTGAAGCTGGAACAGCTCAGCCTCCTCTGGCTTCATCATCAGCAGATGTGTGGTCCCCTGTGGACCTGCCCAACTAGCTGCTGTTTCTCTCTGCAGTGATGCACTTGGAGGCCCATGGAGCCCACGTCATCACTGCCCAAGGTGGACAGATAGTCGCTACAATCACCAGCTGATCTGCACCCAGCTCCTACTCCCCTTAAAGAGTCCCTTAATTTTGTTTCTTTTTTAATTGCTGTTTTTCACTGTTGTGTTATTGTTAGTTTGATATTGTTGTTCAAAAGGTGTTGCTTACTCATCTTAAGTGGTGTATCAGGGATGGGACCTCCCCAACCGCCCACAATGGGCTAAGCCATGCCTGCATTGTGGTCCTCGTGCTAAAAGGGGCCTCAAAATTGATTGCAGTTGATGGGAAGGCCCCACCCACTGTTGGGGGAACCATCCCTGGGTTGTGGTCCTTGGCTGGGCGTACCAAGGGGAGGGAGCCTGTGTTTGGCTTCCAGTGAGTTGTGCTTGTGCATGCATCTATAGAAGATGCTGCCAGGTGTGTATTTGGTGCCCAGGGGTTCTACTGGGATAGATAGAGCCCCA
>NW_026590126.1:0-2070 GCF_907164565.1 Psammomys obesus
AGAGCCTGTCTGACTATGGGGCAATATTTAGACTGGAAGTCCATCTTTCATGAGCTGTGCTCGGTTCAAGCTAATCAGAATATAGCAAATCAGAGACCGCAATGGAGCTATGATATGCTTACTGGCCAGGGACAATGGAGGGCTAATCAGCACATGCTTCCAGTGGAGGCGTATCAACAAATAAACAAAGCAGCAGTAAGAGCTTGGAAAAGTCTCCCTAATAAGGGGCAAGTCACAGGGAATCTTACAAAGATTATTCAGGGAGCGACAGAGCCTTTTTCGGACTTCGTCGCCCGTATGATGGAGGCAGCAGGGCGTGTCTTTGAGGACGCAGAGGCTGCCTTACCATTTGTGGAGCAGCTGATTTTTGAACAATGCACCCGTGAATGCAGGAATGCTATTACACCATGGAAAGGAAAAGGGCTGAATGCCTGGATGAAGGCTTGCAGGGAAATCGGAGGCCCATTGACAAATGCCGGGATAGCAGCAGCCGTTCTATCTGCACAGAAGGCGGCCGGCATGAAATGTTTTAACTGTGGGAAGATAGGCCACCTTAAGAGGCAGTGTAGGGCTCCAGACAAACCTGTGAGAGAAAAGCAAGACAAACAACCAGAGACTTGCCCCCGATGTAAGAAAGGGAAGCATTGGGCTAATGAGTGTAGATCCATCAAAGACATATATGGGAGACCGCTTCCGGAAAGATCAGATGAAACGGGACAGTCAAAAAACGGGAAGAAGGGCCCTCGCCCTCAGGGCCCGAAAATATATGGGGCAATCGGTCGCGAGGCACCCCGGTCCAGAGAGTTTGTGAGAGCACCACGATCCGAAGAGCAACTAGCGGATCAGCAGGACTGGACCTCTGTGCCACCACCAGAGCAGTGTTGACCCCTCTGATGGGTTGTCAACCGATCCCAGTCGATTTAGCTGGGCCGCTACCACCAGACTCGGTAGGGCTCATAGTGGGACGGTCATCTACTGCTTTGAAAGGGCTGATAGTACATCCTGGAGTAATCGATCAGGATTTTGAGGGACAAATTAGAGTATTATGCTCTTCCCCAAGAGGTATCAGTGCTATTTCCCCAGGAGATCGAATAGCGCAATTGCTGGTTTTGCCAAGTCTCCATCAGTTATTTCCTGGGAAAGAAGAGGCCCGAGGAGAAAAGGCATTTGGCTCCTCAGGTGGACAACATACCTTTTTGTCTTTACAACTAGACCAACGGCCCATGATGATTTTAAAGGTTAATGGCAAAGAATTCAAAGGATTATTAGATACTGGTGCTGATACTAGCATCATTTCTACCTCCTGGTGGCCTACTGAGTGGCCCCTCAACCAATCCTCCCAGTCCCTACAGGGTCTAGGATACGAGGAAACTCCCTCAGTGAGTGCAGCGACATTGCACTGGGAGGATCCCGAGGGACATCGTGGCACATTTACACCATATGTTTTGCCGCTCCCCATTAATCTTTGGGGTAGAGATGTCTTAAGACAGATGGATTTCAGGCTTACTAATGAATATTCTGTACAGAGTCAAAAAATGATGAAAGATATGGGATGTGTTCCAGGAAGGGGCTTAGGAAAAAATCTACAAGGAAGGACCAGCCCATTGCCAGTGGAAAAAAGGCAGGGGAAAGCTGGGCTGGGTTTTTCTTAGGGGCCATTGAGGAGTCGATTCCCATACCTTGGATTACAGAGGACCCGGTGTGGGTTCCTCAATGGCCACTTACCTCTGAGAAGCTGGCAGCAGCTAGAGCGTTAGTGGAGGAGCAACTGCTTGCTGGCCATGTGGAAAGCTCTGTATCCCCTTGGAATACTCCTATTTTTGTTATTAAAAAAAGGTCAGGGAAATGGAGGTTACTTCATGACCTCCGAGCCATTAATTCGCAGATGCAGCTTATGGGCTCGGTACAAAGAGGACTACCACTACTTTCAGCCTTGCCAAAATTCTGGGAGATGATTATAATAGATATTAAGGACTGTTTTTTCTCCATACCCCTGAATAAAGTAGACAGAAGGCGTTTTGCCTTTACTCTCCCTAGTGTTAATCATGAAGAACCAGATCAACGCTATCA
>NW_026590127.1:0-2852 GCF_907164565.1 Psammomys obesus
GAGTGATTGTGATGTAGAACTCTGTCAAACAGCTTGGGATAGGAAGGATGCTAACCTGGGAAAGCGGTCCCGGGTATTGGCGCACCTATCACAGAAGACCCGCCCCTTCTAGCTTCGATTCCATATCCGCCCTTAAGAGAGCGAAGACTTCTGGGCTTGGAGGCTCGTGGGTCACCCTCCTTTCCCACCTCCCACTTCCAGCCATCTCCCTGACCCCGCCACGGGGATGTAAACACAAAGCCTCTAGTCACAGATGGACCTTTATCCCTTCCTTTCCCACTTCGGAGCGCTCCTGGCACAGGGAAGTACCAACGGTCCCAAGATGCATTGCGGCAGAGGCCCACCTGCCTGAGAACTACAAATATGGCTTCGGAGCAAGGACTTCTGGGATTGTCCTGGGAACTATAAAAATGGCATCCAGGTGGCGCGATGCATACTGGGATTACTTGCAGTCACGCCTCTGTGTTTCTCCCTATCCATTGCATGGATCTTGGCCGTGGTGCCGCCTACAAATCCTAGAATGCCCCCCCGTGCGGCTCCCACCATCACGTGCCAGGGTTCCTCGGCTTCCCTCACGGGTGGCTGGTGAGGAGGGTCGTGGAGACTCTGTGACACATAGACTTCCTTAGAGCCCACACAGCCTTTCCCCTGTACTTGGTGTCTGCGAATCTCCCTGGCACGCCAGTGTCCCTGGGAACAATATTGTCCAGGGGCATTATGACGTCATCGCCCGCCCCCCTGCCTGAGCAGCCAACACATTTTGCTGCTGCTCCTGCTGCTGCTCCAGTAAAAAATGTCCAGTCCCTGGGGGCTGGAGAAGGGGTTGCTGCTAATTTCAATAGCAGTAGCTTGTGATGGGTCTTTGGGTCTCTGCCCCTTTGATTACGTCATTGGAAGTCAGAGACAGGTAATCTCTTTCAGATATTTTTTTAACAGATTTAATTCACTTTATTTTTCTTATATAAAAACCCTTATGTGGTAGCCACAGCTGGAGCCTGGGTCCTCTGAACAGAGACTCTGGTGTGGGTTTTCACAAGATGATCGGTGAATTCCTGATAAGGAGACTTGGTGAACACAGTCTCTTTCCAAAGGTCAGGGGTCAGGTAGCTATAAGTCTTGGAGATGGCATCAAAGGTGGCCTTGGCAAAGTTGCCCAGGGTGGCAGTGCAGCCCCTGGCTGATGTGTAGCAGTCATCAATACCGGCCATCATCAGTAGCTTCTTGGGCACAGGAGCAGAGACGATGCCAGTGCCTCTGGGGGCAGGGATAAGACGCACCAAAACAGAGCCACAGCGGCCTGTCACCTTGCACGGAACAGTGTGGGGTTTGCCAATCTTGTTGCCCCAATAGCCTCTTCGCACAGGGACAATGGAAAGCTTGGCCAAGATGATGGCTCCTCGGATGGCAGTGGCTACCTCCTTGGAACACTTAACACCAAGACCAACGTGACCATTGTAGTCCCCAATAGCAACAAAAGCCTTGAACCTGGTCCGCTGGCCAGCCCGTGTCTGCTTCTGCACTGGCATGATTTTTAGTACCTCATCCTTTAGGGATGCACCCAGGAAAAAGTCGATAATCTCAGATTCCTTAATGGGCAGGGAGAACAGGTAGATCTCCTCCAAGGACTTTATCTTCAAGTCCTTAACCAGGCGGCCCAGCTTGGTGACAGGGATCCACTCCTTGTCTTCGGCTTTATCGCCACGAGCCCCACGGCCCCGGCCACGCCCACGGCCCCCGACCACGACCGCGGCCCCTAAGACCGCTGCGGAACCCTCCGCTGAAGCCGCCGCGGCCTCCTAGTCCTGGGCCGCCGAGCCCTCCCGGCCCTCCGGCTGCGCCGGCGTCATCCGCCATTTGGTGTTTTCCCGAAGAAGAAGAAGAGCTCAGATATATTTTTAAAAGAGCTGGATGTGGCGACCCATCCCTGTCGTCCCAGCATTCCTACAAGCAGTCACCACCAGTCTCCATGGTCAATTTGGTGAGAATCTCTTTTAGAGTTCTGTTCATTCTTTCTACCTGTCCTGAACTTTGGGGTCTATAAGCATAGTGTAATTTTCAATCGAGCCCCAGAAACCTGGTCACCTCCTGACTTACCTGAACAACGAAGGCTGGCCCATTGTCTGACCCAATTACCTTTGGAATACCTAACCAAGGAAAAATGTCTTCCAGATTGTTTTTGGCTATGACCAGAGCGGTTTCTTTCTTTGTGGGAAAAGCTTCCACCCATCCTGAGAAAAGTGTCCACAAAGACCAGGAGATATTTATTGCCGTACCTGGCTGGTTTAATTTCAGTGAAATCCACTTCCCAATGCATTCCGGGTCTAGTTCCTCTCAGCTGCTTCCCTACGCTCTGGAAATTCTTACCTATGTTTACCCTCTGATAGGGTTCACACTCCCAAGTCACTCAGTCAGGGCAGTGAGGGCAGTATTCTGGGATTGGTGGGCAATTTCAGCCAATTTCTTTGGTCCAAATGAGGCCACTTATGCATCTGAGTTATTAATTTCTCAGCATCTCCCTGTGGTAGAATGATCTTACCTTTGGAGTCAATCCATGCCCCCACATCAGTGTCAAATATCCTGTTTTTACCGTATTAGCTTTAGATAGGCTACTGGTCTCTTCCAGGGTCCAATTTTCTGTGTTAGCACCCCTTTGGCCATTCCTCAATTACCGGCCACATAGAGATGGAAGAGTTTGGTCACATCAGGGAGTCCCAATGCTGGGGCCGACATTAAGGCTTGTTTGATATTATCACATGCGGCTTGCTCATCCTTTCCCCAGATGACAGAGTCATTGCCCTTTTTAAGGGCATACAGAGGTGCTGCCATCTCGGCAAATCCCAGAATCCACAGCC
>NW_026590128.1:0-3196 GCF_907164565.1 Psammomys obesus
AATTAGTGAAAAAGATTGCTTTACAGCTCTCAAACAGAAAAGCACTAAGTGTCTAACAGCAAACCTGGATTAAAATCTAAGGCCTATTTAAATCAATTGACTTCTGTAGAAACATTATTAGAGCTATCTCAGATTGACAGTCCTAGGGAAATAATAGGATATGTTGAAACACATCACAACAACAACAAAAGAAACAGAGTAAGAAAGCATGCAATAAAAGAAAGGAAAGATGGAAGAAAAGATGAAAAGAAAAAAGAGATTCAAGGCTAAATGTGATAAATATTACTCATCTCAATGCCACTCTTAATGAAAACAGAGGGCAGGGCCTCAGATATTTCGGCTGTATTTTCTTAGATAAACAAGGGACTAAGATGCAAAGAGCAGGCCAGAATTCGCTCTGTGGATATCTGGGCAGACAGTAATTTAAGACTGAGATCATAGGAACTTTAATCTCAAAATAAAGGAAAACCAGCAAAAACTAACAAGTATCTTCCCCATAACTTCAGGAAATTGCAAGAGGGATCTAAATCTGAAGAAATAAAAGAGGAAACACTGATTTTTCATGAAGTCATTGTTGCAGACCAAGACTGCCATGAGTTTTATTCAAGGAATACAAATGCTAGTGTAGTTTAGAAATTAGCAGTGTTGAAAATGGATTAAATGGGCTTCTGACACAGTAAAGAGGTAAATCTCTCCAGAAGGAGGCAGAACCATCTTAATCCATGTAATGATTTCATAGAGACCAATAGAATTCCAGGTCAATGACTGTTCCTATCCAAAAGGTGAACAAACTTATGGCTTTGAATAAAAAACTCAATAGCAATAAGTGAAACCACAGAACCTGCCAGGACTTCATATTATTGAAATCTGAAATTATATATGAGAAGTAAATTATGTATCCAGAATTATGCATAAAGTAAAAGAGAAAAATAAATATGTGAACTATCATGGCAAGGAGTGGAGATTCACATCTGTACTCCCAGAACTGGATAGATAAAAGCAGGAGACTCATGAGTTTGAAGCCTACCTGGGGAAGATACCAACTTCTACACAAATCTAATGTATACATGGAGACAATGTGTACACTGTCTCTCAAAATAGTATTATTAATCAACTGGTTATAAGGCAGCTCATGGCATTATCTACCCAACTCAAATTATTTATCTGATGTCATTTGTTTCACTATTGAGCCACAAATATTATTGAAAAAAATAAATATTCACTTATCCAATATGCATATCCCTCTATTTTGAATTAAATATATTATTTCATACATCTACTTTTCAGGTATAAAACATTAAATAATTTCTGATCAGCACATGAAGATCTCCTGTGTAAACTACCAACACAACATCCTATGAGAGAGGTAGAGTGTATGCAGATACAGGAAGTTCCTAATCTCAAGGACAAGAATATGACAGACAAGGAGCTCTGCTCCTGTCAGTGTCTAACAGGTAGTCATATGCCTTTGATCTTCACAAAACTTTGCACTTCTCCTTGTGACAGCAGCAGTGAGCTCAGACTGTGCCCTCACGACATTCACAGCTGCTCCTTCACATGGGACAAATGGAGACAGGGATCTTCCAAATCCAAAGTTTCCATGGGCTTCTCACAGTATTTCAGGGGAGAGGATGGGGTCTACAGAGGTAAAAATTTCAAGTTATATTATGCACAATATAGAAAGCCCAACAGTCCTTAGTTAC
This sequence comes from Psammomys obesus, assembly GCF_907164565.1. Classification (NCBI taxonomy): domain Eukaryota; kingdom Metazoa; phylum Chordata; class Mammalia; order Rodentia; family Muridae; genus Psammomys; species Psammomys obesus. The sequence continues at coordinate 1,704 of NW_026590128.1, forward strand.
TTGCCATGTTTAAACAGTATGTCCTGGGGCATTTGATTATGTTGGCTCTGATTAGAAATGGACTATTGTGTTCACCCTGCTGGCTGAACACAATACTGATTACTATGCCTCCACCCTTGCAAACAGGAAGTCTGAAGCTGATGGATTTCAGCTCCTGGGACACAGCACCCTCTTCCATGGACACCACTGTGTTTTCAGGACCAGGGAATATCAGTCTGATATGCAAACTATCTTGGAATAGTACAAAGCTGAACTCAGCATTTCTGTTCCAGCACAGAGAATCTTTTATTCTCTGGATAAGTGACTATCACTACCCAATACATGTAACAAGAAATAGTCGACAGAGAAAGATTTTTGTAGGATAATTACCAAAAAATTCTACTTTACTGAAAGGTTCTGATTAAGAATAATGGGTTTATTTAAGAGGGTTTCAATCTGTGGAACCCATCTGCTTTTAGGTCAAAAGATGCTGCTACAGGGATTACCTAAGACCATGTGAATTATCAGATAGTCACATTATGTTTCATAACAGCAGGAAAATTACAGTCATAAAGTATCAATGAAAATGTTTTGGTTGGAAGTCACCATAACCTGAGGAACTATACTTAAAAAGTTTCAGCATTCGGAAGGTTGAGGACCAATCATTTATATGAAACTCTTACTTTATATTCATTGCCAAAGATTTGCTTTACTTACTAGAAATAATATCCTATAGAATTTAAAAATAATGAATAAATTATATCGAGTTAATAAATTCACATCAAACTAAAAGGTCAACTCTCATATACTATAATGTTTTAAATCCTTTGTGTTAACTGACATGTGTTTGTTAGTACGTTTATTAGGGAAAATCCCTTAAATTTTTCAGTTAATTTTTTTACTTTACCTCCAAGAAATATTTTTAAGATTAAAGGTTTGATTTTAATATTTTAAAAGTTTGCCTTATGTAACAACTTAAAGAGGCTTAGGGACATTATATCTTGTGATAATACAGTGTGGATCCTCAGTTCTTATTTATAGACACTAGAAGAATGAAACAAGTACAAATTAGAGGACAAATAAAACCCAGTGGAATGAGCCACTAATTGTGATGGGGACAAGTGGGTCCAGCATCAATTTTGGGACCATGACTTTGGATGATGTGCTTAATCCACAATGAAACAAGTTCTTTCACTAGTTTAGCACACAGCCTTGATCACTATTCCATGTTGATGCTTCTCAGACTTTTCTTCTCTGGATGACATTTATAGATTGTTGAAATCGACATCATAATGAAGACAGGAACAGGAAGGTCAGATGGGGAAATGTAAGGAAGATAGTGTTGAGAGAGTGAATTGAAGAAAAGACAGTTGGAATTGGGGTATTTGAAGGATTTTATGGTAGAGAAAATTAGGGCAATGGAAACTTTCTATAATATATGATGACAATCTGGCACAGATACATATTCTTTGGAAGTGGCATAAGTCATGACACCAGCACAGCTGCTTGACACA
>NW_026590128.1:3206-5347 GCF_907164565.1 Psammomys obesus
AGGGAGGACAGTTTGTAAATCAAAGGCTTGGTGGTTGGGTTGGTGGATACTTTTCTCTAGTGGCAGCCTGCAAAGTTCATTTCCATGTCATAAACATTATAGCATGGGGGCAAGGGCTCCAGCTAGGCGCCAGCTCAAATTCTCCATGATCAATGATTTGTTTGTGTGTTTTCCTCTGCAATGACACACCAACGTTAGTTTGCAAAAGGAAAGCTTATGTCTTAGCAACAGCCTATGTTAGGGTGGTATGAGGGATTGCCCTGGGACCCCATTGGCCAAAGCTGAACTGAATGCAATCTAGTCCTGCCACTGGATGTCTCACCTGCTACATTGATGGACAATGGAAGCTCCATATCCTTTAGCACTAGGAGTCCTCATTAGTGTTACCTTTGTAGATTCCAGAAAGTTTCCACTACACTGTGTTTCTATACCACAACACAACCCAATGCCATCTGTGCCTTTCCACACTCTCCCCTTTACCCCATTTCCCTCACACCTTATGCCACTGCTTCCATCCTCACCTGTCCCATCTCTGCCCATAAAAATCTGTTCTCGTTCCCTCCCCCAGGGAAATCCATGCATCCACCCTAGACCCATCATCTTTAGTTACATTCTTTGGGTCTACATATTTCAGCTTGCTTACCACTTGCTTAGAGGCCCATAGCTACTTATACACAAGTACATACTATATTTAACTTTCTGCATATGGGTTACCTCATTCAGGATGATTATTTTTCCAGCCCCCCCCCACCTTTGCCTGCACATTTCATGATGTCATTTTTCTTGAATAGCCAAGTACTACTTCTTTTTGTAAATGCACAACATATTTTTTTTATCTAATCTTCAGTTGCTTCCATTTCCTGGCTATGATGAATAAAGGCAAAATGGACAAGGTAGAGTAAGTTACCTTATGCTAGGTTGGAGTGTCCTTCAATTACATGCCCAAGATTTGTATAGTTTGGTATTGAGGTAGATAGAATATGAGTTTACTGAGGAAATGTCCTATTGATTTCCAAGTGGTTTAACAGTTTGCTGTCCCATCATCAATGGAGGAGTATTCCCCTGTTTCCACATCTTTGTTAGCATGATGTAATTTGTGCTATTTAGCATAGCCACTCTGATAGGAGTAAGATGGAATCACAAAGTAGTTTTGATTTGCATTTTTCTGATGACTAAGGTTGTGGAACATTTCTTTGTTTCTTAGCCATTTGAGATTCTTCTATTGAGAAACTCTATATAGATTTCTACCTCAATTTTTAAATTTTTTTTAGATTTATTTTTCTATTAATTATACAGCATTCTGTCTGCATATATGTGTGCACACCAGATCTCATTATAGATGGTTGTGAGCCACCATGTGGTTGCTGGGAATTGAACTCAGGACCTTTGTAAGAACAGCCAGTGCTCTTAACCTCTGAGCCATCTCTCCAGCTCCCGTACCCCATTTTTTCTGGATTACTTGGTTTTGATTTCTAGCTTCTTGAGTTCTTTATATAGCTTATATATTAGCCCTCCATTGAATGCAGAGTTGGTGAAAATCCTTTCCCATTCTGTAAGTTGCAACTTTGTCCAAATGATAGTGTTCTTTGTCTTAGAGAAGTTTAAATGGATGTTGGCTACAGGCTTTCTGAAAACTGCCTTTACTATGTTTAGGGTATGTTCCTTGTATACGTAATCATTTGAGAATTTTTATTTTGAAAGGATTTTGTGTTTTGTCAAATGATTTTTCAGCATTGGAGATTAACTTATTTTTATTTTATTTTTTATTTCAGTATATTTATATGGTGAATTATTTTGATATATTTAATGTTGAACATTTCCTTCCTCTCTGAGATGAAGCTTACTTGATCATGGTGGATGATCTTGTTGGTGTGTTCTTGGATTCAGGTTGCGACCTGAATTTTACTGAGTATTTTGCATCTGTGTACATAAGTAACGCTAGTCTGTAATTCTCATTTTTTGAGTCCTTATGTGGTTTGGGTATCAGGGTAACTGTGCCCTCATAAAAGGAATTTGGCAATGTTCTTTCTGTTTCTAATTTTTAGATTAGGGTAAGGAGCACCAGCATTAATTTTCTTTGATGGTCTTATAGAATTCTGCTCTAAAGCCCTCTGGCTTTGGGCATTTTTTATTTAGAAAAA
>NW_026590129.1:0-2689 GCF_907164565.1 Psammomys obesus
GTGGGAGGTTTATTAGGGGAAGGGAAAAGGGGTCACAGAGAGGTGAGGCGAATGGGGTTCTCTTATATGGTGACTTAGGGCATGAGCGCAGGTAGTTCCAGGTGATCAGCAAGTGGTCTGGTGGCTTCACAAATGACTGATAACTAGTTTGTCAGGTCCCTTGGGGCTGGCCATAGAGATGCCTGCTTACTAATCCCAACAATTTGGGGGTAGATAACCAATCAGGAAGCTTATACCCTGGATAAGCATATCTGTCTCAGCAGCCATTGATTTTCTATAACTCTTTTCTATAACTCTTGATCTTCTATAACTCTGGGCTATGATCTTAAGAGAGTTTCCCTATCCACAATGACACATCTACCACTGTTGTCATTACACAGTTCTTGTTTAGGAAACTGTTTTGTTGTGATTCCATGTATGTTCCATCCCTGTCATGTCTAAGAGATAATTGTTCAGCAGATGTCCTAGTCCTCTGGTTCTTTTAACTTTCCCATCCTTCTTGCCAATTTTCCTAACACATAAGTGTAGGACACTGATGTAAATAATGTATCAACTGGAGATGGGCACTCCACAGTGGGTTGTTCCCTTCACTCTGTGTTATTGTGTATCTTTGTGATAGGTCTCCTTCTGCTGCAAAAAGAAGCTTCTTTGCGGGGGGGGGGGTGAGTGCTACCCCTTTCATGGATAATAAATTAATAAATAAAATGTTTCAAATATAACTCAAAACTCTGTCAATTTAAGGAAACAGCAATAGTACTCTTTTAAGGTCTATGCCCTCAGTAGACAAAGGTAGTTGGCTAGGTTTAGAGTACCAAGACTGAATTTTTGTTTCATATTGAATGAGCTTTAAGTAGAATTAGACAGCTGTCAGTTACCCCAGATACAAGTGCCAATATTGCAGCACTGGACCTACATTTCTGATGAGAGACCAAAGGATTAAAAATCAGTGGCTATTACTTTAAAGTTTAAAGCACAAGCCTGCATCAAGGCCAGCCAAACTGAGATATGTGCAGCCTTATTGCCCCGAGGGGAAGAACTAGCCTCACTGCGTTCTTCCCTGCCCACTAATTATACAGTTGCTAGGAAAGCGGCCCTTGTGACCAGGCCAGAACTGTTTGTAGTGTTTAAGCCTAAAGTGGACCAATGATTTCAAAAGTCAATTTCCCTTACCCAGTTATGTAATGCCAAAGCATGTAAGTCTCTGCTTGCATTTTTTCCCTTTAAAAACTCTGTACCCCTAGACCTAGGGGCCTCATTCCTTTCCTGTTTCCACAGGAGGTTTGTGTCCTGTGTTCGAAGGCTATACAAGTAAAAAACCTAATGTATTTACAGAGGAGTCTACTCCTGGTCCTTTGGTGTTTGCGAACTGGGCATAGCACTGGCATAGTCCTTGTTGTAGTTTAAAGGCTTTACAACTGGTTAAGACTATAGACTACATTTTCTTTGTGGCAGCTTGCATGGCATCTTTGGAAACTGTGACACCAACTCTTCAAGAGGGGTAGTTCCAGGTCAGTTCTAGCTTAATTCCTCCAAGTCCTGTTTGTGAAGCATGTGTCTTCAGGAATCCAGTCTTATCTTCAAGTTATAGAAGGGAACCAAAGGCAATGTCAGGAGACTATATTGTTTGGGGATCTCTTGGACTCACCTGAGCTCAGTGTTCGATGAACCTATGAACACAATGTTTTAAATAAAACTATAAAATAGGTATTATTGTGTGTGCAATGCTGTGACCAATAAATTGTTTTTAAATCAAAATCAAACAAATATATGCATATATTTTAAAATGATATAAACAGTTTGTTATATTTATTTTTAAAGATTTTTATGCATGTTTATAATATACTTTGAGTATATCCTGTGGAAGCAGGAGAGGGATGTGGCCCCACGGTCTAGGGGAACAAGGTTTTATTTATTTATTTTTATTTTTATGAATTACAGTTTATTCACTTTATATCCCCTCTGTAGCCCCCTTCCCCACCCCCTCCTATCTCACTGTCCCACCCTTTTTTTTAAAGGGGAAAAAAAAACAGAAGCAGGAAATTATATGCCTTGGTGTTCCATGATTGGGTAAGGGAAATTGACTTTTGAAATGATTCGTTTACTTTAGGCACCAAGACCACAAACAGTTCTGACCTGGCAATCTGGGCCCATTTCCTAGCAACTGTATCTCTAGTGGGCAGGAAAAGAATGTAGTAAGCCTGGGAGATGCAAATCAAAACAACTCTGAGATTTCACCTTATGCCCATCAAAATGGCTAAGATCATAAACTTAAGTGACAACATATGCTGGAGAGGATTTTAATATTCCTAAACTTTGTACATACAGCTGAATATAATTACACTCAAGCAATTAACAACAGAGATCACTGAACTTTATTTCACTTTAATTTTTTAATGTTTGAAAATGTCACGTTTATATTATGAATTTTAGTCAATTTTTCACACTATTCTCCACTTTCTTCTCCCAGTGTAATTCTTCTTCCCAACAAATCTCTCTCTTATTCTCACATCTTTTTATCTGAGGCTCAACAAGTATAATCAGAGTTTCCCTTCAGAGTATAAAAAGTAAGTTTTTTACAGGACGAAGGGCAATTCCTCAGTGCTTGCAACCCTAAAATAAGACATACCCCTCCAACAACTATTAACTATCAATAGTTTCTTAGAGAAGAGTAGGGTCCCCAAAATGGATT
>NW_026590130.1:0-20350 GCF_907164565.1 Psammomys obesus
CTATCATTGTTTAGCTTGGGGTTATTGTTGAACTCTAGAAAATGGGAGTGAATGTGTCTAAATAGTTTACTTGTTCATGGAACCTTTGTTCATTACTGTGTTGCCTCATCCAGCATTAATATGGGGGTTTATGCCTAAGCTTGCTGCAGCTTGCAATGTTTGGTTGATATCACTGGTGGCCTTCTCTTTTCTGAAAAGAAAAGGATGAGCAATGAATACACAGGATAGGGGAGGTGGAGGAGACTGGGAGAAGAGGAGGGAGAGGAAGCTGTTTGGGGAATGTATTGTATGAGAGAACAAAGTTTTAAAAACATTAGTGCCCAAAACAAAGCAGAATTATCATGTAACCTTAACCCTAACCTGAAAAGAGTGACAATAACAACTAATCAAGTGAAGATCCACAAGACAAAATAGTATGCCTGGACCTGTTAATGACTGTATGCCATTTAGTTCATGATGATACTAAAATGCTAAAAATAATATAATACTAAAGAAAAAACTTGTTAAGGTAAATATATTGTGGAAATAGAGAATGTAAGATCATATGTACAAGACCAGATTCACATTAGATCATAAGTTCCACAGACCTTAAGGGGATTGTTTGGCCCATCTCTATATTTATAACAGGATTCAACCTCAAACTAAGTTGGATTTCTTGAAAAATATAGTTAGATATATTAAACTAATGAAGAAAATCTAAATGTAAAATTATAGACTAATGACACATCTTGTCAACATAGTATAGTGAAGCTAATACTATATTTCTCATCAATATGCCAGGGTATCACACACCTAACTGCCCTGTAATACACCAAGTTATGAGTCTATTCATGTGTTTATTCAATTCATCAGAATTATTTATGTAAAAGAAATGAATGGACTTCCAAAGATACAGTGAACTCCTAGAGTATCAGGGTCTCATCGGGACTGTCTGTATCCTCTTTCTCTGTGGCCTAGTAAGACCACCTCATCAGGGGATGTTTATCAAAGAGAAGACAACTGAGTTCATGCCAGAGACTGCCCTTGCTCCCCTTACTAGGAAATGTAACTCTTTATGTGCCTCTCTGTTACTCATGGAACTAAAAAATCTCCAACACTTATCTTTGCTTACTGCATGTCTACATAAAACCACATTTTGCATTAGATCACAAGAGCCCCTCACACTTGATGTCTGAGTCATCAAACTTTTAAGTGAGACTTGCAGTGATGTGCATTTAAGGCCCTGTCTTTATCCAGCCTCTAACAACTTTCATATGTTTATAGTAGGAATAAAGTGATCTAAATCAGGTCAGGTAGCAAAGGTGGAGAATTGCACCAAAACTGATTTGCAATCACCTCCAGATTCTTTTTTATTAACTCTGTTGAACCAATTCAAAACGAGGCAAAATACTTGCAAAAAATACAAAATGAAAAATAATTCACTGTAATTCCCAGTATGCGTTACATTCTACAAAAAGCTGCATGTGGAGGAACAGAATAACTCTGGCTTATTGTCAAGGAATTTGCAGATCATTTTCCAGAGTTAACCATGGGGGATGGTGCACAAAGTTTCTCAGAAAGTAAATATTTAACAGACCAGATTACCAAAAAAAAGTATATCACCAGGTATTTTTTTGTTACTCTAGGAAACAGTTCACTCCCTAATGCCAACAACCTACAGATTCCAGTTCTATGACTCTGGTCTGAAGTAAGCAAGGAACGGCACATTAGGAAGAACTGAACATCAACCCTACATAGTGTGTTTCTGTGAAGCAGAACTTTGTTTAAAGGTTTATACTTACCTAGGTATAAGTATTTCTGCTTCCTGTTGGAGACAGTTATTCAGCCTCTATGGCCTTTCAGGATCTCCTGAATCTGGTCGGAGGCATGGGGAGATTTCAAATCCTTCAGATGGCTTTCTTTCTGATCTGCAATATGATGGTGTCACCTCATTTACTATTGGAAAACTTCACTGCAGTGATCCCTGGTCATCGATGCTGGGTCTCCATCCTAGACAGTGGCAATGTCTCTGACAATGACAGCGGGATCCTGAGCCAAGATGACCTCCTGAGAATCTCCATTCCCTTGGACTCCAACCTGAGGCCAGAGAAGTGTCGTCGCTTTGTTCAACCACAGTGGCATCTCCTACATTTTAATGGCACCTTCTTCAATGTGACAGAGCCAGATACAGAGCCCTGTAAGGATGGCTGGGTGTATGACCAAAGCACTTTTCTCTCCACCACTGTGACTGAGGTAAGTGGCTTCAATATAATACCAACCCGTCAGTGAACTGATGACAACAACTCAGCAATAGTTCAAATAGTATATATGCTTTGAGCTTAGTTATTGTCTTATTAAGTGCAAGAGTATTGTTCAATGATTTTAGTGACTTCAAACATAAATAAAAATGTACTTGTCTTGTACTTTCATTTAAGGGATGACCTCAGATTAAAAATCAGTTTTCATAGAAGGAAATTTAACAAGACAATTTAGCAAGATAAGAACAGTAGATTTCATCCGAGGGCCTATCTCCTCCCAAGCCTTGGGCTTCTAAGTAGATTTTCAATTATCAGGTTGACTTTCTTCTTCGGAAGCAAGCTTCATATCAAACCAGAAATGTTTGGTTTTCCTATAGCAGTTATGTCACTATTGCACCAATAGCCATGTTGTCTTGCAGGTTGGTATTGTAATATAAGGGGATAAGTTCTGGATAAGAACATTGATGTCTTTACTTTACCAGCATTCTACACAGCAACATCTGGCACTATGAAAGGTAGCTAAGAAGGAGAAAGATTGTAGTTTGTTTTTGCAGTGATATCTATGTCCTGAAAAAAGATTGTGTGGTGTCTTCCACAGTAGGAGCTTAACATTTACTGAGAGTAGGTGAATAACAGCAATACTTTCAAAATGTGTTGTTTGGAAGAACTGTGGAGTATCCCTAACCAAATACAAAGTTATTATATATGACTGGCATGACCACTTAACACCCCAGATCTTCTGCAAGCAGCTATGTTCACCCAAATATTATACGTTTCAAATTTTTCCTTTAAAATTATAGTATGAAATTTTCTTACTCAACAGTAAGAATCTCCTTGAGGCTTTATATAAATCTTTCATGGAGATGCTTGAGTGAGAAATTAATTGAAGTGACAAAATAGAAGAACATATCTTTGATAGAGTTTTATTGTTCTGATGACACACAAAAACCCTGAGCCTAAGCTTCTATACCATGTTTCCTCAGTGACCAAGACCATACAACACACAACATACTGAAAAACCAAAAAACATTTATCCCACTTTTTGGAAATGGGGCATCATATTCTTAAATGTCTTCCTGCTGGCCAGAGGAAATATTTCTTTTGGGGGCCTCCTGTTGATTATTAATATTTACTATTTACGTGTCATTTAGTTAAGCAGCAGTGGTTCTTAAAGTAGCTGTATACCCAAATCACCACACGGAGACTAGGATTTATTTAATTAACCTAGAGCACAATGCTGGGCAATAATTACTCAGTCCTAAACATCCATCCCGCATAGCTTCCTCCTATTCAAATTTCCCATATTAAACTTGCTTTTAGTCATTTCTTAAATCTGGGTTAATCTCTCCTGGCGGTTTTGGGTCCTCTCCTCTGAGATCTCTGTCCTCTTACTCTCCTCCCACTCATTTCTTTCTCCTTCCCTTAGGACCAGGATGTCCCACCCTATTCTCTCCATTACTCAGCATTTGGCTTGTTCTTTTGTTGACAATACAGAGAACAAATGGTGGCATGTTTATACAAACTTGAGACAGGTGATGCTTATTCAGTCAATGTGAGGATTGAAACCACATAGTGGGGTAGAGAAATCACCATTTGAATGAACAAGTATAAATTGTATTCATTGCCCAAGAATATTATCCAACATTTCCCCAATTTAAGTCCAACAAAGCCTCCTTTTCTTTCAATACAATAATAATTATAAAACGGTTATGAAAACTATTTTTTTGTTTTTCTTTCTTTTCTTTTACGTTTTTAAATTTTTTTATTAATTACACTTTATTCATTTTGTATCCCCCCATAAGCCCCTCCCTCCACCCCTCCCAATCCCACCCTCCCTCCCCTTTCTGCATGCATGCCCCTCCCCAAGTCCACTGATAGGGGAGGTCATCCTCTCCTACTTTCTGATCTTAGTCTTTCAGTTCTCATCAAAAGTGGCTGCATTGTCCTGTACTGTGGCCTGGTAAGGCTGCTCCCCCCTCAGGGGGAGGTGATCAACAAGCAGGCCAATCAGATTATGTCAGAGGCATTCCCTCTTCCCATTACTATGTAACCCACTTGGACACTGAACGGCCATGGGCTACATCTGTGCAGGGGTTCTAGGTTATCTCCACGAATAGTCCTTGGTTGGAGTATGAGTCTCTGGGAAGTTCCCTGTGTTCAAATTATCTTGTTCTGTTACTCTGCTTGTGAAGTTCCCGTCCCCTCCAGGTCTTACTATTTCCCACTTCTTACATTAAATTCCATTCACTCTGCCCATCAGTTGTCCATCAGGCTCAGCATCTGCTTTGACAGTCTATACTGCAGAGGCTTTCAGAGGCCCTCTGTGGCAGGTTCCAAGGTTGTTTGCTGTTTTCTTCTGGCTTTCAGAGGCCTTCTGTAGCAGGTTCCAGGGTTATTTCCTATTTTCTTTTTCTTCTGATGTCCATCCTCTTTGCCTTTCAGGATGGGGAGTGAACATTTTAGTTAGGGTCCTCTCTTTTGCTTAGTTTGTTTAGATGTACAGATTTTAGTGGGTTGATTCTATGTTGTATGTTTATATGAGTGAGTATATACCATGCGTGTCTTTTTGCTTCTGGGACAACTCACTCAGGATGATCCTTTCCAGGTCCCACCATTTACCTGCCAATTTCATGATTTCCTTATTTTTCATTGCTGGGTAATACTCCATTGTATAGAGGTACCACAGTTTTTGCATCCATTCTTCAGTTGAGGGGCATCTGGGTTGTTTCCAGCTTCTGGCTATTACAAATAAAGCTGCTACAAACATGGTTGAGCAAATATCCTTTTTGTGTACTTGAGCCTCTTTTGGATATATGCCTAGGAGTGGTATCTTGAGGAAGCGCTATTCCTAGTTGTCTGAGAAAGCGCCAGATTGATTTCCAGAGTGGTTGTACCACTTTACATTCCCACCAGCAGTGGAGAAGGGTTCCCCTTTCTCCACAACCTCTCCAGCATGTGTTGTCCCTTGAGTTTTTCATCTTGGCCATTCTGATGGGTGTAAGGTGAAATCTCAGGGTTGTTTTGATTTGCATTTTTCTAATGGCTAATGATGTTGAGCATATCTTTAAGTGCTTCTCTGCCATTCGATATTCCTCTACAGAGAATTCTCTCTTTAGCTCTGTTCCCCATTTTTTAAGTCGATTACTTGGTTTGTTGCTTTTCAGCTTGTTTAGTTCTTTATATATATTGGATATGAGTCCTCTGTCAGATAAAGGGTTGGTGATGATTCTTTCCTAATCTGTAGGCAGTCGCTTTGTTTTGATGACGGTGTCCTTCGCATTACAGAAGCTTTTCAATTTCACGAGGTCCCATTTATTGATTGTTGCTCTTAGAGCCTGTGCTGTTGGTGTTCTGTTCAGGAAGTTTTCTCCTGTACCAATGAGTTCTAGGGTATTCCCCACTTTTTTTCTAGCCAACTTAATGTGTCTGGTTTTATGTTGAGGTCTTTGATCCACTTGGACTTCAGTTTTGTGCAGGGTGATAAGTATGGATCTATTTTCATTTTTCTACATGTAGACATCCAGTTGGACCAACACCATTTGTTGAAGATGCTATCTTTTTTCCATTGTATGGTTTTGGCATCTTTGTCAAAAATCAGGTGTCCGTAAGTGTGTGGGTTTATTTCTGGGTCTTCTGTTCGATTCCATTGATCCACCATTCTGTTTCTATGCCAGTACCATGCAGTTTTTATAAGTGTTCCTCTATAGAAGAGCTTGAGATCAGGGATGGAGATACCTCCAGAAGAGCTTTTATTGTAGAGGATTGTTTTAGCAATTCTCGGTTTCTTCTTATTCCATATGAAGTTGAGAATTTTTCTTTCCAGGTCTGTAAAGAATTGTGTTGGCAATTTGATGAGAATTGCATTAAATCTGTAGATTGCTTTTGGTAAGATGGCCATTTTTACTATGTTAATCCTGCCAAGCCATGAGCATGGGAGATCTTTCCATCTTCTCATATCTTCCTCTAATTCTTTCTTCAGAGACTTGAAATTTTTTTCATACAAGTCCTCGACTTCCTTGGTTAGGGTTATACCAAGGTACTTTATGTCATTTGTGGCTATTGTGAAGGGTGTTGTTTCTCTAATTTCTTTCTCAGCCCTTTTGTCTTTTGTATACAGGACTGCTACTGATTTTTTGAGTTAATTTTGTATCTGGCCACTTTGCTGAAGGTGGTTATCAGCTGTAGGAGTTCCCTGGTAGAGTTTTGGGGGTCACTCATGTATACTATCATATCATCTGCAAATAGTGATAATTTGACTTCTCCCTTTCCCATCTGTATCCCTTTGATCTCATTCAACTGTCTTATTGCTCTAGCAAGGACTTCCAGCACTATGTTGAAGAGATATGGAGAGAGTGGACAGCCTTGTTTTGTCCCTGATATCAGTGGGATTGCTTTAAGTTTCTCTCCGTTCAGTTTGATGTTGGCTATAGGCTTGCTGTATATCGCTTTTACTATGTTTAGATATGTGCCTTGTATCCCTGATCTCTCCCGTACTTTAAACATGAATGGATGTTGGATTTTGTCAAATGCTTTTTCAGCATCTAGGGAGATTATCATGTGGTTTTTTTTCTTTCAGTTTGTTAATATGGTGCATCACATTGATGGATTTCTGTATATTGAACCACCCCTGCATATCTGAGATGAAGACTACTTGGTCATAGTGGATAATATCTTTGATGTGTTCTTGGATTCGGTTTGCAAGTATTTTGTTAAGTATTTTTGCATCAATGTTCATAAGGGAGATTGGCCTGAAATTCTCTTTCTTTGTTGGGTCTTTGTGAGGTTTAGGTACCAAGGTGACTGTGGCTTCATAGAATGAGTTTGGTAATGTTCCTTCTGTTTCTATTTTGTGGAATAGTTTGAAGAGAATTGGAGTTAACTCTTCTTTGAAGGTCTGGTAGAATTCTGGGCTGAAGAGATCTGGTCCTGGGCTTTTTTTTGGATGGGAGACTTTTGATGACTGCTTCTATTTCTTTGGGGGATATAGGACTATTTAATTGATTTACCTGGTCCTGATTCAACTTTGGTAAGTCAAATCGATCAAGAAAATTGTCCATTTCATTTAGATTTTCAAATTTTGTGACATATAGACTTTTGAAGTAAGTCCTAATGATTGTTTGGATTTCCTCAGTGTCTGTAGTTATGTCCCCCTTTTCATTTCTGATTTTGTTGATTTGGGTGGTGTCACTCTGCCTTTTAGTTAGCTTGGCTAAGGGTTTGTCGATCTTGTTGATTTTCTCAAAGAACCAGTTCTTTGTTTCATTGATTCTTTGAATTGTTTTATTTGTTTCTAATTGATTGATTTCAGCCCTGAGTTTGATTATTTCCAGCCGTCTACTCCTTTTTGGTGTGTCTGCTTCTTCTTTTTCTAGGGTTTTTAAGTGGGCCATTAAGTTGTTTGAATGAGCTGTCTCGAATTTCTTCTTGAAGGCACTTATTGGCTATGAACTTTCCTTTTAGCGCTGTTTTCATTGTGTCCCACAAGTTTGGGTATGTTGTGTCTCCATTTTCATTGAGTTCTAGGAAGACTTTAATTTCTTTCTTTATTTCTTCCCTGACCCAGCTGTCATTTAGTAACAAGTTGTTCAGTTTCCATGTGTGTGTAGGCTTTTTGCTATTTCTGTTGTTGTTGAAATCCAGCTTTATTCCATGGTGATCAGACAGGATACAAGGGATTATTTCAGTCTTCTTGTATCTGTTGAGGCTTGCTTTGTGACCAACTATGTGGTCTATTTTGGAGAAGGTTCCATGAGGTGCTGAGAAGAAGGTAAATTCTTTTGTGTTTGAGTGTAAAGTTCTGTAAATGTCTGTGAGATCCATTTCATTCATGACCTCTGTCAGAGATATTGTTTCTTTGTTTAATTTCTGTTTTGTTGACCTGTCCTTTGTTGAGAGTGGGGTGTTGAAGTCTCCCACTGTTAATGTTTGGGGATCTATATGTGGTTTAAATTTTATCAATGTTTCTGTAACAAATGTGGATGCGCTTGTATTTGGGGCATAGATGTTCAGGATTGTGATGTCTTCTTGGTGGAATTTTCCCTTGATGAGTATGAAGTGTCCTTCCCCATTTCTTTTTATTAATTTTGGTTGAAAGTCTATTTTATCAGATATTACATTGGCTACTCCTGCTTGTTTCTTGGGTCCATTTGCTTGGAAAGTCGTTCCAACCTTTTACCCTCAGGTAATGTCTATCTTTGTGCCTTAGGTGTGTTTCTTGTATGCAACAGATTGCTGGGTTTTGTTTACGTATCCATTCTGTTAATCTGTGTCTTTTTACTGGGGAGTTGAGTCCATTGAAGTTGAGAGAGATTAATGACCAGTGGCTGTTAGAGCCTTTGATTCTGATGTTGGCTGTGTTCATAAGGTTGTGTGCTTGGTTGCTTTTTGTTTTACTGTAGTAAGGTTAATTATTTCCTGTGCTTTCTTGACAGAAGCTAATTTTCTAGGGTTGTATTTTCCCTTCCAGTGTCTTTTGTAATGCTGGATTTGTGTGTAGGTATTGTTGAAATTTGTTTTTGTCATTGAAAATCTTGTTTTCTCCGTGTATGAGGACTGAGAGTTTTGCTGGGTATAGTAGCCTGGGCTGACATCTGTGTTCTCTTAGGGTCTGCATGATATCTGTCCAGGCCCTTCTGGCTTTCATAGTTTCTGTTGAAAAGTCAGGTGTGATTCTAATGGGTTTGTCATTATATGTTACTTGGTCTTTTTCCCTTGCAGCTTTTAGTATTTTTTCTTTGTTCTGTATACTTACTCTTCTGATTATTATGTGATGGGAGGATTTTCTTTTCTGGTCATATTTGTTGGGTGTTCTGTAGGTTTCATGTATCCTTATTGGCTTCTCCTTTAACTTGGGGAAATTTTCTTCCATGATTTTGTTGAAAATATTTTCTGGGCCTTGGAGAAGGGAGTCTTCTTTTTCCTTTATTCCTATTATTCTTAGGTTTTGTCTTTTCATATTGTCTTGGATTTCTTGGACGGTCTGTGTCAGGAATTTTTTGGATTTAACATTTTCTTTGACAGATACATCGATTTCTTCCATTGTATCTTCTACACCTGAGATTCTTTCTTCCATCTCTTGTAGTCTGTTGGTTATGCTTACCTCTGTAGTTCCTGTTTTCTTCCTCTCCATTATTTCCTCCATTTGTGTTTTCTTTAATTTTTCCAGTTCGATCTTTAGGTCTTGAGGTGTTTTGTTTACTTCCTTCACCTGTCTGCTTGCATTAGAGCCTATAGTCTGTGTGAATCCAGGAAGTCTTTGGTGCTGGGTGTCCTAAGCGTTACAGCTGATGATCCCCTCCACTGGGGGATTCCTCCTGCCAGAGACACTCAGTCTTTGCTTTGGGGACCGCTGTTCTGTCTGGGGTGGCGAGTAGAACCCACAGGCACAGATGCCCGCTTGTGGCTCTGCCTTTCTGGCCGTTCGGAGCCTTGGCAGCTGCCTAACCTGGGTAATTTTCCCTAGACAGTTTCAGGGTGGGGGTGTCGGCTGAGTGCTCTGAGATCAGACAAGCCATTTCCCTCCCTGTGGATTTGCACCTGCCAGTGAAATGCAGTCTGTGGTGCCCTGGGGCCCACAGTTCTATCTGAGGTGGCGAATCAGGTGCCCAGGCAGGCGGGGCTCCATGCAGTTGCCTGTGTCCCGGCTCTGGCTCCGGGCTGGCTCTTGGGGCACCCGCAGAACCCGAGTCTTTTCCAGGGGATGTCTGGGTAACCTGAGGTCAGTCCCAATAGTTTCCTGCTCCGTGGGGTTATCTCTCGACTGGGAAATCCAGTCTATAATGTTGTGGGCCCACAGTTCAGTCTGGGACCGTGACCAGATCACGCTGGCTTGTAGCTCCGGGCTGTCGACCAAGCGCCTGGCAGAACCAGAATGTCTTCCGAGGTTTAGCCGGGTGAGTTAAAGCTGATTGAATCCCCCACCGTGGGGTATCCTCTCACCTGTGAAACACAATCACTTGTGTTTTATGGCCATGAGTTCTGATTGCTGGTCACTGTGACAATCCTTCTGTGCTGCTCCTCAGAATCCGGTTATGAAAACTATTAGGATATATTTACATGTATAATGTCCAGTCCATGCCTTTGGAAACTAAGGAGAAAGTATTTGAGTATCCTATCTTGACAAGTTTAGAGTTCTATAGGTAAATTTACTTTTATCCTTATTATTATTACCTATGTGAAAACATTTTCTTAATTTTTAAACAAGGTAAGCTTAATTGTGAAACTATAACTATTTTGTCTTCAACCCCATCAGAGACTTGAGAAGGAATGATATTAGGTACTGGAGGAAATAGGAAGTGCATGATAGCAGCTTCCAAAAAATACAAAATTGACAGAGACAGTTTGCTGCCTGAACACTCACCCCAAACTCTCTGTAATGTTGGAGCATCATTTTCAGCCTTCTGGCTCAGTGTATTTGACAGACGTGTATGTGAAGCAGGAACTATTTAGGACTTGCTTACCCTGTCTTGGCAGAGTTCCACAGCCAACTCAGCCTGCATTTAAGCTTGCCCATTTTAGGCAAATTCTGTCTGTTGTGAAACAAGGGCATTTTCTTTTTGCCCAGCTGGCTCATTTGCCACATGTGAAGCCATCTTCATATGAAGGTTATTTTATGCTCATCACCTTCTTTGAGATAGGCTGAGTGCTGCCAGGAAATGTCCTGTCTAGTTGTCAAAGAATATTGAAAATAATAAAAAAAAAAACCTTTTAAAAGTCATATACATCAGGTCTCTGAAGTTTTTGAAGACTTACATATCTTCATATAATTGACCTTTAGACAGGTCAATTATATATAGTGTCATATCTATCTGTTAAACCTAGGATGTATACTGCTGTGATAAATTAGACTAAGGTCTAACAGGATTATGAGTTGATTAACTAGCAGTTTGCTTGCAATACCTGATAACCTAGTCTTATTTTCTCTCTGAATAAGATCATTAAAAACTTATAACCATCTCCCAATGACAATAAACATTCATAGCCACAGAAAACAACCAAAAACCCACCCAACCCCCCTTTAAAATAAATTGGACTTTGTTCTCATGAATTTTTTTAGCTGACTTTTGGATATGCAGAAATCCTGTTAAGGGGCTCAAAGGAAATTGGGGAAAATGCTTAATTAAGCAAGCATTAACATTTGTGGTCCAGTCTTTGAATGTTGAGAAATTTCAGATTTAATAGAAGTCCTGTTTGGAAACAGTCTAAAATACTGGACCAAATGAGGTTAGCATTCTTCAAAGCTTGCATGGGAGCAGGCTTTGATGAGAACCAGCAATTGAAGCCGTTGAGGCAGTAACAACCAGAATGCTGGAACATGCAAGATACTGGAACAGATGTGTCAATGTCTCAGCATGCTAGAAGGATGAACTCTGTCAGGTTTCATCCAGCATCTCCAGTGCCCAGTCCTTTTGTTTTACAAACATATAATTTCTCACAGGCATTATACAGTCCTAAAATTATACATGTATGAGATGTGCAGGATAAAACGAAACTGTAAATCAATTTTATCTATGCCAATTAAAAGAATGACATAATAAATTTTGAGGATATTGCAGCCAAAGGTTTATTGGGCATGTAATATTGAAGTTCTGGCTGGAGACATTTTTTATTTCTCAGTCAGTTTCACAGTTGTTCCCATGTGAAGGAATCAGCAATTTATGTTACCTGTTCTGTTTAGTCTTCTTAATTTCTCTCTTCTTCTGTGTGGTCTTCCTCTGTCATATCTGATTTTTATTAGTTTTGATTATTTCTCTTCTCCTATATTAATATATGCAAATAACCCATAATTTCTCTTCTCCTATATATATATGTACAAAACCTCTTTCCCAGTGTAACACATTCTCTGTTCTGCATTTTGGAAGTAGGAGCTTTATATGCTGTTCTAATTCAGCAGTCCATTCCAAATTTCACTGTTTCTTACAGGTGTTTATCTCATTAATAGATAAATCATTGTTAATCATTTTGGGGAAATACTGTGTTTCCCTTATTTTTATGACCATCTTTTAAAAACTACTGTTAGATATTTTCATAATTGTTTGACCTGGAGGATTATTAGTTATATCTGTAACAGTTTTCATGTCATAATGTTGAAAACATTGTTGAATTCCAATGGATGTACAAGCTGAAGCACCATCAGCCCCAGTTTGCAAGGGCATCTCCAAAACATTCACCATCTCTAAGAAATTTGCAACCATAGGATCATGCTCTCGAAAACTTAAAGCAAAAGCCCACTGGAATTCTGAATATGAATCTATGGCATAGTGTGTATATTTCAGTTATCCGAACTCTGTAAAATGGAGCACACCAGCCACTGTATGACCTTGTTCCAATACAACACTAAACAGGATCTGCATTTCTTTTCTTAAATTTTATTTTTACATTAATTACAATTTATTCACTTTGTATCCTGGATGTAGCCCCCTCCCACATTCCCTCCTATTCCCACCCTCCTCCCTCATTGCCTTCCATACTCTTATCCAAGTCCACTGATAGGGAAAGTCCTTCTCTATCTGCTGCTCCCCATTCAGGGGGAAATGCTCAAAGAGCCAGCTACTGAGTTTATGTTGGAGAAAGCCTCTGTTCCATTTACAAGAAAACCCACTAGGATACTGAGCTGCCCTGACTACATTTAGGGGGGGGATGTTCTAAGATATCTCCATGCATGGTCCTTGGTTGGAGTATCAGTCTCTGGAAATACCCCTGGGCCCAGATTTTTGGTTCCATTGCTCTCCTTGTGGAGCTCCTGTCCCTTCCAGGTCTTTCTATGTCCACTTTCTTTCCTAAGATTCTGTTCACTCTGCCAAAAGTTCGTTATGAACCTGAACATCTCCTATGACACACAGCTAGGTAGAGTCTTTCAGAGGCCCTCTGTGGTAGGCTCCTGTCCTGTTTTCTGTTTTTTCCTTCTTCCAATGTCCAAACATTTTGCCTTCCTGAGGGAGGATTGATCATCTTACCAGTCAGAGTCCTTCTTGGTTAGCTTCTTTAGGTGTACAGATTTTAGTATATTTATCCTATAAATTATATGTCTAATATCCACTTATAAGTAAGGATATGCCATGTGTGTCTTTCTGCTTCTGGGATACCTCACTCACGATAATCATTTCTAGATCTCACCATTTGCCTGCAAATTTCATGATTTCCTTTTTTTTAATTACTGAGCAGTATTCCATTGTGTAAATGGAAGTTCTTTATCCATTCCTCCCTTGAGGATATTCCAGCTCCGTTGATGGGTTATTTCCAGCTTCAGCCAATTGCAAATGAAGCTGCTACAAACAACTTGAGCAAATGTCCTTGTTGTGTACATGAACATCTTTTGGATATATGCCTAGGAGTGGTATAGCTTTATCTTGAGGAAGTGCTACCTGAGAAAGGGCCAGGGTAATTTTGAAATTGGTTGTATATGTTTACATTCCCACCAGCAATGGAGGAGGGGTCCCCTTTCCATGCATCCTCTCCAGCACGTGTTTTCACTTGAGTTTTTATCTTAGACATTCTGATGAGTATAAGGTAAAATCTCAGGGTTATTTTGATTTGTATTTCCCTGATGACTAAAGACTTTGAGGATTTCTTTAAGTGTTTCTCTGCCATTAGGTATTCCTCTACAAAAAATTCTCTGTTTAGCTCTATAACCCATTTTTAGTTGGTTTACTTGAATTGTTGCTTTATAACTTCTTGAGTTCTTTATATATTCTGGACATTAGCCCTCTGTCAGATATAAGGTTAGTGAAGATCCTTTCCCAGTCTGTAGGCTGTTATTTTGTCCTGAAGACAATGTCCTTTGCTTTACAGAAGCTTTTCAGTTTCCTGAGGTCCCATTTATTGATTGTTGATTTTAGAGCCTTTGCTCTTGGTGTTCTGTTCAGGAAGTTGTCTCCTGTGCTAGTGAGTTCAAGGCTCTTCCCCATTTTTTCTTCTAACACATTTAGTGTGTCTGGTTTTATGTTGAGGTCTTCGATCTACTTGGAACTTAGTTTTGTGCAGGATGATAAATATGGATTTATTTGCATTTTTCTACATGTAGGATATCCAGTTAGAAAAGTACCATTTATTGAAAATGTTCTTTTTTTTCCATTGAATGGTTTTCGCTTCTTTGTGAAAAATCAAGTATATATAGGTATGTGGGTTTATGTGTGGGTTTTTCATTTCATTCCTTTGATCAATCATCCTGTTTCTATGCCACTATCATGCAGTTCATATTACTATTGCTCTGTAGTACAGGTTCAGGTTAGAACTGGGAAACCTCCACAAGATATTTTATTGTATAGGATTGTTTTATCTATTCTGGGTCTTTTGATTTTTCACACGAAATTTAGAATTGTTCTTTCAAATTCTGTAAAGAATTTTGTTGGGATTTTAATGGTTATTACATTGAATCTATAGATTGCTTTTGTCAGGTTAGCCATTTTCACTGTTAATCCTACCGATCCATGAGCATGGGAGATCTTTCCATCTTCTATCATCTTTAATTTTATTCTTCAGAGACATAAAAAAATTTTTTTGAACAGGTCTTTTATTTGCTTGATTAGAGTCACACCAAGGAACGTTATGTTATTTGTGGCTATTGTGAAGAGTGTTGTTCCTTAATTTCTCTCTTGGCACTTTTGTCTTTCATATACAACAGGGATACTGTTTTTTTTTAGTTAATTTTGAATCCAGCCATTTTGCTGAATGTGTTTATCAGCTGAACGAGTTCCCAGGTTGCATTTTGGGGTCGATCATGCATACTATTATATCATTGGCGAATAGTGACACTTTGACTTCTTCCTTTCCAATTTTTATCTCCTTGATCTCCCTTAGTTATCTTACTGTTCTAGCTAGGACTTTAAGTACTATGATGAAGAGATATGGAGAGTGTGGGCAGCCTTGCCTTGTCCCTGATTTCAGTGTGATTGATTCAATTTCTCTCCGTTTAGTTTGATGTTGGCTATAGGCTTGCTGTATATTGTCTTTACTATGTTTAGGTAAGTGCCTTTTATTCCTGATCTCTCCAAGACTTTAAATATGAATAGGTGTTGGATTTTGTCAAATGCTTTTTCAGCATCTACGGAGATGATCATGTGGTTTTCTTCTTCAGTTTGTTTATATTGTGGATTACATTGATGGATTTCTGTATGTTGAACCACTCTGTATGCCTGGGATGAAGCCTACTTGATCATGGTGGTTAATAACTTTGATGTGTTCTTAGATTCGGTTTGCAAGTATTTTTTTTAATTTAATTTAATTTTTTCTTATCAGTTACATTTTATTAACTCTGTATCCCAGCCGTGTCCTGCTCCCTCATTCTCTCCCAATCCCACCCTCCCTCCCTCAGCTCCACTGTGCCCCTTTCCAAGTCCACTGATGGGGGGTACCTCCTCCCCATTCATCCAATCCTATTTTATCAGGTATCTTCAGGACTGGCTGCAAAGTCCTTCTCTGTGGCTTAAGAGGACTGCTCCTCCCTTGGGGGGTGGGGAGGTCAAAGAGCCAGTCATTGAGTTCCTGTTAGAAATAGGAACCTGACAGACCAGTTATCAGGCATTTGTGAAGACACCCAGACCACCTGCTGACCACCTGGAACTACCTGCCCATGCCCTGGGTCACCCTATAAGAGAACTGGAACCCTCCCCCTCTCCCTCTTCCTTTCTCTCTTACTCTTTCTCTCCTCCTCTCTCTCCTCTTTCCCTAATAAACCTCCCACGTGGAAAAAAAAAGAAATAGTCCTTGTTCCCCTCACTATGGGAAACCAATTGGTTACTGCGCTGCCACAGGCTACATCTGAGCAGAGGTTCTAGGTTATATCCATACATGGTTCTTGGTTGAATGACAGTCTCTGAGAAGACCCTGTGCCCAGATATATTTGGTCCTTGTAGAGCTCCTATCCTTTCCCCATCATACTAACTCCCCTTCCTTCATATGATTCCCTGTACTCTGCTGAAGGTTTGGTTATGAGTCTTTGTATCTGCTTTGAAAACACTGCTAGAGTCTTTCAGATGTGCTCAGTAGACTCCTGTCATACGTCAAATGCACATCCCATCTGTTTTTCTGAACGAGGATTGATCATCTTGCCCCATGTCCACTCTCTTGATAATCTTTTTTAGGTGTATAGATTTCATTATGTTTGTTATATCTTTTTTTTTCTTTTTAGTTACATTTTGTTAACTCTGTGTCCCAGCGTATCCCACTCCCTCATTCCCTCCCCAACCCCACACTCCCTCCCTGGTCTCCTCCCTGCCCCTTTCCAAGTCCACTGATAGGGGAGGACCTCCTCCCCTTTCATCTGACCCTGTTTTATCAGGTATCTTCAGGGCTGGCTGCAAAGTCCTCCTCTGTGGCCTAACAGACTGCTCCTCCCCTAGGGGGGGTCAAACAGCCTGCCCTTGAGATCCTGTTAGAAATAGTCCGTGTTCCCCTTACTTTAGAAAACTACTTGGTTACTGAGTTACCACGGGCCACATCTGAGCAGACGTTCTAGGTTATATCCATAGATGGTCCTTGGTTGAGTGTCAGTCTCAGAAAAGACCCAGTGCCCAGATATATTTGGTCCTTGTAGAGCTCCTATCCTTTCCATATCATACTAACTTCCCTTCTTTCATATGATTCCCTGCACTCTGCCGAGGGTTTGGTTATGAGTCTTAGTGTCTGCTTTGAAACACTGCTAGATGCCTTTTGTGGTAGACTCCTGTCATAAGTTCAATGCACATCCCATTTGTCTTTCTAAATGAGGATTAATCACCTTCGCCTGTGTCCACTTTCTTGATTATCTTCTTTAGGTGTGTAGATTTCATTATGTTTATCATATCTTGTAGGTCTATATAAGTGAGTATATACCAAGTTTGTCTTTCTCCTTCTGGGATACTTCACTCAGAATGATCTTTTCTAGATCCCACCACTTGCCTGCAAATTTCATGATTTCCTCCTTTTTGATTGCTGAGTAGTATTCCATTGTGTAAAAATACCACAATTTCTGTATCCATTCCTCCGTTGATGGACATCTGGGTTGTTTCCAAGTTCTGGCTATTACAAATAAAGCTTCTACGAACATGGTTGAACAAATGTCCTTGTTGTGTACTTGAGTAAATTTTGGGTATATACTTAGAAGTGGTATAGCTGGGTCTTGAGGTAGCACTACTCCTAGTTGTCTGAGAAAGCGCCAGATTGACTTCCAAAGTGGTTGAACCAGTTTACATTCCCACCAGCAAAGGAGGAGGGTTCCCTTTTCTCCACAACCTCTCCAGCATGTGCTATCACTTGAGTTTTTCATCTTGGCCATTCTGATGGGTGTAAGGTGAAATCTCAGGGTCGTTTTGATTTGCATTTCCCTAATGGCTAATGAGGTTGAGCATTTCTTTAAGTGTTTCTCTGCCATTCGATGTTCCTCTTTTGAGAATTCTCTGTTTAGCTCTGTTCCCCATTTTTTAAGTGGATTACTTGGTTTGTTGCTTTTCTGCTTCTTTAGTTCTTTATATATACTGGATATTAGCCCTCTGTCAGATAAAGGGTTGGTGAAGATTCTTTCCCAATCTGTAGGCTGTCTATTTGTTTTGATGACAGTGTCTTTTGCTTTACAGAAGCTTTTCAGTTTCATGAGGTCCCATTTATTGATTGTTGCTCTTAGAGCCTGTGCTGTTGGTGTTCTGTTCAGGAAGTTGTCTCCTGTGCCAATGAGTTCTAGGCTGTTTCCCACTTTTTTTTTCCAACTGATTTAGAGTATCTGGTTTTATGTTGAGGTTTTTGATCCACTTGGACTTTAGTTTTGTGCAGGGTGATAAATATGGATCTATTTTCATTTTTCTGCATGTAGACATCCAGTTGGTCCAGCACCATTTGTTGAAGATGCTGTCTTTTTTCCATTGAATGGATTTGGCTTCTTTGTCAAATATTGAGTATTCATAGGTGTGTGGGTTTATTTCTGGGTCTTCTATGCGATTCCATTGATCCTCCTTTCTGTTTCTATGCCAATACCATGCAGTTTTTATTACTGTTGCCCTGTAGTACAGCTTGAGATCCGGAATTGAGATACCTCCAGATGATCTGCTGTTGTACAGGATTGTTTTGGAGATTCTGGGTGTTTTGTTTCTCCATATGAAGCTGAGAATCTTTTTTCAAGGTCTGTAAAGAATTAAGTTGGTATTTTGATGGGAATTGCATTGAATCTGTAGATTGCTTTTGGCAGGATAGCCATTTTCACAATGTTAATCCTACCAATCCATGAGCACGGGAGATCTTTCCATCTTCTGAGATCTTCTTCAATTTCTTTCTTCAAAGACTTGAAGTTTTTCTCAACAGGTCTTTCACTTGCTTGGTTAGAGTCACACCAAGGTACTTTATGTTATTAGTGGCTATTGTGAAGGGTGTTGTTTCCCTAATTTCTTTCTCAGCCTTTTTGTCTTTGGTATACAAGAGGGCTTCTGATTTTTTTGAGTTGATTTTGTATCCTGCCACTTTGCTGAAGGTGTTTATCAGCTGAAGAAGTTCTGTGGTTGAATCTTTGAGGTCGCTCATGTATACTATCATATCATCTGCAAATAGTGACACTTTGACCTCTTCCTTTCCAATTTGTATCCCCTTGACCTCCTTTAGTTGTCTTATTGCTCTGGCTAGGACTTCAAGTACAATGTTAAAGAGATATGGAGAGAGTGGGCATCCTTGTCTTCTCCCTGATTTCAGTGGGATTGATTTAAGTTTCTCTCCATTGAGTTTGATGTTGGCTATAGGCTTGCTGTATATTGCCTTTACTATCTTTAGGTATGTGCCCTGTATCCCTGATCTCTCCAAGACTTTAAACATAAATGGGTGTTGGACTTTGTCAAATGCTTTTAAGCATCTAAGGAGATGATCATGTGGTTTTTCTCCTTCAGTTTGTTTATGTGGTGGATTACATTGATGGATTTCCGTATGTTGAACCACCCTTGCATGCCTGGGATGAAGCCTACTTGGTCATGGTGGATGATATCTTTGATGTGTTCTTGGATTCGGTTTGCAAGTATTTTATTGAGTATTTTTGCATCAATGTTCATAAGCGAGATAGGTCTGAAGTTCTTTTTTTTTGTTGGATCTTTGTGTGGTTTAGGTATCAAAGTGACTATGGCTTCATAGAATGAGTTTGGTAGTGTTCCTTCTATTTCTATTTTGTGGAATAGTTTGAGGAGAATTGGTGTTAGTACTTCTTTGAAGGTCTTGTAGAATTCTGCGCTGAAGCCATCTGGTCCAGGGCTTTTTTTGGAGGGGAGACTGTTAATGACTGCTTCAATTTCCTTGGGAGATATAGGGCTATTCAGTCTTTCTACCTGATCTTGACTTAATTTTGGTAGATGGAATCTGTCAAGAAAGTTATCCATTTCTTTTAGATTTTCAAATTTTGTGCCATATAGGCTTTTGTAGTATGACCTAATAATCGTTTGGATTTCCTCAGTGTCTGTAGTTATGTCCCCATTTTCCTTTCTGATTTTGCTGATTTGTATGGTTTCTCTCTGCTTTTTAGTTAGTTTGGCTAAGGGTTTGTCTATCTTGTTGATTTTCTCAAAGAACCAGCTTTTTGTTTCATTGATTCTTTGGATAATTTTATTTGTTTCTAATTGATTGATTTCTGCCCTTACTTTGATTATTTCCAGCCGTCTGCTCCTCTTGGGTGTATCTGCTTCTTTTTTTTCTAGGTTTTTCAGTTGGGCCATTAAGTTGTTTGTATGTGATGTTACGGATTTCTTCTTGTAGGCACTTAGTGCTATAAATTTTCCTCTGAGCACTGCTTTCAATGTGTCCCATAAATTTGGGTATGTTGTGCCTTCATTTTCATTGAATTCTAGAAAGTCTTTAATTTCTTTCTTTATTTCTTCCTTGACCCAGCTGTCATTGAGTAGTAAGTTGTTCAGTTTCCATGTGCGTGTAGGCTGTTTGTTATTTCTGTTATTGTTGATGTCCAGCTTTAGTCCATGGTGGTCAGATAGTATACAAGGGATTATTTCAATCCTTTTGTATCTGTTGAGGCTTGCTTTGTGACCAACTATGTGGTCTATTTTGGTGAAGGTTCCATGTGGTGCTGAAAAGAAGGTGTACTCTTTTAAGTTTGGGTGAAAAGATCTGAATACGTCTATTAGGTCCATTTGATTTAGGGATTCTGTGAGTGCTTTTAT
>NW_026590131.1:0-1267 GCF_907164565.1 Psammomys obesus
TGTTTGGTGAATCCAGGCTTACAGGCTTGGCCAGGCTACTTTGGACCCATGTTGGAAATGGATAATCAGCAACTGCTGAATAGAGTCATTCCCCAGCATCACCACCGCATGCGGTGTGGAGGAAGACCTTGAGACAAAATAACCTGTTAGAAAAACATCAAGACTGAGAGGGACCATTCCAAAGACAGGCCTCTTTAATGTCTATGAAAATTGAAAGAGATAGTTAGGAAAGGAGCACAGATAGGAAATGGGGCAGGTGCCCAGGTCATGGTTTAAAATGACCAGAAATCCCCAGCCTCCAAGAAGCTGCTGGACTCTGGTGTTCTCAGGGTATTGGGAAAACGGGAATTGTTGCAGTATGAGTTTTCTGCTGTTACCTTCACCAGGAGTACATTGCATCTCTTCAACACAGGGAAGAACTCTACTGCCAGGAAGGCTGGGGCAGCTTTGAGGAAACACTGCTGAGCTAGGAACTCTAATTCTGGCCAGTAAGCTTGGTTCAGGAGTTAAATATGAGTCAGGAGTCAGCTTTGGGTCAATTTCTGAAAAATAAACAGTGCCTCCTGCTGGACTATAGATATTTTCAACTCTCTCCTGTAATGAATTTCAATTCTCCAATTATAGATTCCTCATTTCCTCTACAAAATTGGCATTAATTTCATTTTATTTTATTTATTTTTATTTTATTAATTACACTTTATTCACTTTGTATCCCCCCATAAGTCCCTCCCTCCTCCCCTCCTGATTCTACCATTCCCACCCCTTCTGCATGCATGCTCCTACCCAGTCCACTGATAGGGGAGGTCTTCCTTTCCATCCTTCTGATCTTAGTTTATCAGATCTCATCAGGTGTGGCTGCATTGTCATCTTCTGTGCCTGGTAAGGCCGCTCCCGCCTCAGGGGTATGTGATCAGAGAGCAGGCCAATCAGATTATGTTCAAGGCAATCCCTCTTTCCATTACTATGTAACCCACTTGGACACTAAACTGCCATGGGATACATCTGTGCAGGGGTTCTAGGTTACCTCCATGCATGGTACTTGGTTGGAGCATGAGTCTCTGGGGAGACCACTGTGTTCAAATTTCTGGTTCTGTTGCTCTCCTTGAGGAGTTCCTGTCCGTTCCAGATTTTACAATTTCCCACTTCTTACATAAGATTCCATGCACATTGCCTAACAGTTGGACATAAGTCTCAGCATCTGCTTTGATAATCTGCAGGGCTAGCCCTCTGTGGTGGGTTTCTATCTTGTGCCATTTCTTCTTCTTCT
>NW_026590131.1:1277-1497 GCF_907164565.1 Psammomys obesus
TTCTTCTTCTTCTGATGTCCAATCTCTTTGCCTTTCAGGATGGGGATTGAGCATTTTAGTCAGGGTCCTCTCTCTTGATTAGTTTCTTTAGATGTACAAATTTTACTAGATTTATCCTATATTACATGTCTATGTGACTGAGTATATACCGTGTGTGTCTTTCTGTTTCTGGGATAGCTCACTTAGGATGATCCTTTCCAGTTCCCACAATTAACCTGCA
>NW_026590131.1:1507-2878 GCF_907164565.1 Psammomys obesus
CCTTTTCTGAGGAGTAGGGGAGGGGCAATAGCAGAAACAGGGAGAAATAATGGCATCAGGAGGAGAGAAAGATGGGGGCTTCAACAGGGTGCAAAGTGAATAAATAAAAAACAAAATGAAACAATAATTAGAGATGAAAAGGGAGAGATAACAACAGACAATGAGAAAATACAGAAAATATTAAGGATATACATTAAAAATCTACACTTCAGGACATCAAAGATGGTGGTGCCCAGTGCAGGCCATATCTGAGGGACAGAGAATCTGAAACTTCAAAATTGGTTGGGGGAGGGGCTGCTGAATCCAGAACATCAATATTGAGGCTTCCTGGGAGAGAAGGCACAACCTGTGAGCTAAGACCATTTGGACCCAGGTCCCCAGCGGACTTCTCTGGGAACTGAGACTGGCGAACATTCAATGCCCCTGCACTTCCCCTTGATGGGCTCCCTCCTCCCTTCTTGATGATGTCTGCAGGGCCGAGGGCTCCTTGTGCAGAATTTGCTTCTCTTTACCTGAGATAGAGAAGACAGGTCTCACCCTCCCTCAGTCACAGGCTGCTAGATGAACAGGCCACCGAGATACCCTGGGCCACACAGGTCCCTGGCTGCCAAGGGCCTCCCAGAAGGCATCAGTACTGGCAGCCTCCCACTTCTGCCTCTATGGATGGATTTCCAGCTGGCTACTATACCAGGCTTCAAGTTCTGCAGCTGCAGCACCACTGAGCTGATGGAGCTCTTACACATGCATTTGACCTGGTAGGCCCAAATCTAGGAGTAGAGAACAGGGAAACACCTGTACTATCCGATTAGACCTGCTAGAGGGTAGTGTGCCTTCGAGTGAGTGCATGCAGAGCCATAGACCCAGGGTTCCTCTACCCTAACAGCCAGACATCATATCCCTCCCACCCACACACCTGTGTGGACAACATTGTGATTCTTGGACAGCTTTCTCAACATTGAAGCCCCTGTGCTGTGGGATTACCAGTGAAGTCCAGGAAAACAACTCCCGGAGCACACAAAGATCTGAATACCAGAAGGACAGTATGGCAGGCCTCTATGTCACTGAGGTATTCAGGAAGTCTGTGCCTGTGCATTGCACCTAAGAGCATCACCAGCATCAACATGCCCTCCTATGCCTTCACTTCCTCAACATTCCAAGAATCTACACTCTCTAGCACCCTGTCCTTCAAGGAACACTTCTACACAAACTTGCATGTTTGCTCACCTGCACTCGTGTATGTGCACCTGAGGACCTAACTATCCTAGATACAGCTGAAATAACAAAGCATACTCTCAAACGAGTGAACCTCTCTTATCTTCCTGAAGAATACTCCAGACACCAGAGAAAGATGAACCCAGTCTGATGTTTAGA
>NW_026590131.1:2888-3574 GCF_907164565.1 Psammomys obesus
AGTATGAGAATTGCCCCAAAATATACTATAAAGAGATCCTGTTACCAGTATTATAAACAGACTGCTCGACAAATAGGATAACATTGAGGACCAGAAATAAAATGTCAAAAACATGTCTATTTAATTTCCACAAACAAAACAAAAATATAGTTGAAGTGAAAACAGACATTTCAACAAATGATGGCAGCAAAAAGAGGACGTTTACATGAAAAAGATGATATTTGATTAACATATTTTATTTTGTAAGTAAATCAATTTAAAATAGATTGAAGACTTAAATTTAAACCCTAAAACACAGAAAAATTGCAAAGAATGTCTAAGAGATGTCCCTGAACATAATGGAGTGAGCATAAAATTTTTATATACAACATCAAACAATACATGAATTAATACCAATCACCACCAGATGAATACATAAAAATAAAAAGTTATTTCTGAAACAAGGGAAACATTCAGCAAAGTAAACAACCCACAGACTAGGAGAAAGTTTCGTATGAGCTGCAATTTAGCAGGGACTAATACTCAAGAGTGTACAATGACTTGTACACCTGTGAACAAGTAAACAACAGAGATGCATAGACACTTTGAGAAACAGAAACACAGATTAACAATAACTAATTCTTAAAATGTTCAGTATCCCTAGTCATTGGAGAAATTCAATGTAAAACTGCTTTGAGATATTACCT
>NW_026590132.1:0-4024 GCF_907164565.1 Psammomys obesus
TATTTTTACTTTCTCTTCTGCTTGGTTTATTGTATCTTGTTTTTTTTTTTATTGAGGTCTTTGATCCACTTAGATTTGAGTTTTGTGCAGCATGATGAATATCGATCTATTTGCATTTTTCTCTTTGTAGATATCCAGTTAGCCCAGCCCCATTTGTTGAAATTCCCCACATCCCACTGTATAGTTTTGGTTGTTTTTTTTTTTTTTTTTTTTTTTGTCAAAAATCAAGTTGATGTATGGGTTTATATTTTGGGTCTTCAATTTAATTCCATTGATCACCCTGTCTGTTTTTATTACATGCAGTTTTTATGACTAATGCTCGGTAGTACAGTTTGGAATGAGGGGTGGTGGTACCTCTAGAAGTTCTTTTATTGTATAGGATTATTTTATCTAATGTGAATTTTTAATTTTTCCACTTGGAGTTGAGAATTGCTCTTTCAAGGTCTGTAAAGAATTGTGTTGGAATTTTGATAGTAATTTCATAGAATCTGTAGATTGCTTTTGGTAAGATGGCCAATTTTACAATGTTAATCTTTAGAATTGATCCATGAACATGGGAAATGTTTAACTTCCATTTTTTCTTCATAAACTTAAAGTTCTTGTCATACATGTCTTTCACTTGCTTGGTTAGAGTTACAGCAAGATATTTTATTTGTGTCTAGTATGAAGGACACTATTTCCATATTTCTTTTCTCAGCCTGTTAATTTTTTGTATACAGGAGGGCTACTGATCTGTTTTTTTTTTTAATTTAACTTTGTATCAACCACTTTGCTGAAGGTGTTCATCAGCTGTAGGAATTTTCTGGTAGAATTTTGGAAGGTCACTTATGTATACTATCATATCATCTGTGATTAGCGATAGTTTGACTTCTTACTTTCCAGTTTATATCCCATTAAGCTCCTTTAGTTATCCTATTGCTTCAGCTAATTTTGTCTGCAGAGCTGTCTTTGTGCACATGAACTCACAAAAGATTATTTCTCCATCAAATTTGATTCATAGATTTGCTTACTAGAACATCTTGGCTAACAGTTATGATGTCTCAGGAGTAAAAGTATATCTTGATTTCCTTCTGATGTTAAAGTTTATTTCAAACAGTTTGGTATTATTCTAATAGGCTTGCACTTTTTTAAGTTATTTGATCTTTCTCAATTCAAAGTTAATGCTATTTTTGTGTTTCTAATATTTTAACTATAATACATTATTAAAGTCCACATGCTAATCTCTCTCTCTCTCTCTCTCTCTCTCTCTCTCTCTCTCTGCTTTGGCATGTTTCAGGGTAGGGTATGGGACAGGATGCAGATTCCTTGTTCGCTTTATCTCTTGGGTGACCATGCAACTGACCAGGAAGGATGATTAAAAGAAAAAAGAAGTGGGGAAGGGTGGGAAGCCTAATATTTATTTTCTAGGATTAGGGTCTAGCTACACTTTTGCTAAGGAGAAAAACTAAAACTGATTACTTTTTTTTTTTTACTCTGACAATAAATTGTAAAAAGCAGCTTCTAGTCAAACCTGATCTGAGATTAGTTCCTCTGCAGGAGTAGGCTTCTGTGGAGACCTCCATAATTAGGTACTAAATCTAGTCACTGATTTGTGAATTGATAACAAAAGGAAAGAGGAAAATAAGCAAACAGCATCCATGCACATATGCTCAATGGAAAGGGTGAATAAAATTAAAATCTTAAAGTTTAATTTTAACAAATTTTCACAAGTTTACATATGATGACGATATTGATTTTAGCTAGCATCTCCTCTGTAGAAACTGCAGCAAGTTCAGACTGCTGGTTCCAAAGTATCCGCCCATGCACCCACATAGATAAGCAATCAGACATATAGACCTGTTTGTGTTCCTAAACACATCCCATGGATGATATAAATGGGGCTCCTTACATACAGTTGACATACCCTCATTTAAAACATGTACAAGATACAGGTGGATAGACTTATTTACATATATGATAATCAAGGATGAATCAAATTCTAGCAGGCTTCAACCTAACAAGGTTTTACACAACGGTTTTTTACCACCGGGCTTCAACCCTCATTTATTGTCTGGTTATGGTATTATACTTCTGAGACAAAAAAATTACCACATAGTAAAAGGGCATTTAATTACAAAAACAGATGAATTATAAATATAGCAGGTTACATATTTTAAAACTAAACATTTATTTTCTGTGTATCCATTACATGCATTCATAGTGAGTTAAGAATGACAAAGGGTGAAAAGGGTCTAAAAGTTGCAAGAATATGTCTTCTCAATTAGGACTGACCTGGCTACACATTTTCAGCTATCTCTATTTTACGAGTTCAGGACAATAATTTTCTCTGTCTTTCATTCTAACAAACAAAGTTAATTTAAATGACAATATATTTTGCTTTTACTTGACAAGGTATGAGGAATTACAACAATATAG
The DNA here is from genome assembly GCF_907164565.1 of Psammomys obesus. Taxonomy (NCBI): domain Eukaryota; kingdom Metazoa; phylum Chordata; class Mammalia; order Rodentia; family Muridae; genus Psammomys; species Psammomys obesus. The sequence goes on from NW_026590132.1 coordinate 2,416, forward strand.
TTTGTATTTCAAGACCTCAATATTTGTTCTTGATTTAGACATTTCATGATAGCCCCATTATATTTTGGGTTCATGGAAAGTATAAACCAACATAACTATATTTATGTTGTATACCAGGTATCATGGTATCATCTGGAGTAAAGGCTATCTGAGTTCACAAATATGCCTCATACTTGTCTCATATTGCACAAAGGTATTTATTGCAGCCATGAACTTGCTAAAATTGTTTAGGAAGTTCAAAGCAATATAACTTTAAAATTGTTTGCTTCAAATCAGGAATTCCATAATCAAGAACTAATCCATCTACACAACAGTGAATCTTCAATAACAACATTTAGGAAGGTTTTTTTTTCAGTCAGAATGGGTAAATACCCAGTAAGCAACAACTCACACCATATCAGATTTTAGAAATGCAGCAGTGAAAAAATTGATTGAGTTCTCAGAGGTTGGACTAAATTCTGGGGTGAATCATGGTACAGACCTAGCATAATACCAGATTACCTTTCAGAGAACTCTCACACCTACTGAACTTCCCAAAACAAATGGCTCTTGACATCATGTCAGAGGCTAGAAGCATTTCTGGGACTGCATCACAGTACAGATGCAAAATGCCAAATCACCTTCTAGAAGGTCCACTTGCCTAAAGAGCTGCTTTCACAGAATAGATCCTGATGGTAGATTCTGGATACTTTATTTTCTAGTCTTGTGTATTTGGCATTATGTAATTCACTCATAACTTCTTAGGCATCAGTTTTTTAGCTTTTGGAAATTTTCTTCAATACTTTTATTGAAGATACTTTCTATGCCTTGGCTAATGTTTTCTTCTCCTCTTTTTGTAATCATAACTCAGGGATTAGGTATTTTTCTTGGTATGCCAAACTCTCTTAAGATCTATTCATATGTGCTTTTAAATTTCACATTTTCAGCATCTGCTCTGATATCCTGCTGGGTAGAGTCTTTCAGAGGACCTCCATAGTAGGCTCCTGTCCCATTACCTGTTTTCTCCCTCTTCTCATGTCTGTCCATTTGCCTTTCTGAATGAAGATGTTCATCTTACCCAGCGTCTTCCTTCTTGCTTAGCTTCTTTTTAGGTTTACAGACTTCAGTATGCTTATCCTATATTACTAATATCCACTTATAAGTCAGTATATACCATGTGTACCTTACTGCTTCTAGGATACCTCACTCAGGATGATCTTTTCTAATTCCCACCATTTGATTGCAAATATCATGGTTTCCTTGTTTTTAATTGTTGAGTCGTATTCCATTGTGTAAATATACCACATTTTCTGTATCCATTACTCCTTTGAGGGGCGTCTGGGTTGTTTCCATATTGTGGTTCTTATGAATAAAGCTGCTACAAACAAGGTTGAGCAAATGTACTCCTTGTATACTTGAATGATTTTTAGATATATGCCTAGGAGTGATATAGCTGGATCTTGATGTAGCACTATGCCTAATTTTCAGAGAAAGTGCCAGATTGATTTTCAAAGTGTTGTACAAATTTACATTCCCACCAGCAATGGAAAAGGGTTTCCATTTTTCTAAATCCTCTTCAGCATGTGCTGTGAAATGAGTTTTTGTTCTTAGCCATTCTGATCAGTATAAG
>NW_026590133.1:0-312 GCF_907164565.1 Psammomys obesus
GCTTGCCAGGGTTTGCTAGCACCTATGGTGCCAGCAGATAAATCTGGTGACCAACAAGTTTGTCCTGTGGCTCCAAGGAAGCAGCAGATGGTTCACACTGTGTACACCGAGGAACAAAAGCTCCTGCTGCAGGAACATTTTAATGAGGAAATGTATCCAGACCCAGAGCAACGCAGCTTTCTTGCAGAAATGACTGGTGTGACAGAGTATGAGATCAAGGTCTGTCTCTCTGTTGTCTCTCTCTCCAAGTGCCACACTTGACATTCCCCTACCACACCCCTGCACCCTTATCAGAATCCCACACTCTGTGAT
>NW_026590133.1:322-2003 GCF_907164565.1 Psammomys obesus
CAGCTACCAGCCTAAACCCCAGACTCAGGAAGCCTCTTACTGCCCTTGTCTTCCTCAGCAGCTCCACTACACACCCTGAGCAGCACTCCTATGAAGCAGCATAACTGTCCCATGCTGCTACAGAGATCATCTCCAGAGACCAGTAAGCTGAGGGAGGAGCTGCTGAACATCTCCCCTGACCCTGAGCAAAAACTGAACATCAACCAGACCCTGGAAGCTTATTGGTTCATCAAAGACCTGAATGCCCTCTGGGCTCTGTTGTTGGATTAAAGGCTGGGCTGAAATTCCACTGTTTATGGGGCACATGGTAGAGGTGCCAACTGTGGGTAGTAGTATAATGAAGCATTCCCAGAGTGAACATTGTTGTGTTGTAGAGGAAAAGGAGATGTACTGAGTATACAAAGTAGAGGTGCTTAATAAATAAAAGCAAGAAACATGAACATCCAGAAACAGAGTGAACACTTCTGTATTAACTTCAAAATTTTTTAATACCAGTTAGGCAGGAAAAACAGCTACTGGAAGACACTGGTTTATAGAAAAATTGCTCAGTGAGAACAATCTGTATACTTTATTTTTGTAAACCCAACCCCCTCCATATCAATTTCATCAGGAGTGAGAGAGTCCTCTTCCCCTGTGACCAGGCAAGATAGCCATGCCAGGGGAAAGTGATCAAATAGCAGGCATCAGATTCCATGTCAGTGTTGGCCCCACTCCCTTTACTAGAGGACACATATGAGGACTGACATGCTCAAGGGCTACCTTTGAGTAGGGGACCTAGATCCAGTCCACGCATGGACCTTGGTTGGAGTTTCAGTCTACACAGACATCCCTGGGCCCTTGAGAGCTGGCTCTGTGGGTCTTCTCATGGAGCCTCTCTTTCCTTTGGTTCATTCTACAAACTTTAATACAGGCCCCATAACACACACACAAACATACTCTTCCTCAAGACACCCTTAGCTCCACCCAATGTTTGGCTCTGGGTCTGTGCATCTGTTTCCTTCAGGTACTGGGTAGAGACAGTACCTGATGGAAACAGGTACTGTTTCCATTGAACAGCTCTCCTGGATTCGGGTCTGCAAGCATAGAAGAGTATTGTTAATAACTCTGGTGTTTGCTGTCTCCCAGGGGGTGGGTCTCAGGTTAAGCCTGGCATTCCTTGGGCATTTCAATTCCTCCTATATTTTTGTTCCTGAATATCCTTAGGAAGGGTAAATTTGGTGATGAGGTTTTGGAGGTGTGTTGGGGTTCCCCTCCCTTCACTAGGAGTTGTGTGTTAAAGGCAGTATCTGCAGTCTCCATGCCCCCTGCTACTAGAGGTCTCAGCTAGAGTCACCCTCATATTCTCACATATTCTCACAGGAGCCTACCTGTAGGAGCACTCCAGCTTGTCAGAGATGCAGCTGCCTAAGGTTTCTGTTCTCTCTGCCTCTGTCCTCCTACCCCTGCTCTCTCAAGTCTAATATTGACACCCATTACTCTCCATGCTCCCTTTCTTACCCTGTCCCTCTCTTCAAACACTTCTGCTGTCTATTCTATTTTCCCCTGAGACAGAGATCTAAGCATCCTCCCTTGAACCCTCCTTGCCTCCCTGTTACTGAACTTCCTACGGTCTGTAAATGGTAGCTTGTTATCCTGCACTATTAGGCTAATATCCACATAAAAGTGAGTACATACCCTGTGT
>NW_026590134.1:0-2618 GCF_907164565.1 Psammomys obesus
GGACACCGACTCGGCCCTTCCCCGACTCTCACCAGACCGGGCTCAGAGGTCAGGCTGAAACAGGTCAGTCATTTTGTTTGTCAGATTTCAGGTCTCTGCAGATTCTGTTTTGTTCTGGTTAGGCGCCTGTCTGAACCATCCTGGTTGTTTGATTAGGCCATTGTGATTGACGGACAAGTCAGATATTGCTTGGCGGGAAACTGGAGGACACTCCAGATTCGGTTTGTTGGGAGGTTGGATCAGAGATGGTCCTCCTCCCATCCGAGTCTGATTTTCGTAGAGAATGGCTGGGAAGCCATTCCGTTAAGGCACTGTGGTATCACCCGCAAGGGCGTCCTTGTCTGATTGCTTGCTTGGTTCTTTTTGTCTCTGTTCTTGTTGCCTCTCTGACTTTTCTGACAGACGATTTCATTATGGGACAGACTGTGACTCACCCTTGACCATTTCTCAGAAGTGAGATATAGGGCACATAACCTCTCAGTGGAAGTTAGAAAAGCGAAGTGGCGAGCCTTTTGTTCCTCGGAATGGCCTGCCTTTTAGGTTGGATGGCCACCGGAGGGCACCTTTCACCTTGACACGATTCTTGCTGTTAAGGCTAAGACTCTCCAAGCACAGGGGGGCCATCCTGATCAGGTACCTTATGTCCTAACCTGGAAGGACATTGTTCACCATCCACCCCCCCTGGGTGCCCCCCTTTGTTCTCCCCACAGAGACTCCTTCGACAACTGTTTGTGCCGTTAAGGAAGAGGAGAAAAAGAATGTGCTCATTTCTCCAGAAGCAGATCTCCTCCTTTTTGACCTTCCGCCCCCTTATCCGCCAGCCATGGCCCCTACCCCTGCCAGTTCCCTGGCCGGTTCTCCTGCCAGACCTCCGACTGTTTCTCCTGTCAGTCTCCCAGAGGCTGTCAGTCCTCCCTTGGGGCCTAGGGCGGGGCTAGCATGCAGTTTTCCTAGTCCCCTTATAGGTCCTTCACCAGGAGCTGTTGGTCCCTCAGCGTTGGCGCCGCAGACACCGCCAGAGGTGTCTGACCCTCAGAATGAAGGGGGCCCAGCAGCTGGAACACGGAGCCGCAGAGCGACTCAGCTGGATTCAGTGGCTCTCCCCTTATGAGCCTATAGGTTCCCAGATGGGGATGGGAATCAACTTTTTCAGTACTGGCCTTTTTCCTCAGCTGATCTCTACAATTGGAAGGCCCACAATCCCCCTTTTTCTAAGAACCCCCAAGCCTTAACTGACTTGTTTGAATCTGTCCTTTTCTCTCACCAGCCCACTTGGGATGATTGCCAACAGCTTTTACAGACACTCCTGACTACCGAGGAGAGGGGACGAGTTCTTCTAGAAGTAAGAAAGTATGTCCCGGGGGCAGATGGGAGGCCTACAGTTCTCCCCGACAAGATTAATAATGGGTTTCCTCTCTCGCGTCCTAACTGGGATTACAATACACCAGAGGGTTGGCAGCACTTGAAGGTTTACCGCCAGACTCTAATGGCGGGTCTCCGTGGGGCTGCTCGAAGACCCACCAATTTGACTAAGGTAAGAGAAGTGGTCCAGGGGCCGGAGGAATCTCCTGCAGCCTACTTAGAATGGCTGATGGAAGCATTCCGCCGGTTTACTCCCTATGACCCTGGTTCAGATGAGCACAAGGCAACAGTAGCTGTATCTTTCATAGATCAGTCAGCTAGGGATATTTGTAGGAAACTTCAGAAATTAGAAGGTCTGCAGGATAAGTCATTGAAAGATTTAGTGCAAGTAGCAGAGAAAGTCTTCTATAGCCGAGAAACAGAAGAAGAAAAAGAAGAGAGGAAACAGAAAGAACAGGAGATAAGAGAGAGAGAGAGAGAGAGAGAGAGAGAAGAGGCAGGATAAAAAATTGACTAAGATTCTGGCCACCGTAGTTCAGGAAAGTCATACTGAAAGGAAGAGAGTTCCTGGCAACCGTAAGGGCCCTTTGTCTAAGGACCAGTGTGCCTACTGCAAGGAAACGGGACACTGGATGGGAGATTGCCCCAAAAGGAAGAAAAACCAGCTGAATTCTCGAGCCATGGGGACCCGGGTCCTAACCTTGAACAATGACAGCGATTAGGGAGGACGGGGTTCGGTTCCCCTCCCTGAGCCCAGAGTAACTCTCAAGGTGGAGGGGAAGCCAGTCCATTTTCTAGTGGATACTGGCGCTCAGCATTCAGTTCTGTTGCAAGACTCAGGGGCTAAGAAAGAAAAAAAAATCATGGGTTCAAGGGCCCACTGGATGTAAGCAATATACATGGACTACCCGAAGAACAGTGGACCTCGGAGTGGGCCGGGTATCCCACTCGTTCTTAGTCATGCCCATACCCATTGCTGGGACGAAATATCCTGACCAAAATAGGAGCCCACATCTGTTTTATCCCAGAAGGCCCACAGGTTAGAGATAAAAGAGGGGATCCTATTCACGTGCTTACAATTCACTTGGAAGATGAATACCGGCTATTTGAAAATTTAAAAGAGGGGGAAAAAGACATTGACTGGTGGGTAAAGAAATACCCTGAGCTGAAACAGCTGGCTTAGGGAAAGCAAGAAAGCAACTGCCAGTTCAGATAGAGCTAAAACCTCAGGCAGCCCCAGTTGCAGTGCGGCAGTA
>NW_026590135.1:0-1387 GCF_907164565.1 Psammomys obesus
CAGCCTAGTGTCAACCCTCAAAACCTACTGAGTGTTTTCATCACACACTATCAGAAACAGTGGCCCAAGTCCTGAGGTGAGGGCCAGCCCTGTGGACATTCCTGGGAAGTTAGAAACTGGGCCACAGTACAGTAGTTTTCCAAAAGGTTCTAGAAGTGCTGGAGGAGTTTTCAGCTTTTAAAACCTGCTTCAGGAGAGTTCTCTGAGGCTGAAGGAGCTAAGTCAACAGGAACCCCCTTGTCTAGGTCCCAGAGATAAAGAAGAATGCCCAGCAGCTTCCTCCACCCTGTCTCCTCAGGCACCTTTCTTCCCCCTCACTTTGTTCTGTTCTGGCTTCAGGCCACATTCCTCTGAAAGTCATTCTGCTCAAGGTCACTCAGGCTCAGCAGTACCAGGTTGTCATTGTCCCCTGCCTCACAATGGCTGCCCCACTCTCCGGGTATTTGCTTTGTTCAGTCACGTGTTATTGGGAAGTAGTTCCACATTGAAAAAAGGAACAGAATTGAAGGACAGTGATGGAAGCCAGCTGTGGTGGTCCATGTCTAAAAGCCCAGCACTGTAGAAACAGGCAGGAGGACCATGAAATTATGGCCAAAATAAAATTGTGTGCGAGTGTGTGTGAGAGAGAAAGAGAGAGAGAGAGAGAGGGAGAGAGAGAGACTTTTAGCCCTTTGAGTTGTCCATTTTTAAAACCAAAAAAAAAAAAAAAAAGGAAAAAGACAAAGCAAACAGAACAACAAAAGTGAAAATTTAACCTGGGAGGTGGCTTGGGACAGGCTATCATTGATTTGGGACAGATCCTTAGCACCAAGACACGCAAACACAAAACAAAGCACAAAAACTATGCCCAAATCAATGTTTTTCTTTCTTCATTATTGTTAATAAAACGACATTAAAAAGCTGAGCTTCTTATGGGGTGATAGAAAATGAATAAAGTGTAATTAATAAAAAATAAAAAAAAGCTGAGCTTCGTGCTGGGAAAATGTCTGTGTCCCAGCACTGAAGTCAGAAAGCCTGGTTTAGGTGTGTGCACATGAGCACACACACACACATGCACACACACGCACACACACGCACACACACACACACACGCACACACCCATTTTGTGTTGGGGTTTGAGACAAGGCCTCACTATGTAGCTCTGGCTCTCCTGGAACTCCCCTTGTAGACCAGGCTGGATCTCTCAGGGACCCACCTGCCTCTGCTCCCCAAGTGCTGAGATTTCAAGGCGTGTGTCACCACACCCAGCCTGAAGTTTTTAATCATTAATAAAAGCGACCAGGGGCCCGGAGAGATGGCCCAGGGGTTAAGAGCACTGGCTGCTCTTCCTGAGGACACGGATTCAGTTCCCAGCACCCACATGGAGCTCCCAACTGTCTGCAACTC
>NW_026590136.1:0-1261 GCF_907164565.1 Psammomys obesus
TCAGGCGCTCTCCACCTTACACACATATACAAACACACGCACACACAGAACCAAACAACGTTATACCTGGCTGAGACATTCACATCTTAAAATAGGGGATGGTAACAATATAATTTCCTTTAAAATGCCTTTAATACAATATATAACGTACAAATAATATCTCTATGTATTTGAAGTTACAAAAAAGCCCACCTCTTGGCAGCAACAAACTTAAATATGTAGGATAGTTACCTCTGGCTATACAACAAGCATTGAACTTTTCCTCACTGGGTTTTGGAAAGTTCAAGTAGTAATGAGGCTTATTAAGCCCTTTGAGAAACCAATTTATGAGCAGGCAAGGCAGTGGCTCAGACCCCTGCCCTGAAGAGTAACAGTCCGTACTTGTACTTCTCAGCTTGTGGAGTGAGCCTGGCTTGATCTTGGGTTCCTCTGCCTCCCCTAGTGGCAGCCAGGCAGATCTCTGCAGGTTTGTCTCAATATGCCCCTGTGTGAAGCAGACACCAGTGGGACACTCGCTGGACTGTTCATTGCTGCCACCCGTCCCCAGAGGCTGCTGTTGCCTGTGTCTGCTCTTGGGAGGACACCACAGTCTGGGACTGGAGGACCTCTGGCAAGGAACACCAGCGCCGGCGGCCATAGCCTTGAGGGCTGATCTTGCTTTGGGGGGCCACAGCGTCTTTACTTTTGTCTGTCAACTGGTAGATCCGTTGGGCCAATTTCTGCAGTACGCACGTCCCTAAGCGGCATGGAGAGCTAGGAGAGCTGGGGTTCATCATAGGGCGGTAGTGTTTGAATCCAATATGGGCTATGCTGGGAGTGCTGTGGAGAAAGGACTCTTGAAACTTCACCAACCAGAGCTTTGTTCCTAACCACCTGGGACCAGGGCCATACAGAACCTGAGGGACCTGGGACCTGTTCCCTCCCTTGGAGCTGCAGTCCTGCCTGGACAATCCTCCTGGGGCCAGAGTAGTAGAGAGGGCACATCCTCTGTAGAGGGCATAGTTACCTGGCTTGTGGGGATTTAGATGTGCTCTCCTTGTCCTGGAGCGGAACAAGAGTCGAGTTAAGAACTGTCTCCTCACCAGTGAGTCCAGAGGAAATGGTGCTGGATGCCTGCAGTTCCCTCTTGCCACTACTTAGCGCCCACTTATTCTGCCTAGAAAACACAAGCAGATGTGTTTGGTTGTGTTTAAGTGATGTCCAGGCCAGCTCCTGTCTCCACTTCCTTCTAACCCCTTCAGACTATCCCTCAGTGTTCCCT
>NW_026590137.1:0-3885 GCF_907164565.1 Psammomys obesus
GAAGTCTTCTTAAAGTGTGACAGAAGCCATCCTCACAGATGAGGTGACATCCAAGTTGGGAAAGAGGAGGCCTGAGGTGATCTGCATTTCAAGCAATGAGAAGAAAGTTAACAGGGATCATCTGAGAACATACCTGACACATACAGGAAATAATGATGGCCAGAGGAGATGGTAGAGGGTAGTGGATATGTCCTTGAGTGGTTTGTTTGCTAGTTTTGTAACGGAGACCAAGAAGCAAGATGGTGGTTAGTGATGGGATCAAGAGGGAAGGTTTTTGAGTGTGGAAGGAATGATGTGTGCTGATGGAAATGATCCAGTAGAGAAAGGAGAAAGGGGCAACAGGGGAAAGGAGACTTGCTGGAGAGATGTCCTTATCCTTCAGCACATGGAGGAGGGATTGGCCCCAGCAGAGGCAGTTGGGAAGTGTGGGCACAGATGCTGGGGGGGAAGGGCAGTGAGGTAAGGATGCCCATGGAGGAGTCTGAGCACCTCCATCTTTCCAATGAAATGTTGGAGATAGGTCACCAGCAGAGGGGAGGACAGCTGCAGATGTGCAAAAAAACTGTTCCTTCTAGTTGCATGGTCCCATTTGAAGGTGGCAGGCCAGCTTCTGATGACCGTTACTCTCCCATGGAAGAACACTGGGCACCAGTTGTGGCTTTGAATTATAAAGGGACAGGCCCATAGTCTAAAGTGCCTCTTTTCTTCAACTAGGCCTATCTAACCCATTCCGGGGCCTCATGAAGCTGGGAACAGTAGCCCGGAGAGGAGCCATGGGCATCTGGAAGGAATTCTTTTGTGAGCTGTCCCCACTGGAGCTCCGCCTCTACCTGAGCGATAAGGAGCGCACCTGTGTGGAAAGCTGCTCCCTGCTGCGATGTGAGGCTGTGGGGCCAGCGCATAGTGATGGACGGTTTGAGCTGGTCTTCTCTGGCAAGAAGCTGGCACTCCGTGCCTCCTCCCAGGATGAGGCTGAGGACTGGCTTGACCGTGTGAGGGAGGCTCTGCAGAAGGTGCGGCCTCAGCAGGAGGATGAGTGGGTGAACATCCAGTACCCAGAACCACCTGAGGATGCCCCAGAGGCTCCACCAGACAGCCTCCCCCCTAACTCAACCCATCTCCCAGAGCCTGCAGGTGCCCAGGGCATGCAGTTAGACTGGACATCTGTCTACATTCCGGAGCCAGATGCTATCCAAGAGTCCCTTTTGTACCTGTATGCAGACCGGACCTGGGTCCCCTATATCTTTTCCCTGTCCTTGGAATCTCTGAAATGTTTCCGTGTGAGAAACAACGAGAAGATGTTAAGTGATAGCCATGGAGTGGAGACCATCCGAGACATCCTGCCAGACACCAGCCTTGGGGGCCCAGCGTTCTTCAAAATCATCACAGCCAAGGCCGTTCTGAAACTGCAGGCCAAGAACACTGAGGAAGCCACCCTGTGGAGAGCCTTGGTCCGCAAGGTGCTGGCATCTTACCTGGAGTCAGCTGAGGAGGCTGTGACACTCGGGGGGAGTCTGGATGAAAACTGTCAGGATGTGCTGAAGTTTGCCAATGGGGAGAATGGCTTCCTGCTACGGTACCTTGTGGCCATCCCCACCGAGAAGGGCCTCGACTCCCAGGGCTGCTTCTGCGCAGGTGCTGATGCACTCTCCCACCCTCCCCAGCTGCCTGTGCTCTTCTCTCTGTGGGGTCATCAGTTTGGGCTCCCCACCACGGCCTTCATCCCTCCCGTATATGAGGCAGCAGATGTGCTTGCACTGCAGCCCCTGCTTCCCCACAGTGCCCTCTGTGAACACCCCTGCCCTGTCTCTTGACACCTCCTAACCCTGGGTGGCCTCCTAGTGCTGGGTGGGACCTGTGGGTGGCAGGCAGTCCTGCTTCCTGGGCCCTTCTGTCCTTCCTGCTGTATATTATTGCTACACTGTCCATGCTTCTGTTGCAAGGGTCTAGGACCCTTCCAAAGCATGTATGCTTGCATGCTTTTTGTAAGGCGTGCTACTCACTGCTATTCAATAGGGCGTCTGTACTGATGGAAGTGTCTGGGTCTGTGCTTTCCAACTGTAGTTACAGGTTAACTGTGGCCACTGCATGCTCCAGGTATGGCTGTGTATAACTAAGAACTGAATTTTCTATTAAGTACATAAAGGTGACCTCTGACTTTGAGCCACCGGGTCGGGCAACATACTTCTCCACAGCTTATGGGCTCATCCTCCCACCCGTCTCATGTAACCCAGGCTGTATTTGAACTTACATAACTGAGGATGACCTTGAACTCTTGGTTGTCCTGCCTTCCCAAGTGCTGGGATCATAGACATGTTTTACCATGCCCCACCAACACTTTTTTTTTTTTTTTTTTTTTTTTTTTTGAGATACAGTTTCACTATGTGGCTAAAGCTGGTCTTGCATTCTGCCTCAGCCCCCTAAGTAGTGGGATTGCAGGCATTTGTCACTACCCCTAGTTGGCTTTTCTGTCCTCTTATGCATATTATTCCATGTGAAGGGTTGTGCTGTGTTGCTATCACCACAGGATCTGATCCTGTGCAGGCCACACAGCCAGATACTTCATTTGGATTACCTTTTTCTGGTAAGTACATCCTTGTAGAGTTAGGGGCTATTTTCTCTTTTTATATTATAGGTAAGGAAAGTGGAGCTCAAAGCTAGTGTCTTGTCCAAGCTCCTAGTATGTGCAAGAAGCAGAATAGATGATTGTGTCCCAGAACCTGTGCTTATTGGTGTGACACTAGAGGCCTCCCAGTTTCATGATGTTGTACTGTCTGCCTTCCATTGGTACTCTTCCCACCTATCCCCCGGACACCAAGTCCAGTGGAGCTGTCAGCTGCCCTGTTGCAAAAGAATGAAGCATAAAGCTGAGATGTTCTGATCGGGTACAGCCCAGGGGACCTTGGTGAAAAGCCTGCTTCAAGTGCCTGAAGGAAGTGGCCTGTGGCAAGCCCTTGGAGGGTGGGCTGAGCAGAGCTTCCTGCAGAAAACACCTGCAAACCTCTGCCTGCCCCAGCACTCACAGATCACACTTGAGGGGGAGGCCCCTGTCTGTGGGTGTGAGGATTCTGAGGAGAACTCTTCCTGTGGCTGTCACCTCCAGCCTGCCATCTGAGACCAATAAACCCAGGAAGTTCAGGTTTTCCATACCACGGCACCATCCAGTGGCCAGGAGGCTGCCAACCAATAATATCTGTGTTAGAATTCATAGTTTAGGGGGTACTTGTATTGTTTACACTCATAATGACCTCACAAAACAGCTGTCAGTAGCTAAGTTATACAGTAAAACAGAATCTTAGGGAAACTGGGTGGTCAGGATGAGGCAGCTGACCAGCAAGAAAGCTAGCTCTTAGGTCTTGAGACCAAAGACACCTTTCCCCCTATGCCAGTGGGAAGCAGGGCATGGTTAAGGAACTCCCGACTCCTGACTGTCCCTGCTCTCTGCTGTAGAGGAATTGCTGAGCAAACAGCTAAAGCTGTCAGCTGCCCACTGTCCTGAGATGTGCATAGGATCAAGCAGACACTATCTTATGTCTAGGTCATGCTGTTCCTGCTGGCTTCCACATCTACTTCCATGGCCAGACCCCTCTCCACAGCTCCGTCACTGCTAGGCAGGGTCCTAGCTCTGCTGCTTTTATGTCTGATTCCTGGTGGGAAAGTAGCAAATGCAGGTTGACACTGGGGAGCAGGCAGTGGGGCCAGTAAACAGAGGTGGCTTGGTGACCAACCAAGCCCAACTGTGAGCTATCGCTATCTGTGTGACACCTACCCACTTACTCTTCCTGTGACCTGACAGAGGTCTTCCTGTGAGCTTGTTCTGAGACAGGTTCTTACTGTGCAGCCCTAAGCTGAGCTCAAACTCGGAACCCTCCTACTTCAGCCTCC
>NW_026590138.1:0-11617 GCF_907164565.1 Psammomys obesus
TGCAGAGAAGGAAGCAGTACCACATATTGTAGGAGGCTGGGGAATGTGGATGGGAGAAGAAATGGGATCCCTTGATCTTGCAGTGTGGTTTTCCTGTGGCGGTCCATGGTGTCTAGCCATATCACTACCAAGCCAAAAGACCAATATGGTTAAAAAGGGACTGGATTTCTTTCCCCTAAAATCCACCCGCAGTGTAAACTCTTTGGTGTATCCAGGCCAGTTCTAGCACAAAGCTTGCACTTGGCAAGCACATGTCCTTGCTATCTCTGCCGCACAAGCTGGTGGTGGTGCTGCTGCTACTGGTGGGGGTGCTGCTGCTGCTGCTGCTGCTGCTGCTTCATTGTTATCTCCATTGCAGGCTGGGCAAATCCAGGTGCTTCGGGTGCCAATCTGTGAAGCTTCCAAAGACCCATGGTGTGACAACTGTAGAAAATACCAGGAACATCACTTAACATGGAAAAAGGCCAGAGGCCAGCCTCACCTGCCAGGGACCTGGGAAAGGGCCACCTTTTTGAGCATAGACACCGTGGGTAGAAGGGAGGCATACTGGTGATTCTTCTTGGCTGAGGCCATTGGAAAGGGGGTGGTCAGTCATGCACAACTGGACTGTTTGTAATTCTTACCAAACCCCTCTTGATTCAGGTCTCCTTGATGGAAGAGGTTCCAGATGATTGGACACAGAGGTAGGGACAGAGCCAGACTCACAAATGAATGGACTGAGAACATAGGAGCACCCAGAACCTTAGCATGACCCCTTGTGGTGGGAAAACACAGTCTGAGGTAGCTTGGAGAACTTCCACACTGAAGGCAATTTTTCTCTCTCTGCTAGGAGCCAGGTGATTAGAGAAGACTGCTTCTCAGCCTCCGCCCACCACCTCCACTGCTGTGTGCATGGGGCAAGGAGAGTCTAGCTGGTGTTGCCGCCTCCTTGATCACCTCGGCACAGACACCACTTCCCCAGCAAGAAGACTTGAGAAAGACTGCTGTCTGTAAGGGCCACACACGGAGAACACTGCCAGTTACTTTGGGGCTCTTAATATTGGCGCTACATACAGCAGTGACAGCAATCAGTACCTGCAGAACTGAACCACTTTCTGAGAACCAAGAGTTTGAAAGCTGAGTGTCTGCTGATCTTAGACATTGTGTGTCTGGGTGAAGATCAGCCATCCAGGATGTGAGCAGAGACCTGGGCACCAGGCTATGCTCGCTGAAGTGTTACCAAGAGTGTCACACACAGGAACCTGGACTATGCATTTCTACCTGCAATGCAAAGATGATTATTTTCTGTTCAAAACAAATTTCATTGTATACTTCAGCTGTCAAATGCCACTATTTCTTGATATCATATCATACTTTCCCACGTGACTAGAAGCTGAGTAATTAATAATAATCCAGCACAGTTATGACACAGATCTCTGACTGTTTCCTGCTACACAGGGCTCATTTTAGCATCTTATTTCAGGTTCCTCTATACAATAATTTCCTCCTTGTGTGGCTTCCTTTGCTCACCATATTACTCTGTCATTTTACCCATGTTGACATAAATGGCAGGATCAGTTTGCCCTCTCTTTCTCTGAGGCAGGTTGCTACTGTGAGGCTCAGGCTGGCCAGCAGTAACTCACCAACTTTTCCTGGAACCTGGGTGCAGTGATGACCTGTTTGTGACTCTTGTCTCTTTAGGTGTAATTTAGTTTTTTTTCTCTGAAAAGAGATAGTCTTTTTTGTGAGAATAGCCTCAAAATTTCCTTTTGCAAGTCAAATTCATACCATTTTTTGAATAACAAACACTTTTACCCTGAAAACACGAAAAGTCTTTTCCATTTCTTTAGTCATTATGAATTTTTTGATCATAAAAAATTCTCTTCTGGCGCTCACAGAATATTAGCACACCAATCCACCTGAAAATAATGTCATCCAGCAGCTAAATTCATAACGGGGTAATGATCTACTTGGGTGGTTCATGGTATATGTTTTTCTAATTGAATGAAGAGTCCATCTCCTGATAAACCTGTCAAGCTTCATTTGAAACTCAACTTAAACACTGTGGCCAGGGAAATCAAAGCCTGTTCGCATAGGAGTAAATCCAAACACAGTGTATCACCCACAGCTAGTCATCCTCTCAGTCACTCTACAAAGGGTAGCTCTCTGGAAATAGAGGGAACTAATGTCGATTTGCAATACCTCTGTGAAATTTTACCTCTGTGAAATCTAATCCCTTCCTCCAAGACCTCATTGAGGATTTGGTACCAGGAGGAAGGCAAGAGGAATGAATCCCCAAACAAATGGCCTCTATAAATCTTCCTACTATGAACAAATAAGACCAAAGACAGCCAGAAGGGGTTCTTGTTTGCTTGGAGCCAGAACCCAGGACCCAGCTGAGTATAATCTTTGGTGTTCTTGTCTTTTTGGCCCTCAGGAGTTCTTAGCTGTCAAAATCAATTTCTACACTAAGACTTTGTAACCATGAATAGCTGTCCATCGCCATCTGATATTAGAAAGCTTAAAAATATCATTTAACTGATATTGTTGGATCTTTCTCGACTATTGGTTCGCTGTGGCAATATTTCACTAATTGAGCCGTCACCCTTGGTCCTTTAGCCCTGTTTGATTATGTCATCTTCTTCATGTTCAGTTTTAAGTTATTTGTATATTCTAAATTTTAAAAGTCTGTCAGATGTAGAGCTGGCCAAGTTTCTAATTCTGCAGGCATCTCTCCATTCAATTGACTGTTTCTTTGCTGTACAGAGCTTTTTAATTTTATGACAATGCATTTGTCTACACTTGGCCATGTGACCTGAGAATATAGAGCCCAATTCAAAAAATTCTTGATGAAATTTTCCAATAGGAACTAAAAATATTGGGTCTTACGTTACATGAAGGTCTTTGATCAACCTGGTGTTGACTTTTATGCAAGCAGAGAGTTAAAGATCTGACAACCAAGATGCCCCTCAAATGAGGAATGGATACAGAAAGTATGGTGCATTTACACAATGGAATACTACTCAGCAATGAAAAACAAGGAAATCATGAAATTTGTAGGTAATTGGTGGGAACTGGAAAAGATGATTCTGAGTGAGTTATCCCAGAAGCAGAAAGACACACACAGTATATACTCACTCATAGAGACATATAATATAGGATAAACCTACTAAAATCTTTACGCCTAAAGAAACTAATCAAGAGGGAGGACTCTGGCTAAAATGCTCAATCCCCATCCAGAAAGGTAAAGAGGATGGACATCAGAAGAAGAAGAAAACAGGGAACAAGTTAGGAGCCTGGCACAGAGGGCCTCTGAAAAGCTCTGCCCTGCAGACTATCAAAGCAGATGCTGAGACGTATGGTCAAACTTTGGGCAGAGTTCAGAGAATCTTATGAAAGAAATGGGAAATAGTAAGATCTGGAGAGGACAGGAGCTCCACAAGGAGAGCAACAGAACCAAAAAATCTGAGGACAGGGGGTCTTCCCTGAGACTGATACTCCAACCAAGTAGCATGCATGGAGATAACCTAGAACCCCTGCACAGATGTAGCCAATGACAGTTCAGTGTCCAAGTGGGTTTCATGGTAATGTGAACAGGGACTGTCTCTGACATGAACCGATTGGCCTGCTCGTTTATCACCTGCCCCTGATGGCAGAGCAGCCTTACCAGGCCACAGAGGAAGACAATGCAGCCACTCATAATGAGACCTAACAGACTAGGACCAGATGGAAGTAAAAGACACTCTCCCCTACCAGTGGACTTGGGGAGGCACATGCGTGGAGAAGGGGGAGGAAGAGAGGGGTTGGGAGGATAGGAGGGAGGGAACTAGAGGGGGGATGCAAAGTAAATAAAGTAAATAAAGTAAACTTTCACTTTTCTACATTAAATATTCAAGTTTTCAAATATCATTTGTTGTCTACAAAGCAAGTTGCAGGCCAGAGCAAGCCAAATAATGAGGCTATGCTCATACACAAATACCTAAATTAATTCAATATGTAAAAGGTGGATAAGGATTCCCTTAACATTTGCTTGTTACCTTCCCAATCATTTATTAACCATCTAACCAACAATAAATCATGAAGGTGTTGAAAGAGGAGACGGGTCAGTTTCTTGCCTCCTAAAGTGCACAGTGGGTATACATGAGCTTGGTTTAATGAGTAATTAGGCCTCTGTACAGCATTTGTCTGTGAAGGCTTTGTAACCATAAATGGCTCTCTCTCACCTTCTGATATGAGAAAACTTAAAAATATCATTTAACTGATACTGTTTGATCTTTCTCTACTTGTTAGAATTTGGTCCACCTTGACCACCGATTTAGGCAAAGCCGAAAGAGAGAAATTAAAAATTATATCCTGAGTTCACAGGCTTGTTCTACAAACTGTTCCTGTGTATGCAAAAGAGATTATGTTTGGTTCTAGAATTCACAATGTTTATCAGGTTATAGCTATGCTGCTACACCCATCTTTTGGCAAGCATGCCTCTAGAAAGAGAAGCCATTACAGTCAAAGGAGCTCCATCAAGTAATTCAGAAATGAATACAATGCTGATCTAACAGTAAAAGAACATTTAGTTAGACCAGCACCATTTGTTGAAGATGCTATCTTTTTTTTTTCCATTGTATGAATTTGGCATCTTTGTCAAAAATCAAGTGTCCATAAGTGTGGGAGTTTATTTCTGGGTCTTCTATTTGATTCCATTGATCCACCAGTCTGTTTCTATGCCAGTACCATGCAGTTTTTATTACTGTTGCTCTATAGTACAGCTTGAGATCAGGGATGGAGATACCTCCAGAAGATCTTTTATTGTAGAAGATAGTTTTATCGATTCTGGATTTCTTGTTATTCCATATGAAGTTGAGAATTTTTCTTTCCAGGTCTGTAAAGAATTGTGTTGGTAATTTGATGGGAATGGAATGGCATTGAATCTGTAGATTGCTTTTGGTAAGATGGCCATTTTTACTATGTTAATCCTGCCAAGCTATGAGCATGGGAGATCATTCTGTCTTCTGATATCTTCTTTTATTTCTTTCTTCAGAGACTTGAAGTTTTTTTTTTTTTTTTTCCATACAAGTCTTTGACTTGCTTGGTTAGAGTTACACCAAGGTACTTTATGTCATTTGTGGCTATTGTGAAGGATGTTGTTTCACGAATTTCTTTCTCAGCCCTTTTGTCTTTTGTATACAGGAGGGCTACTCATTCTTTTGAGTTGCTTTTGTACCCAGCCACTTGCCTGAAGGTGTTTGTAAGCTCTAGGAGTTCCCTGGTAGAATTTTTGGGGTCACTCATGTATACTTATCATATTATCTGCAAATAGTGATTCTTTGACCTTTCCTTTCCGACCTGAATCCCCTTGATCTCCTTTAGTTGTCTCATTGTTCTAGCAAGGACTTAAAGAGATATGGAGAAAGTTGGCACCCTTACCTTGCCTCTGATTTCAGTGGAATTGATTTAAGTTTCTCTCCATTTAGTTTGATGTTGACTATTGGCTTGCTGTATGTTCCCTTTAATATGTTTAGGTGAGTGACTTGTATCCCTGATCTCTCCAGGACTTTAAGCGTAAATGGATGTCTACCTGTAGAAAAATGCAAATAGACCCATAGTTATCACCCTGCACAAAACTAAAATCCAAGTGGGTCAAAGACCTCAATATAAAAACAGACACACTAAACCTGTTAGAAGAAAAAGTGGGGAAGAGCCTTGAACTCATTGGCACAGAAGACAATTTCCTGAACAGAACACCAATAGCACAGGCTCTAAAGGCAACAATCAATTAATGGGGCCTCATGAAACTAAAAAATTTCTGTAAAGCAAAGGACACTGTCATCAGGACAAAAACGACAGCCTACAGATTGGGAAAGGATCTTTACCAACCCTACATCTGACAGAGGGCTAATATCGAGAATATATAAAGAACATAAGTTAAACAGCAATAAATTAAGTAACTCAATAAAAAAAATGGGGTACAGAGCTAAACAGAATTCTTAATAGAGGAGCATTATATGGCAAAGAAACACTTAAGGAGATGCTCAACATTCTTAGTTATCAGGGAAATTCAAATCAAAACCACCCTGAGATTTCATCTTACACCCATCAGAATGGCTAAGATCAAAACCTCCATTAAGAACACATGCTGGAGAGTGTGGAGAAAGAGAAACACTACTCCACTGCTGGTGAGAAGGTAAACTTCTACAACCACTTTGGAAATAAGTCTGGTGCTTTCTCGGACAATTAGGAATAGTGCTACCTCAAGATCCAGGTATACCACTCCTAGGCATATATCCAAAAGATGCTCAAGTATACATCAAGGACATTTGCTCATCCATGTTCATAAAAGCTTTATTTGTAATATCCAGAAGCTGGAAACAACCCAGCCATCCCTCAGCTGAGGAATAGATACAGAAATAGTGGTACATTTACACAATGGAATACTACTCAGCAATTAAAAACAAAGAAATCATGAAATTTGTAAGCAAATGATGGGATCTAGAAATGATCATCCTGAGTGACATACCCCAGAAGCAGAAAGACACACATGGTATATACTCACTTATAAATGGATATTAGACATATAATGTAGGATAATCATACTAAAATCTGTACACCTAAGGAAGCTAAGAAGGAGGACCTTGGTAAGATTCAGAAAGGCAAAAGAGATGGACATCAGAAGAGGGAGAAAACAGGGAACAGGACAGAAGCTTACCACAGAGGACCCCTGAAAGACTCTACCCAGTAGGGTGTCAAAACATATACTGAGATTCATAGCCAAACTTTTCACAGACTGCAGGGAATCTTGTGAAAGAATAGGGAAATGGAAAGACCTGGAGGGAACAGGAGCTCCACAAGGAGAGCAGCAGAACCAAAAAATCTGGGCACAGGGTTCTTTTCTGAGACTGATACTCCAACTAAGGACCATGCATGGAGATAACTTAGAATCCCTGCACAGAAGTAGCCCAAGCCAGGTCAGTGTTCAAGAGGGTTCCCCAATAATAGGAACAGGGACCGTCTCTGACATGAACTCATGGGTTGACTCTTTGACCACTTCCACCTGAGGGGGGAACAGCCTTACCAGTCCACAAAGGAAGACAAAGAAGCCAGTCCTGATGAGACCTGATAGACTAGGGTCAGACGGAAGTGGAGGAGAACCTATCCTATCCTTGGACTGGGGGGTGGCAAAGGAGAAGAAGAGGGAGGCCTGCTGGGATTAGGGGATGAGGGAAGGGGCTACAGCTGGAAATACAAAGTGAAGAAACTGTAATTAATAAAAATAAAATAAAAGAAGATAACATATAGATCCTAGTGAATTTAAAGATCTATATGTTGTTGGTAGACTGTCGTAGCACTGTTACTGCTCCGCAAATTACACATGTAATACAAGCTCAATAAAAATTATTTCTATATTAGGAAAAAAGAACATTTAGTGTCTACCGAAGGAATGGACCTATATCTAAGAGTACAGTACTGCAAACTCAATTGTAGATAACATCCAAACATCTTTGTTATGAACATGTTGGCTTCATTCTAGAAATGTAAGGGTAATTCAACACATGCAAACCGATATGTAAAATTTATTTCATAAATGGATTAAAAGTGTAGGTATCTATGCTTTGTGGATGTCCATTAGGAGAAAGTTCTTTCTCTCCAGTCCAAAGAAATTTCTCTCCTGCCCTTGCTTAGTCTTGTCATTTGTAAACTCTCAAAAAGTTACACTTCTCCTGTCTTTTTTAATACCTATGAATTCTGCCTTGAAATGTAGAACACTGGGTTCTGGAGGGATTCATCCCCTCATGAGATCTGGCTCAACTGAAGCCATGCTATGAATTTGGGAGGAATGATTAATGCCCTTCCTGGAATGCATGCTTTCAAAAGACCTCCATAAAGTCAGATCCTTGCAGCTTCTGCTGTATAGCAGCAAAGACCCTGCCACACTCTTGTATCCCTTGTTTAGTTAGACTTTCTCCTGGTATAAAAGGCATCATGATTTAGGCAATAATGTTTTAAAAATTTAATCTCTATTTTTATTCACAGCTATTTCCTGAGACATCTTTTAGTACTTGATGCATGGAGAAGAATCAGAAAAACTTCTTTTCTCAAAAATCATTGCTTTATGGGTGCTGGTGGTTGAAGAGCAGCAACTGTCCAGCATCCTGTCCTACATGAAACCCTGCTTCAGAAGGACCTCTGTGTGCTTCAGAATGTTCACATGTTGGTATTCACATCACTCTAGTGTAATCTGTGTGGGGGAAAGACAATCCCCTACATAGCACTGAAGGTAGTTGGAGGCTCCCTGAAATACATTTAGTTTAGTCTTGACTACTTCTTGCTTCAAGATGAAACTTCTTCAAGTTGCTTGGAGAATTAGAAGGGGTCTCATGTCACCACAAAGATGTCTGGCAGTATTTCACAAGGCAGGTGTCATTTTTCATGTCTAAACCTATGACACCATTACTTGTATCTGTTCACTTACATATCACCAACGTGAGAAGAAGTGTTCAGAATGTCTGTATATACTGAAATTTGTCTCTAATAGACCTCCTATTTTTTATTACCCTGTCCACATTCATAGAAGCTCTCTGTCATTTCTTAAGTATATCAATATTAATTTTACAGTGTACAGTGTCCAACACAAGGGTTTACACATTAACACTAATGTTGGTTTACCAGGGCAGGAAATTTAAAACAAAAAACCTTTCAACAGAACATTAAAGAATGAAAACACTAAGAGTGCAGGCAACTCTGTTCCTTTGTATAAAGTTATGCAACACTTCTCCCTACTCATAAAGCTTATAGGCTACTTAGAAGGTGCTTTTCTGCAAAGGTTATTCAGCTTTGAATGGAAAGAAGAACATGAAAAAAACCACAGATATTACCTCCAACAATATCATGGCAATTTATACCAAACTTGTGGTCCCCCAAAGCTCAGAAAAATGGTTACTTATGTTACTACATGTAAAGAAAAACAGCTTGTCTATCTTTTGTTATTGTCATATCCATAAGTTAAACTCTCCTTGGCACTAAACTCTATATGGATATTATGACCCAAGTCCTCAGAAGTGGGACAGACCCTTGAATAGGTGATGCCTCAGTGGCAAGGCTAGTCAGCTGGTTGTACAAGAGACTGAAACATATCAGTTAGCTTTCCCAAAACCTAGCATACAGGTGCAAGGCCTTACTCTAAGCCCTGTGCAGGTGGTCACCTCATTGGAGCAAGGTTACATTTAAGTGATATAAAGAAGAACCAGGCATGCCCATGTCCTGCTCACTGGACAGCCCTGGATGACACCCCAGAGTCTGGCTCTACCGCTGTTGAGAGTAAGCTGTGACCGCAGTCTCCAAGTGCTTGCATAGCAGTAAGAGCAGAGGACTACACATCAGTCTGTTTATGGCGCTAATCCAGAACTGTAGTGTTGGGATCTCCCAAACCTTTCTGAGAGTAAAGTTTCAAACATGGTAACCACCCCCATCTCCTATGGGAAAGTTCTTACAACGCGGAATTCTACCAGACCTTCAAAGAAGTGCTAACACCAATTCTCCTCAAACTATTCCACAAAATAGAAACAGAAGGTACATTACCAAACTCATTCTATGAAGTGACAGTCACCCTGATACCTAAACCACACAAAGACCCAACAAAAAAAGAAAACTTCAGACCTATCTCTCTTATGAACATTGACGCAAAAATACTCAATAAAATACTTGCAAACTGAATCCAAGATACATCAAAGATATCATCTACCATGACCAAGTAGGCTTCATCCCAGGCATGCAAGGGAGGTTCAACATACGAAAATCCATCAATGTAATCCACCACATAAACAAATTGAAGGAGAAAAATCACATGATCATCTCCTTAGATGCTGAAAAAGCATTTGACAAAGTCCAACACCCATTCATGTTTAAAGTCTTGGAGAGCAGGGATACAAGGCACATATCTAAACATAGTAAAGGCAATATACAGCAAGCCCATAGCCAACATCAAACTCAATGGAGAGAAACTTAAATCCATCCCACTGAAATCAGGGATAAGGCAAGGCTGCCCACTCCAGTCTCCCCTCCAAAAAAAGCCCTGGGCCAGATGGTTTCAGCTGCCCACTCTCTCCATACCTCTTCAACATAGTACTTGGAGTCCTAGCCAGAGCTATAAGACAACTAAAGGAGATCAAAGGGATACAAATCGGAAAGGAAGAGATCAAAGTGTCACTATTTGCAGATGATATGATAGTATACATGAGCGACCCCAAAAATTCAACCAGAGAACTCCTCCAGCTGATAAACACCTTCAGCAAAGTGGCAGGATACAAAATCAACTAAAAAAAAAAAAATCAGAAGCTCCCCTGTATACCAAAGACAAAAGAGCCGAGAAAGAAATTAGGGAAACAACACCCTTCACAATAGCCACTAATAACATAAAGTACCTTGGGGTGACACTAACCAAGCAAGTGAAAGACCTGTTTGAGAAAAACTTCAAGTCTCTGAAGAAAGAAATTGAAGAAGATCTCAGAAGATGGAAAGATCTCACGTGCTCATGGATTGGTAGGATTAACATTGTGAAAATGGCCATCCTGCCAAAAGCAATCTACAGATTCAATGCAATTTCCATCAAAATACCAACTCAATTCTTTACAGACCTTGAAAAAAAGATTCTCAGCTTCATATGAAGAAACAAAAAACCCAGAATCTCCAAAACAATCCTGTACAACAACAAATCATCTGGAGGTATCTCCATCCCCGATCTCAAGTTGTACTACAGAGCAATAGTAATAAAAACTGCACGGTACTGGCATAAAAACAGAAAGGAGGATCAATGGAACCGCGTAGAAGACCCAGAAATAAACCCACACACCTATGAATACTCGATTTTTGACAAAGAAGCCAAAACCATTCAATGGAAAAAAGACAGCATCTTCAACAAATGGTGCTGGTCCAACTGGATGTCTACATGCAGAAAAATGAAAATAGATCCATATTTATCACCCTGCACAAAACTAAAGCCCAAGTGGATCAAAGACCTCAACATAAAACCAGATACTCTAAATCTGTTAGAAGAAAAAGTGGGGAACAGCCTAGAACTCATTGACACAGGAGACAACTTCCTGAACAGAACACCAACAGCACAGGCTCTAAGAGCAACAATCAATAAATGGGACCTCATGAAACTGAAAAGCTTCTGTAAAGCAAAGGACACCGTCATCAAAACAAAACGACTGCCTACAGATTGGGAAAGAATCATCACCAACCCTTTATCTGACAGAGGACTCATATCCAATATATATAAAAAACTAAACAAGCTGAAAAGCAACAAACCAAGTAATCCACTTAAAAAATGGGGAACAGAGCTAAACAGAGAATTCTCAATAGAGGAATATCGAATGGCAGAGAAGCACTTAAAGAAATGCTCAACCTCATTAGCCATTAGGGAAATGCAAATCAAAACAACCCTGAGATTTCACCTTACACCCATCAGAATGGCCAAGATGAAAAACTCATGTGACAACACATGCTGGAGAGGTTGTGGAGAAAGGGGAACCCTTCTCCACTGCTGGTGGGAATGTAAACTGGTACAACCACTCTGGAAATCAATCTGGCACTTTCTCAGACAACTAGGAATAGCGCTTCCTCAAGATCCAGCCATACCACTCCT
>NW_026590139.1:0-4301 GCF_907164565.1 Psammomys obesus
TGTTCTCATTTGTATGGTAATGTGGCAGCCTAATTAGAGTTGATGGCAAAATTGGTGCGCATATTGCTGTTTCTGAGCATTTGAATTTTGCCTCCTGGCCCTGGCTCTAATATAAAACTCAGTGTCACATAGACTGACCTTGGTAATCCTATAATGGAGAGCTTTGATCCTGAGAACTAGATAATAAATTCTGTGCAACCATGGTATCCAGACAGCAAATTTTGTGTAACCTTGAGTAATTTCCTCGTATGCTTTACCAAGTAAAGCTGCTTCCCTGAAAAACTGCTTGTAATTTTCTGTTATTTAAGTGGTGACCTTACATTCAGTAAATGACACCTTGATCAGAATCTAGAATTGGTGTCCTCTTTGTGTCACCCTGCTCGCTTTTTCCCTAGCCCTCACTTAGGTGGTATTCAGATTGTCACTGCAGGCCAGTGACATGGCAATAACACCTTGTGTTTGTGAGTGCAGGCAGCAGAAAGAATCTCTGAATCCCAGAGAGAGGACATCACAGTTTGTAACCTTCTTGGTTTTATGGCCAGGTCTATGTTTTGACCTTCCTAAGCCTCAGTTTTTCATGTTTATGACAGAAATAAAAAGTGAAAGGTTAGAGTTAATTCCTGGGGTTGGGCAGAAGCACAAGACCACATTCCTTTCAGAGCAGAGGGATAGCCCAGAGGCTAGGGAAGCATCACAAGTCCACATTCCTTTCAGATAATGGGCCAGCAGCAGTCCCCACATAGATAAACCTCAGGGTATGACTGGAGTCACATGGCCCCTAAGAACTAGAGGTCAGATGTCTCCCATGTAGATAGGCCCAACCGTTAGCAGTCTTGGCACCTAAAAATAGACCAATCATTTTAAAGGTCAGCTTCCCTAGAGACCACCCCGTTTGTGTTTTGTTCCTCTTACCCAATCCTGTAATGCCAAGGCTTGTACTACACCACTGGCGTTTTTATTCCTTTAAAAACCGTTATCTCCCTGAGCCAGGGGTCGCTTGCCCAAATGTCTTTGTAAAGGGCAGCCACCCGGGCTCAAGCTTGTAATAAAAAAAAAAAAAAAAAAAAAAAAAACATGACTCCGTTGTGTTTTGCAATGGAGTCGATTCCTGTAAGTCTTTTGGTGGCTCGTGAACTGTGTGTAACATTTGGAGGTCCCACCGACATTCCAGGGCTCCCCAAGACCTCAGGACTGATCCGGAGGGTCTCATACCAGCTGTTAAGTGTTGTGTCTCTGTCTCAGTCTCCGTCTCCGTCTTTGTCTCTTTGTGCTTTGTGCGGTGTGCAGTATTCCATTGGTGCCTATCTTCTGTATTGTGTTCTGTCTCGAGGTATCTGTATGAGCGACTAAATGTGTTTTAGACAGACGTGTCAAACAATCACAGTTGCTGAAGTTGGGAGAGACATCCCCCAATTTCATCAGTTTCTGGAAGTGGTCCAGAACCACCCACCACTCTGAGGCTTCTGTGGCAGAAAAGCTAGAGTGGGAATCTGAAGATCTGTTTTTACAGTACCTTACCCAGGAAGGGACTTGGGCCCATCCTGGAGGAATTTCTGACAGAGTAAGAAGATCCAAATAGCTCCTTGACTCCTCACCCTGTTTTTTTTTCCTTTAGCACCTGCCATGTCTGTTTTTGTTTTTCTGTTATGTCTCTTGTATTTGTGAGTCTTTGTGTTTATTGGACTGTGACGGACATTATGGGACAGACGACTTCCGCCCCCTTGACTTGGTTCTCATCCTCTTCAAAGAGGTTAAGGCAAGAGCTTGCAATCTCTCCGTATATGTAAAAAAGCAGAGAATGATTACTTACTGCAGTTTGGAGTGGCCAACCTTCAATGTTGAATGGCCACCAGAAGGGACTTTTCATCTTTTGACCATTCTGGCTGTAGAGGATAAAAGTATTTCAAAAGGTGCAGGGACAACCTGACCAGGTTACTTATATAGTAGTCTGGAAGGATTTGGTGATGAATCCCCCACCCTGGATCAAAGCTTTTCTTCCTCCTTTTACAGAAACTCCTTTGACTACAGATGCAGATCCAGGTCCCACAACTACATTGGTCACAGAGACCAAGACCCCTCCTAAGCCTTCCACCCCCCTCTACCCTGTCTTACAGGATAGCACACCAAAAGATGAGAATTTTCCACCCCCACCTTATAGGCCTATTCCTCCATCCCGGGGACTGCCCACACTGGCCTCAGAACCACCACAGGCACCAGTACCTGCATCCCCTCTGCAGCCCACCCTGGACCTATCAGATGGACCTGTGCAGGGCACCCGGAGCTGGTGGGCGGCTTCCCCAATTAGGGAACCAGAAGCAGATGCTATGGTTCTGCCTCTGCGTGCCACTGGGCCCACAATGGACACGGGAACCACCCTCATCATTATGGCCCATTTGCCACAGCTGACCTTTACAACTGGAGAACCCAAAATGCTAAATTTTCTGAGAATCAAGGGAACTAATTGACCTCTTTGAAACTGTGCTCTTTACTCATCAGCCCACTTGGGATGACTACCAACAGCTTTTGCAGGTTCTTTTCACCACAGAAGATAGGGAGCATATCCTCCTAGAAGCCCAGAAAAATGTTCCGGGAAATACTGGTGTTCCAACTCAGAACCCAGCTGATTTTGATGTTGGATTTCCTCTTACCTGACCTACCTGGAATTTTAATATGGCTGAAGGTAAGAGGCACCTCCTTCTCTACTGCCAGACTCTGTTGGCAGGTCTCAAATCGGCTGTATGGCGGCCCACTAATTTGGCCAAAGTCTATGATGTTAGACAGGGAGAAATTGAAAGCACAGCAGCCTTTCTAGAGAGGATTATGGAAGCTTATAGATGAAATACTCCTTATGACCCTGAGCATTCTGATCAGAAGTCATCTGTAGCCCTGGCTTTCATTAATCAGGCAGCACCAGATATTAAGAAAAAGTTACAGAAACAGGAGAGTTTAGGAGAAAAGTCATTAGGGGACTTAGTAGAGTTTACAGAAAAAGTATATAACAAAAGGGAAAGTTCAGAAGCAAAGGAAATTAGGGCTGAGAAAAGGCGGAATAGGGACTTGGCTGAAGCACACCTGGCTGTCACTGCCTCCTATCCAAGAGAGAGAAGACAACAACGTCAGAGAGTAGCAGGAAGAAGGGAGCTGGAGGGACAGTACAAACGACCATTAGGTAAGAACCAATGTGCTTATTGTAAAGAAGAGGGACACTGGATATAAGATTGTCCCAAGAAAAAGCTGCGAACTAAGGTTATGTTCGTGGAGAAGGAAGAGGACTGAGGGGGTCTGGGTTCAGATCCCCCTTCCCAAGCCCAAGGTAACCCTAAAGGTTGGGCAGAGACCCTTGGACTTTCTGGTAGATATTGGAGCCCAACATTCAGTGCTCCTGAAGGCTGAGGGACAACTATCTTCAAAGAAATCATGGGTTCAAGGGGCCACTGGCATTAAACAATATTCATGGACTACCTGAAGAACTGTGGACATGGGAATGGGATGGGTAACCCATTCATTAATGGTCATCCGAGAATGCCCTTACCCACTTTTGGGGAGGGACCTATTGACCAAAATGAGAGCCCAGACACATTTTGGGTCAGAAGGAGCCCAATTACTAGATGATAAAGGGAAGCCTATCCAAGTCCTAACAGTCAATCTGGCCTCAGAATTTGACCGAGTTGTTTTCCAGCCCCCTGCCTCCTTGAATCCAGCGACCCTCTTGCCGGACCCAGAAATGGAGCAGCCACTGCATCACTGTGGAGAGATCTTGACTCAGGTACACAGCACCCAACCTGACTTAAAGGATGCCCCATTGGCAAATGCTGAGCATACTTGGTTCACAGACAGGAGCAGCTTCATCCATGAGGGTCAGAGGAGAGCAGGTGTGGCAGTGACCACTGAGGCTGAGGTAATTTGGGCTCAATCCCTCCCCCCAGGGACTTCTGCTCAAAAGGCTGAATTAATTGCCTTAACCCAAGCCCTTACTCTGGACAAAGGACTAGCTGTCAATATTTATACAGACAGTAGATATGCATTTGCCACTGCCCATGTGCATGGAGCCATAGACCAAGAAAGAGGGCTCTTGATGGCTGAATAGAAAGCTATTAAAAATAAAGAAGAAGAAATTTTACAACTCCTTGAATCCATATGACTTCCCAAGAATCTGGCTATTATTCATTGCCCTGGACACCAAAAGGCACCACCAGAATAGCCAGAGGCAACAATCTGGCTGATAAGGTGGCTAAGGACATTGCACTGCAAGAATCAGAAGCTACCATCTTAGCAATAGTGTTGCCAGAGCTGCCTAACCC
>NW_026590140.1:0-4260 GCF_907164565.1 Psammomys obesus
AGAGAGGTGTATGTCAAAGGAGAACTGAGGGGCAAGGAGCTATTTGACAGCTAGTGCTGTTCCACACCAGTGTTGCCAACCCTCTATGAGAAGGGCTGCCTTGCTGACCTGGCTAGATAAGCAGCTGTGTCCCACTCAGTGGTCAGTGAGCAACCCTCCTGGTCTTGGGGTTTACAGTAAACAGCCTTCAGGAAAGAGAAAGGGGTCTGTGTTACATGTCTAGGATTCAGAGTAGAAGTGTTTCCTGCTCTTGTCCTCCAGAAAAAGTCTTTAAAAGAGGTGCTAGTGCCAGGACTGCTTATTCAGAGGTTCCACCTGATCTCGTGGAGTCTGGGTCTGAGGTAGCTGGTTAACTACTAGTTCATGGCTAGAATTCTCTGCTACATAATGAGTACCTGGAAAGCATGGCTTACAAAGTAAGGCTCTGCCCTCCCTTAAAGGAATCTTCTTTCACTGTTAAAAGTGATTGTAAATATTGTCAACAAATTATTTTTATTATTTTATTATTTTATTTTATAAAAAATACATTACACTCCTTTTCCATTGTTCCCAGGTTCTCATTCCTACCCATGTGTCACACTCAAAACAAATTAAAGAAATGAATTCAGATATGTGTTGTTCATACACTGATTGGAACATGGTCAAAGTCTCAGTGCCAAGGCCCTTAAAGATAACTTAGTTCAACCTTGCCTTACTCTAGCCCCACTCACAAGTAGAAGCCATCAATCCTGAAGATCTCTAAACTTTAACACCTTGATCTCATTGTTTCTCATTGATTGATGTGTTGATTGCTTACAATTCATTCACTTTTTATCTCCTCTCCTGCCGCCTCCCAGTACCACCCATCCTCTGTCTTCTACCCCTATGCTCTTTCTCTAATTTTTTTAGGTGGAAATTATCTGTTGGTATAAGAACAAATGCTAATAAATTGTTATTAGAGATTATGATGATTTAGTAAAGTTGTAGTTGGAGGTTCTACCTTAAGATCCAGGATTTCCCTAGCACCAAGTAGGTAGCCATATTTCCCGTACCAGACATGGTTTCCCATTTATGGAGTGGGTCCGAAGTCCAATTACTGAGCATTTGGTTATTTCAAAATTATTCATGCCACTACTCCACATTTAGGGTTATTATGCCAGGTGGGTCACTGTTGTGGTTCATAGTTGATATGGATGGTTACTTGCCTCTTTCCTTTGGAAGCTTACAAGGTGTGTTGTGGTACCATGCCAGCTAATGTTGAGTGAGGGAGGCATTCAGATCAGTTTCAACTCTGGGACATGTGGGCCTTTTTTCTGGAATGCCTAGGGTCTTCAGCAATAGCAATTCTTACCTTGCATCTTTAGCAAGCAACCAAAGCAATAAAAATAGGCTGTATGGTTTTTGGTTCTTTTCGTCAGCCCTGAACAATGACTGTAATGAGGGAATGGCTGCTCTTTTTCTTCTTCTCCTTCTTCTTCTTCCTCCTCCTTCTCCTCCTCCTTTTTCTTCTCCTTCTTTTTGGGCTTTGGCTCTTAGAGGGTGCATTCTCATCCCAGATGACATTAGTTCACTTAAACTGAATGTGTATATTTATGCACTGAATTACATACATCATACTTTTTTTTTCTTTTTTCTTTATTAAGGCACGGTTTCTTTGTGTAGGCTTGACTGTCATGGACTCGCTTTGTCCAACAGTCTAGCCTCAAACTCACAGCAATTCTCTGCCTCCCTGTGTGCTGGGATATAAGGCGTGAGGCACTAAACCTCAATCTTCATAGGTTTTATAAAGACAACCTGTTAGTAGTAATGTTCCCTATGACCTTCAGGTATACTTTCACACTTTTATCCTCCTTCCTTCTGCTGAAATTACCTCCTTCCCTCCTCCTAAGGTGACCTCTTTTAACCATTTTCCCATCCAGGTCATGAACCTGCTATTTTCTCTATTGCTCCCCACACCCATTACCCTTGAAATGGTTCCTTTTCCAGGTCTGATTTCTGCAGTTCTTCTTGAGTATTTCTCCAATCTGAATATTTGGAGCTAGGAACCTCCAGTTAGAGAGAACATATGTTATTTGTGAGTCTGGGTTACCTTACTCAGTATGTTCTTCTCTTGTTTCATCCATTTACCTGGAAAGCTCAGGATTTAAAAAAATATATAACTGAATAATATTCCGTAGTGTATCTGTATCACACATTCATTATCCATTTCTTCGTTGAAGGATGTTTAGATTGCTTCTGCTTCCCAGCTATTGTGAGCAGAGCAGCAAAGAATATGGCAGAATAGGTATGTATAATTCGGATCATGTTGAGATCTTTTGGTATATGCCAAAAAGTAATGTAGGTGGATCACATAGTAGATGTACTTTTAGCCTTTTTGAGAGTTCTGCACACTGATTGATTTAGAGGCTCTACTAGTTTGCAATCCCACCAACAGTGTGTGAGGGTTCTTTTTTTCCCTATAATCCCTTCCTAAAAATAAAATTTCTCTTTACAGCTGAGGAAACAATCATTTGAGGGGAAAAAAAAGAAAGAACGAACCCTAAAGTGTGGGAGAGAATCTTTGCCTGCAACACACAGGATAGAGGATTTATATTCAGACTATAAAAATATCCCCAAAGCAAAGCCAAAATACCAAAAATGATACACATCAAGAATTGGATTACAGATCTAAACATAGAGCTTTCAGAAGAAGTAAAAAATGGCTAAGAAACATATGGTAACATGCTTAGCAATTAAAGAAACAAAATTTAAATTACTGTGAGAGTTAAATTTAATCCCAATGAGAATGGCCAACACCAACAAAACACGTCATGACATTGGATGGTAAGGACGGGGAAAGAAGGATCTCATTCACTGTTTGAGGCAGTTCAAACTGGGGAAGACACTCCAGTAGAACAAATACCCAAAAAGTTACAACTCCTCCTTCCCTCCCTCCCTCGCTTCTTCTATCCCTCCATTCCTCCCTCTCTTTTTCATGGTGGCTGAGAGCTGTTTCCAATAAACCTGCCTTTCTATAGAACTTTGTCTTACCATTAGCTCATTCCTTATTTCAGTTATCTGATGCTCTGATTAAGAAGAAGTTGAGTCCCACCCAGCTCTGCAGGTTAATCCTGTCCTTTGAGCCTTGAAAGATGCTGTGACTTTAATCATTATATTGAATCACAAACTATCAGGATAACTATCTTCATTCAGCTTAGAGGTCTTCCTCCATCTTCTTCCACTTCATGGTGATTTGAACAGGAATGTCCCCATGAAGTTAACATATGTACATGTTTAGTCCCCAATGAGGAACTGTCTGGGAAGAGTTAGGAGGCTTGGCCTTGTTAGATAATAAAATTCCTATTGGCGATGTATTATAGGAGCATGTGCTTTGAGGTTTAATAAGTCAACTTAAGTGACAAGACAGAACGGAGTCTCTGTATCTCTGTCTTTGTTTCTGTCTCTCTCTGTGTCTCTCTACCTGCCTCTTGTAGCTCAGTATGAAAAGTTCTCAGCTCTGCTGATTAATGAGAACAGGATGACTGCTTGCTGGCATGATATCATGGATGAACTCTGTAAAAGTATAAGTAAGGTCCCGATGAAATGCTTTTTATTCAAAGAGTTGCCTTGGTCAGGGGGCATTTTCACTGTAAGTAATTCTCTGAGTAAGGACAAATCAGCGCATTTAACAAATACTAATGAAATCTGTGATAATATGAAAGTCACCTGTCAATGACACGAGACTTTATTTGTGATTACTTCAAAGAAATATGGGACGCTTTTCCTGAACTAAGAGTCTTGGAATCAGGAACTGTCATCTGTGGGTTATGTGCTTTCAGCTGCCCAGGTTGAGGCATGCTGAAAGGGCTGCTCAGCCTTTCTCTCAAGCAGAGAAGTGTCCACTTTTCCCTTTTAATACATGGCTCATGAAACTGTTACTGGCTTTTACCTGTTTCATGACATCACTCTCCCTCTCAGCCAATTGGCACCTGAGAGAATATTGAGGTTTCTATGGAGATGAGTAAACAAACTTTCCTCAGTGTCCAGTATCTCTGATCCTGTACACATGCGATTTTTTCTTGTGAAACACAACAGGCTTTTATCTCATCCTTTTATTCAGACCCTATCCCTTTACTCCTGTTTCCCTCTGTGACAATGTCAGGTAGGAAATGAATCTTTTATGTTTATTGAATTGGACATCTTCCTAAGTTAGGAAGCTTCAAAATGATGTGGGAATAAGGGGAATGTACAGAATGTACTAAATGTACCTTCACATTCTTTTTGATATCATAAACTGGCAGG
>NW_026590141.1:0-3588 GCF_907164565.1 Psammomys obesus
TTATTAATAGGGTAGTCAATAAAATAGTCAGTAATCTAACCAAAGTTTATAAAACAATAACAAGAATATATAAGTCAAAATAAGAAATTCAAAAACCAAAACAGCGAAAATAACAACAACCATAACCAAGAAAGCAAAACAAAAAACTAAAATTTATACAGAAAATTATGCCCATCAGTCTTCTCTCAGTGTAGATTTAGCAAGACAGCTCCACAGCCTGTGGCTTATCTTGAACACTTAGTGGCAAGGGAGACAGCAGTTTTCTCAAGGGGTGTTGTCAGAAAAGAAAAGGGAATGAGAGGCCAAAGCAGCCTAGCTGGCTCACTGGCTAGATAAAATTAGGGCCTGTTCATACAGAGGAAACCCATTCTGAATAAGACAATTCCTCCCAGGAATTCTGTGTTTCCTGGGGCTGGGGCTCAGCAGGTGGCTCCTAATGCAGCAGCTCCTTCTGCAGGAGGCTCTCCTCATGGGTTGTGGCCCCTTCCATTTGAAGGTGCAGCTTTTCAGACCTGGGAGAAGAAGGCAGTTAAGGCACAGGCCTGGTTGCAACACCCCATTACAGCCTTCAAGCTGCTCCCTCCCACCACCTCAGCTGTGCCCCACAGTCAATACTGATCTCTTCGCTGCAGTCATTGTTTGTAATTTAGGACAGAAGGGTCACACAGTATCTGTGCCTACAAAATGTTTCCGCTATTAAACACATGTCGGAATTAGATGTAGGAACTGTGTGTTCTCTGTTCTACTACAAAGACTAGCCCTTCCTCCTATAGCCCAGGAACATCATTATATAAAATAACCTACACAAATATGAACACAATATAAGTTATT
Source organism: Psammomys obesus (assembly GCF_907164565.1). Classification (NCBI taxonomy): domain Eukaryota; kingdom Metazoa; phylum Chordata; class Mammalia; order Rodentia; family Muridae; genus Psammomys; species Psammomys obesus. Next base: position 832 of record NW_026590141.1, read on the forward strand.
CATGATGACTCACTGATGGATCACGTCATTTAAATAGATAGAAATATACCCTTGCAATCTGGGCCACTGAACAATGTCATGAGGCTAGCTCATTTCTCCTGCTCTGGAGGCTCCTTGTACCCAAGTACCATGGATGATGGAGCCTGGCATGCTGGAGCAGCCTTTCATGAGTTGTGTGCCTGCCAACAATGGCCCTGCACAGGCTGAGGTACCAAACTGAAAGTTGTGTTTTCCTAAGAAATAGAGCTGGCAGACTACATCCTGGCTCATTATGGGAGTGAGTTACAGAACACTCCTTAAATGTCTGCTATTCCCTGCTTCAGAGATATCTGCCTGGCTTCTGGAAACTCCTTAACCTATTCTTTCCAGAGAACCCTTCTCACAGAAATGGATAAAAACTGCAGAGATTAGTGCTAAAGGGGAGAATCTGATAACTACACAGGTTGCTCTTAAACAAAAGTATAATTTCAGCCTGGTGTGGTGTGCACATGCTGAGTTCCCATCACTTGGGAGGCAGATGTCAGCAGATCTCATGACTTTAACACAGCCTGCTAAGAATATTGTAAAGAACTCAGGAGGGGGTCACGATGCTTGGACACATAAGGTGGCAATCACATTGTTTCCTTCACAGAAGTTCCTGTAGACTGGGTCAGCACAACTCTTTGAGGTGTTCTTTCCCAGGAGGTGCTCTTAGCCTTGCTGGAGAGCAAAAGCCCATAAAAGATAGAGAATCCAAGAACAAGGTCCCCAGATGTCTTCAACTTCTCCTCCCAGCCTGGGCTCCTACCTCATCCGGAGGTTTTCAAATTGATGCTTCATCTTTATGGCTAAGTCCCTTTCCTGGATGGCCAGCTGAGTCTGCTTCCTCAAATACTGCAGGAGTTTCTCTAGTCTTTCCTGTTCCTGTTCATGACAAGATGGTATTCTCAGTGGAGGGCTGCACACTGGCATGCACACACTAACTTACAAGAGCAAGCACACATAGAGGACCCAAGAGCTGGCTGGTCAGCCACCCTAGCCAAAACATCCAGCTTCAAGGGAAGTAAGAAACTCTGTTCTAAGGTAGAAACTGACATGAAAGAAACCCAATGGCCTCCTACAGACAATGCACACATGCATGATGGACCACAAAGCTCATGGGCTTCCTGCTAGAAGAACATGGAGTTGAGACATAGCATACAAGCACTTTCTCAATGGTCTCACAACCCTGCTATCATCCATTTGAGAGCTAAGTTAGCTGTGAAGAGCTTGCTCTGCTTGGCTAGACTATGTTGAGGGGGTTATTGACTTTTTCCCTCTGAAGTCTCAAGACTCTGACCTCCACAAATTGTCTGTCAAAAGTCCTTCCCATGTCCCTTGTAGTCCAGTCAGCTCCAGACTATACACACTCCCGCAAAACCCAAAGGAAACAGGGCTAAGAAACTAGAAATCAGGCATGTATCAGTGTGAATTAAGAGCTGGCCAAATGGAAAAGACCCATTACAGTGAAGAAGAATGGGGTAGGCCACATGACATTGGCACTGATGATGAAAAGAAGCACTCATTTGTCAATAGCACTAGGCTCTTCCTTTGCAATCTGTTTCCTAGCTTGAAGTCACATGACCCTACCACGCAAAATAGTCACAGGACCTAGAAGGCACCAATAATCTGTTTACATGACAGCCCAGCTATCCAGGGACCCTGTAATTGTGGGTTATCATGTTCACCAACGCTGAGTTTTGGAATGCACCTTCAAGCAGAAGAGAAGGGTTTGCTTGCCAATAATAGAGTTTCTCACAGGAGGCTAATTTCCCAGAATTCTTATGCAGTGACAGAGAAAAGAAGTCAGATGGCATGAGGTAGACAGATAGTGGCAAGTATAAATTAGTAAGGAGGGTGATGGGTGAGAGCTCAGGTGTGTAGATGAGCAGACAAAGAGTCCAGTGGGCAAATGGTTCCAGACCTTGTCCAGTTGCAGTGTCTGGTGGTCACTGGTGTTCTCCTCTTGGTCCTTACACATCTCTTGCATTTTTGCCAACTGGTGCTTTAACAGGACCCAATTCTCTTGAGCCAACTCATTGTCCTGCTTCATCATGTCCATCTTCTTTTTCAGCTGAATCTGTTCCATCAGGAGCCGGCTGTGGAGGTTGCTGGAAACATCCTCTGAAGAATAAGCCTCTGCCAGCCTCCTCATGCCCCCCCTACCAGCATGCATTTGCCATCCCTACCTTCAGGGCCTATCAACACGACAAAGACTAAGGTTTCCATGAGGATCTAGGAAAGAGCCCAATACAACCATTCTTGCTGCAGTAAGAATACCATAGAGAGAACAGGTAATTCACAAAAGAATACAACTACAAAAGTCCCCAACCCTAATAAGGTTCCCTTTCCCTCAGAAAGAAATAGAATTCTCCACGTGTCCTTTATTGTTGCAAGTAATGCGAAAACATCAAAAAATATGAATAAATGCCCTCAAAGTAGGAAAGGAGAACCAAGGGGAGCACATTCTGTCTATCTGCCTGTTCCATAACACTCACCTTCATAAAACGATGCCTGATTTCCAGATACCCAGTACTGCCTGTGATGCTATGAAATGATTTCTATCTAGAGTCTCCTGAGGTTCAAAAAAAAAAATCCTGGGAGAGGCTAACAGTCTCTTTCATACTTAGCAAATCTGAGTCCAAAAGAAACATGTAGGCAGATGACTCAGAGGCAGAAGGGATAGAACCAGTACTGGGGACTCCCAGTCCAGAATAAAGTCAAACAGAGACACCATTT
>NW_026590142.1:0-16352 GCF_907164565.1 Psammomys obesus
TGAAAAACTCAAGTGACAACACATGCTGGAGAGGTTGTGGAGAAAGGAGAACCCTTCTCCACTGCTGGTGGGAATGTAAACTTGTACAACCACTCTGGAAATCAATCTGGCGCTTTCTCAGACAACTAGGAATAGCGCTTCCTCAAGATCCAGCCATACCATTCCTAGGCATGTATCCAAAAGAGGCTCAAGGACACAAAAAGGACATTTGCTCAACCATGTTTGTAGCAGCTTTATTTGTAATAGCCAGGAGCTGGAAACAGCCCAGATGCCCCTCAACTGAAGAATGGATGCAGAAATTGTGGTACATCTATACAATGGAATATTACTCAGCAATGAAAAATAAGGAAATCATGAAATTTGCAGGAAAATGGTGGGACCTGGAAAGGATCATCCTGAGTGAGTTGTCCCAGAAGCAAAAAGACACACATGGTATATACTCACTCATATATACATACAACATAGAATAAACCCACTAAAATCAGTACATCTAAACAAACTAAGCAAAAGAGAGGACCCTAACTAAAATGTTCAATCCCCATCCTGAAAGGCAAAGAGGATAGACATCAGAAGAAAAAGAAAAGAGGAAACAACCTATGAACCTGCCACAGAGGGCCTCTGAAAGCCTCTGCTGTGCAAACCGTCAAACCGATGCTGAGCCTGATGGCCAACTGGTGGGCAGAGCGAATGGAATTTTATGTAAGAAATGGGAAATAGTAAGAGCTGGAGAGGACAGGAACCCCACAAGGAGAGCAACAGAAGAAGATAATTTGAACTCAGGGAACTTCCCAGAGACTCATATTCCAACCAAGGACTATCCGTGTAGATAACCTAGAACTCTGACAATGCAGCCATTTCTGATGAGAATTGATAGACTAAGATCAGAAAGAAAAAGAGAAGGACCTCCCCTATCATTGGACTTGGGGAAAGGCATGCATGCAGAAAGGGGAGAGGGTGGGACCAGGAGTGGAGGAGGGAGGGGCTTATGGGGGGATACAAAATGAATAAAGTGTAATTAATAAAATTTAAAAAAAAAGAAAGGTAAAATAGGTTGGCCTACATTATAGGCCTAATTATATTTTGTAAACTGTTAATTTTCTTTATTTTTGCCTTCCTTTCCTCTAACAGTATGTGGAATGCCTTTAGATATTTTGTTAATCAGTTCCAAAAAAATGTAAGCATTTATTTTTATTCTCTCTACTTGAGGATAGACTATCTTGCTCTCCAGCTTTACAATTTGTGTTCACTGTAATTAAATCTGTCAACATTTTTCTTTGTCTTTTACTGGGTATATGTGTTTTCTATATACTTCACAGTCACAGATTAATTTCTGTTTATAGTTTATCTTTTCACTCTTTATGTCTAGGCTAAGTACCATTTTTCATCACTACCAGCAATATTAACATGTATTTACTTTCTGATGAAAATCTAAATTATAATTTATGAGTGGTATTCAATTTTCATTATTGATTATTATTATGAATTATTATTCATTATTGATTTAGAAAACATCAAGCCTCTAGAGCACTGGTTCTCAACCTGTGGCTCATGACCTCTTTGAACATTTTCTACCATTAAAAATATGTATTTTACAATTTATAACTAGCAAAAGCACAGATATGAAGTAGGGATGGAAATAATTTTATGGATAGGGGTCACCACAACATGACAAACTGTATTAAGGTGTTGTACCATTAGGAAGGTTGAAAAACCACTGTGCTAAATATTCCTGAAGATTTTTTGAGATGATGTGTATTCATTATGTGAGATATTTGCACATAACATCAAGATTTTTTTTTGTATTTATGCTATTTATGTCAGTTTAATTTTTAACTACAGTAGCAGGGATAACAATACATGATAAAGAAAAGCAACAATAGTGTGTTCATCGGCTCAGGGCTCAGGATCCGACTGAGAAGCCCCAACCCCTGCTGGCACTCCCCTGAGAGGATTTCCATAAACTTGCCCTAGCAGAGGGGAAGGTCAGAGGGGAAGGACAGAGAGGCAGCCTACCAAGGACACAGCACCCTCTCTCCAGCTCACCCAGTGGCCCCTAGCAGAGAAACCCAAGCTCTGGATTTGAGGACACTCAACCCTACCCGGTACTCTCTTGGGATCAGCAAACATAGATTCTACCACTAGGCTGCTTCTGGCAGAGAGATCTGGGCCCGGGATCTGGGATTGAGTACACTCATCCTAACTCTTTCCCATGCCACCCAGGTACCAGTCAACATAACCCTTCCTGGCAGAGGGAAAGGACAAAGAGGCAGCACACAGGAAAGGCTGGACACCGAGTCCTGCGGCCACAATGTCACAGAGCTGACTGTTAGCCTACTCGTGTTAGGAAGTTAGCCTACTTCCGAAGCAGGACCAAAACAGAGAGTAGTGAGTAAGGGGAACCCCTGTGCATTCCAACTGGTCCTGCAAGAGAGTAAGTGAGCCTTCTAGGAAGAGATTGCCCCAGACCCAGGGCCTCTCCACAGAAGCAACCAGACGAGATCCTTGCTACCCACACCCCTAGTGTGGGCATCATAGGGATTCTTGGGATAGCGACCCCAACATTGAAGCCTCTGCCTTGCGGCTCCACCAGTGTAATCCAGGCAAACAATCCCTGGATCTCAGTCAGAACTGCGTAATAGTGGCTTGCAGGCCACTGCAATAGTCAGAGAATCCGCACATGCACACTGCACCCGCTAAAAGCGCACGTGAATAGCACCAGCGTCACATTCCTTACTTAGGCAAAACTGAAAACACAGTGCACACTCCCAAAGCAGTAAACCTCTCTCATCTTCCTGAAAAAACAGTCCAGAAAACAGAAAGAGACAATCATAGCCCAAACTACAATCTCGAGGAACAACCAGTGAGGATTATAAATAACCAGATGGCTAGAGGCAGACATAAGAACACTCCCAACAAAAATCAGGACATAATGACCTCACCAGCAACCCCACAAAAAAATGGACACTTCAATTCACTAGATATACAAGAAAGCGACCTCAAAACTGTTTCTCCAGCTATTAGAGGCCCATACAGATGAAATGAACAAAGCCCTCAGAGAAATAACCAAAGAAATCGAGACTAACCAAGAGGAAACAAATAGTGCTCTCAGAGAAATGACCACGAAAATTGAGGCAAACAGAGAAGAAATGCACAAAGCTCTCAAAGAGATGTCCACACAAATGAAGGCAAATAAAGAAGAAATAAACAAAGCTCTCATAGAAATACAGGCAATTATACCCAAAGAAGTAGAGGCACAATTAGTGATACATAGAGAGGAAATGGACAAAAAAATAGAAGCTATCACTGAAAAGCAGGACCCCACATTCAAACAGATGAAGGAAATGGTGCAAGACATGAAAACAGAAATAGAATCAATAAAGAAAACACAAATAGAGAAAAAATAGGAGCTGGAGAACATAGAGAAAAGATCAGGAACTACAAAGGTAAGCATCACGAACAGAATACAAGAGATGGAAGAAAGAATCTCAGAAGCCGAAGATACACTTGCGGAAATTGACAGGTCTCTCAAAGAAAAAATAAAATCAGAAAAGTTCCAAACACAAAACATTCAAGAAATCAAGGACACCATGAAAAGACAAAACCTAAGAATAATAGGAGTAGAAGAAAAAGAAGACATCAGGCTTAAAGGTCCGGAAAATATTTTCAAGAAAATTATAGAAGAAAACTTTTCCAACTTAAAGAAGGAGATGGCCATAAACATACAAGAGGCTTACAGAACATCAAGCAGACTAGACCAGAAAAGAAATTCTTCACATCACATCATAGTTAAAACACTGAACCTACAAAACAAAGAAAAAATTCTAAAAGCAGCAAGGGAAAAAGGCCAAGTAACATATGAAGGTAGACCTATCAGAATCACACCAGATTTCTCAACAGAAACTATGAAAGCCAGAAGGGCCTGGACAGAAATCATACAGTCCTTAAGGGACCACAGATTCCCAGATTCCAACCCAGACTACTATACCCAGCAAAACTTTCAATCAACATAAACGGAGAATTCAAGATATTCCAAGACAAAACCAAATTTAAACAATATCTACATAGTAACCCAGCTCTACAGAAGTTACTAGAAGGGAAACTCCAAACCAAAGAAAACAACTACATCGAAGGAAACAGAGGAAATAGATAACTACACAACAACAACAACAACAAAAAAAAAAAAAAAACAAAAGAAGACAAGCAATGAAACTCAGTGACACCCCCAACACCACATCTAAAGTAAGTAACAATTGTTGGTCACTACTTTCTATCAACATCAACGGACTCAACTCCCCAATTAAAAGACACAGACTAACAGAATGGTTGCGGAAACAAGATCCATCATTCTGTTGCATCCAAGAAACACACCTATGCAACAAAGATAAACACTACCTCAGAGTAAAGGGTTGGAAAAATGTCTTTCAAGCAAATTGTCCCAGAAAACAAGTGGGAGTAGCCATCCTAATATTTAATAAAATAGACTTTCAACCCAAATTAATCAAAAAAGATAAGGACGGCTACTATATTCTCATCAAAGGAAAAATCCATCAAGAGGACATCACAATTTTGAATATCTATGCCCCAAATACAAGAGCACCTACATTCGTAAATGAAACAATATTAAAGCTTAAATCACACATTGATCCTAAAACCCTAATAGTGGGAGACTTCAACACTCCACTCTCACCAAGAGACAGATCAACTAGACAGAAAACAAATAGGGAAATAAAAACACTTACAGAGACCCAAATCAAATGGACCTAATAGACATCTACAGATCTTTTCATCCATACTCAAAGGAGTATGTCTTCTTTTCAGCACCGCATGGAACCTTCTCCAAAATAGACCATATAGTTGGTCATAAAGCAAGCCTCAACAGATACAAAAGATTGAAATAAACCCTTGTATTCTATCTGACCACCATGGACTTAAGCTGGACTTCAACAACAACAGAAATAACAAACAGCCTACACGCACATGGAAACTGAACAACTTGGTACTCAATGACAGCTGGGTTAAGGAAGAAATAAAGAATGAAATTAAAGACTTCATAGAATTCAATGAAAATGAAGGCACAACATACCCAAATTTATGGGACACATTGAAAGCAGTGCTCAGGGGAAAATTTATAGCACTAAGTGCCTGCAAGAAGAAATTCGTAACAACACATACAAACAACTTAATGGCCCAACTGAAAAACCTAGAAAAAAAAGGAGATACACCCAAGAGGAGCAAAAGGCTGGAAATAATCAAACTCAGGGCTGAAATCAATCAATTAGAAACACATAAAACTATTCAAAGAATCAATGAAACAAAAAGCTGGTTCTTTGAGAAAATCAACAAGAGAGACAAACCCTTAGCCAAACTAAAAAAAAGCAGAGAGAATCTATCTGAATCAACAAAATCAGGGATGAAAAGGGTGACATAACTACAGACATAGAGGAAATTCAAACAATCATTAGGTCATACTACAGAAGCCTATATGCCACAAAATTTGAAAACCTAAATGAAATGGACAATTTTCTTGATAGATTCCATCTTCCAATATTAAGTCAAGATCAGGTAGAAAGACTGAACAGCCCTATATCCCCCAAGGAAATTGAAGCAGCCATTCACAGTCTCCCCTCCAAAAAAAGCACTGGGCCAGATGGTTTCAGCACGGAATTCTACCAGACCTTCAAAGAAGTGCTCACACCAATTCTCCTCAAACTATTCCACAAAATAGAAACAGAAGGTACATTACCAAACTCATTCTGTGAAGCAACAGTCACCCTGACACCTAAACCACACAAAGACCCAACCTAAAAAGAGAACTTCAGACCTATCTCTCTTATGAACATTGACACAAAAATACTCAATAAAATACTTGCAAACCGAATCCAAGAACACATCAAAGATATCATCCCAGGCATGCAATTGTGGTTCAACATACGAAAATCCATCAATGTAATCCACCACATAAACAAACTGAAGGAGAAAAACCACATGATCATCTCCTTAGATGCTGAAAAAGCATTTGACAAAGTCCAACACCCATTCAGGTTTAAAGTCTTGGAGAGATCAGGAATACAAGGCACATATCTAAACATAATAAAGGCAATACACAGCAAGCCTATAGCCAATATCAAACTCAATGGAGAGAAACTTAAATCAATCCCACTGAAATCAGGGACAAGACAAGGCTGCCCACTCTCTCCATACCTCTTCAACATAGTACTTGAAGTCCTAGCCAGAGCAATAAGACAACTAAAGGAGATCAAGGGGATACAAATCAGAAAGGAAGAGGTCAAAGTGTCACTATTCACAGATGATATGATAGTATATATAAGCGACCCCAAAAATTCAACCAGAGAACTTCTTCAGCTGATAAACACCTTCAGCAAAGTGGCAGGATACAAAATCAACTCAAAAAAATCAGAAGCCCTCCTGTATACCAAAGACAAAAGGGCCGAGAAAGAAATTAGGGAAACAACACCCTTCACAATAGCCACTAATAACATAAAGTATCTTGGGGTGACACTAACCAAGCAAATGAAAGACCTGTTTGAGAAAAACTTCAAGTCTCTGAAGAAAGAAATTGAAGAAGATCTCAGAAGATGGAAAGATCTCCCATGCTCATGGATTGGTAGGATTAACATTGTGAAAATGGCCATCCTGCCAAAAGCAATCTACAGATTCAATGCAATTCCCATTAAAACACCAACTCAATTCTTTACAGACCTTGAAAAAAAGATTCTCAGCTTCATATGGAGAAACAAAAAACCCAGAATCCCCAAAACAATCCTGTACAACAACAGATCATCTGGAGGTATCTCTATCCCCGATCTCAAGTTGTACTACAGAGCAATAGTAATAAAAACTGCGTGGTATTGGCATAAAAACAGAAAGGAGGATCAATGGAACCACATAGAAGACCCAGAAATAAACCCACACACCTATGAATACTCGGTATTTCACAAAGAATCCAAAACCATTCAATGGAAAAAAGGACAGCATCTTCAATAAATGGTGCTGGTCCAACTGGATGTCCACATGCAGAAAAATGAAAATAGATCTATATTTATCACCCTTCACAAAACTAAAGTCCAAGTGGATCAAAGACCTCAACATAAAACCAGATACTCTAAATCTGTTAGAAGAAAAAGTGGGGAACAACCTAGAACTCATTGGCACAGGAGACAACTTCCTGAACAGAACACCATCAGCACAGGCTCTAAGAGCAACAATCATAAATGGGGCCTCATGAAACTGAAAAGCTTCTGTAAAGCAAAGGACACTGTCATCAACACAAAATGCCTGCCTACAGATTGGGAAAGAATCTTCACTAACCCTTTATCGGACAGAGGACTAATATAGAGTATATGCAAAGAACTAAAGAAGCTGAAAAGCAACAAATCAAGTAATCCAATTAAAAAATGGGAAGCAGAGCTAAACAGAGAATTCTCTGTAGAGGAATATAGAATGTCAGAGAAACACTTAAAGAAATGCTCAACATCATTAGCCATCAGGGAAATGCAAATCAAAACGACCCTGAGATATCACCTTACACCCATCATAATGGCCAAGATGAAAAACTCAAGGGACAACACATGCTGGAGAGGTTGTGGAGAAAGGGGAACCCTCCTCCACTGCTGGTGGGAATGTAAACTGATACAACCACTCTGGAAAATCTATCTGGCACTTTCTAAGACAATTAGGAATAGTGCTTCCTCAAGACCCAGCTATACCACTGCTAGGTATATACCCAAAGTTTGCTCAAGTACACAAAAGGGATATTTGCTCAACCATGTTTATAGCAGCTTTATTTGTAATAGCCCAAACCTTGGAAACAACCTCAGATGTCCATCAATGGAAGAATGGGTACAGAAATTGTGGTATTTTTACACAATGGAATACTACACAGCAATCAAAAAGGAGGAAATCATGAAATTTGCAGGCAAATGGTGGGATCTAGAAAAGATCATCCTGAGTGAAATATCCCAGAAGGAGAAAGACAAACACGGTATATACTCACTTATATAGACCTATAAGATATGATAAACATAATGAAATCTACACACCTAAAAAAGATAATCAAGAGAGCAGACATGGGGTAAGATGATCAATCCTCCTTTAGAAAGACAGATGTGATGCTCATTGATCATATGACAGGAGTCTACTGGGCGCATTTGAAAGACTCTAACTAGCAGTGTTTTCAAAGCAAAGACTCATGACCAATCCTTTGGCAGAGTACAGGGAATCATAAGAAAGAAGGGTAGTTATTCTGATGAGGAAAGGATAGGAGCTCCACAAGGACCAAATATATCTGGGCACAGGGTCTTTTTTGAGACTGACATGCAACCAAGGACCATGTATGAATGTAACCTAGAACCTCTACTCAGATGTAGCCTGTGGTAGCTCAGTAACCAATTGGTTTCCCATAGTGAGGGGAACAAGGACTATTTCTAACACGAACTCAATGACTGGCTCTTTGGCCTCCCCACCCCCCAAGGGAGGAGCAGTCCTGTTAGGCCACAGAGGAGAGCTTTGCAGCCAGTCCTGAAGATACCTGATAAAACAGGATCAGAAGAATGGGGAGGAGGTCCCCCCTATTAGTGGACTTGGCAAGGGGCACGGTGGAGTTGAGGGAGGGAAGGAGGGACTGGGACGGAATGAGGGATTGGGACACGGCTGGGATACAGAGTTAATAAAATGTAACTGATAAGAAAAAAATAAAATTCAAAAAAAAAAAAGAAACACAAAAAAATAGTGTGTTCATTTTTCCTATTCTTGCATTTTAAAACAGATGGTTTATTATTAAGATGATATGGGCATGTAGCTCAGCATGCTAGGCTGAGCTGCATAATTTGCAGAAGTGTTAGCTTACCTGAATCAGGTGGATTAATTAAGATGTTATAAGTGAAAATATGACACAAACTAAAGCATAATAAAAAGTAGCTCTTTAAAGTATACCCAGTAATAGGAACAGGTACAGTCTCAGGGCTGGCTCTTTGATCACCTCCACCTGAGGGAAGAGAAGCCTTACTAGTCCACAGAGGAAGACAACCCAGTCCTGATGAGACTTGACAGACTAGGGTCAGATGAAAAGGGAGGAGGACCTCCCCTATCAGTGGACTGGGGGAAGAGCATAGGATAAGAAGAGGGAAGGTGGTATAGGCTGGGATACAAAGTTAATAACTATAATTAATAAAAATAAAATAATTTTTTAAATGATCAATTTTCTTCAAAAATATTGATTAATTTACTAATTTGTCATTTATAATGAGCAGTTACTGAGAAAGGCATGACCAAAGTATCTCACTTTTTTGCCATGTTCTCCAAATCCGTTAAGCCCTGTAATTCTCCATAACTCTGCTCACATCCTTCTCAGAATATATACTAAAGAGGTGTATATTGTCACTTTTTTATACATTTCTCTAGTAACGTTCTTTTGGCCCTTTATGTAGTGTGATTGTTTTGGTATATCAATTAGAAACACAGTAAGACCCTCACACCACAGTGGTGTGGGTACAAGAGAGATGCAGAGGCAGACAGGAGAGATGAGACCACACCTCACCAGAGCAGAGTGGGATAACTAACTACCTGAGAGCGTAAGAGCAAGAGACCTTCCCCTCCCCCAACCAGAAAGCAGCCTATGCCTTACCTGAGCATTTCAGTAGAGCTGGCTATGGAGAAGGAGGCTCAGATGAACCAGCAGAGGGCATGAGAGCATGAGAGCTGATGCCACCACTCTTCAGAGAAGTACTGGAGAGCTGGTCCTGGTGACATGGGTGCAGGAGACCTGGTGGGCAGAACAACTCAGTTACCAACAAGGCCCAGATCCAGGAAGTTGAGTTGGCCCACCCAACATCTACCTCACCTCTGAACTTCTGGATCAGTTAAGGGTCCAGGCTTACAGAATTCAACCTTGCAGGATCTCCTTGACAAAAGGCAACAACAGGATATCTGAGAGGAGTTCCAGTGAGGATCCAGTATTGAAAGTGTGGCAGAATTCAGAATCCTTTTACAAGACCGATGCTGGACATCTAACCAGACTCTTTGCAATGAACATTTGCAAGTGAAGGTGTTTGAAAAAAAAAAAAAAAGGTATACTCTGTGACACACTATGATATACCTCTGCTTCCACAGCAAGAGGATTTTTCATTTTCTTTTCTTTAGGGGTGGAGGTTGCAAGGGCAGAAAAAAGATATGGAAGAACAGGGAAATGAATAGCACTGGAGCACATGAAGTGAAATTCACAAAGAATCAATAAAAAATGTTAAAAAAATTTAAATACACTAAGTCTAGAATTTTCATGATAGGTCATTACTAATTTTATTGTCAATGACTGTCAATGTGTTAAATAATGTCAATTAATTTACAATTAGTAGAACTATGGAACCAACTGAACTCATGTCAACCAGGCTTTTACTATTTCTTCATTATGGTTTATTTTTTTCTGTGTGCTTATTTCCAGATTCTGCTGAATTTATCTTTTTTTTTTCTGAGCCCAACCTCATTTTTTTTTTCAGTTCCTGGTCCATCCCTGATCAGGAATTTATTCATGACTAAATTGCTTGCTTCTGATATACATATCAACACACTTCTTTTGTAATTTTGTTGTTTGTGTGCATGTATTTTTAGATGAATGCTTATGTGAATGTTTGTACACATTTGTGTGGAGGCTAAAAATTGATACCAGTTGTATTTCTCCATTGCTTTCTATCTTATGTTAAAAAAAATCTGTTAATGGTTTTTGCAAAGTATTGATCACTGCTTCTTTATGTGCTTATTTTTGTGTTTTTCAATACAAAGAAAATAATCTTTGTTAAGCATACAGATAGATACAGACAGAGGGATGGAAATGGTCAGATTTGCAAGATAGCATTCAGACAGGCAAAGATTCTGGCTCATACAACAGACAAAGAACAACAGAAGACAGAGAGAGTAGAGAATTCAAGACTCAACTCACCTTTGTTTAAATTACTCTAAAGGGATCTACTATTAATTTATTTTTCAATAGAAATTATACAGAACCAAAACATTATTGATGACTGTGACTTTATCCCTATTGCTTTCAAATTGAGATGCCCAACCACTATTGTTTCCATTATTTGTGTGCCAGTATTCCTAGGTTTATCAGCTCCCCATTCTTGCTAACATTCTATTACTAATAAGAGAAATGAGCCTCCCCTTTATGACTTCTTTATATCTCTGGTGTTAAGCAAACGTGCTCAGTTATAAATAAAAGCTAAAGCAGACTTACACTTACTTCATTTCATGCATATCAAATGATATATCCACTCAAGTTTGCTACTATTTCAGGTAACTTGCATTGTCTCTTATTCAGATATGTATATCATGTATATCAAATCCTTATTTTACATAACATAATTTTTGTTATTGGTTTCAGTTTCTGGTTTGTTTTTAATGTATTTTTATTTATGAGTATTTATAAGTATCTTTCATTTATAAGTATCTTTTCCATTTATTTTCACTTTCATGAAGGAGTCAAGTGACTTTAAACTATATAAGATTGAAATGAGAGACAGAATCCAGATAATCCCACACTAGATAATCTTTGGCCAGGCTTCTTACCACACAAATGAATGCAGCATTACTGATTTTAATCCTTTCATTTTTTTTCTCATGAAATCAAATCCCCTTGTAACAGTTTTCTGGCTCCTGAGAGGCCTCATAGGCAATTACAAATGTCCCTTCTTGCCTCTGCCTGGGAATGTTAGCCAAGATGGCAAACATCAGGGCTAAAAAAAAGTTTGTTTGTTTTTTTCCCACATCACCAGAAGAGTTTTCGACAACTGAATCATGGGTGAAACTCATTCTACTTATTTTACAAACTTCATTTATGACTACTGTTTATTGAAATATACTAAGTGAGAGTGCAATTATGCTTTGTAGAAGGTTTCATTGTGCTGGTTTCTTTTGACTTCATATTTAGAATTTGCATTGTTTGGAAATGAAGTGGTTGTAATTTTTTTTATTAGTTACATTTTATTAACTGTATCCCAGCTGTATCCCTCTCCCTCATTCACTCACAATCCCACCCTCCCTCCCTCATCTCCTTCCTGTCCTTTTCCAAATCCAGTGATAGGGGATGACCTCCTCCCCTTTCATCTGACCCTTTTTTATCAGGTATCTTCACGACTGGCTGCAAAGTCCTCCTCTGTGGCCTAGCAGGGCTGCTCCTTCCTTTTGGGCATGAGGAGGTCAAAGAGCCTGCCCTTGAATTCATGTCAGAAATACTCCCTGTTCTCCTTACTAGGGAAACCCACTTGGTTACTGAGCTACAACAGGCTACATCGGAGCAAAGTTCTAGAGTGGTTGTATTTTAAAGCTTTGTTCCTTCTGCTTTTTCTCCCAGTACACTGGTATGAGAAAAAGCTTATTTTACATGTAAGCAATGTTGACTTGTTAAAAGGAGTGCATCCTTCAGATGAGTGCACTTGAGGCTACAGGACTGGCACACATTTGAAGAGATATAATAGCATCAGGGATGGATGTTTCTAAATGGGGCATGTTGTCTGAATTATGAAATGATCCACATTTTCACTAATATATATTTAATAAACAGAAGGCATAAAATAGAGCTGATGTAACCAGTAGAACATTTGCATATCTTAAAAGTGCTGCCCTTGATGCATCAGTCTCTTCCGGATACTCTGAGTCCAGCTTTTATTATTATTATTATTATTATTATTATTATTAGTAGTAGTAGTAGTAGTAGTAGTAGTAGTATTAGTATTAGTATTAGTATTAGTATTAGTATTAGTATTAGTATTAGTATTAGTATTAGTATTAGTATTAGTATTATTTTGGCTGGGTTGGTCTCTTTGTGGGGCTCCAGACCCCTCTTGGTCTTTCTATTTCCACTTTCTTCCATAAGATTCCCTGCACTTTGTCCAAAGTTTGGCTGTGAGTCTCTGCATCGTCTTTGATCCTTTCTGGGTGGAGTCTTTTTGAGAATATTTGTGCTAGGTTCCCATCCTGTTCCCTCTCTTTTACAGATTCTGTAGAAGAGGTGTCTATGCTGTTTGCCCTTCTGAATAAGACCGAGGAAGAGGATCCAGGCAGTCCTGTTGAGACCTGACAGACCAGGGTCAGATAGAAGTGGAGGAGGACTTCCCCTTTCAGTGGACTAGGGAAGAGGGATAGGTGCAGAAAAGGGGCAGAGGGTGGGACCAGGAGGAGATGAGAGAGAGAGAGCTACAATGGGATACAAAGGGATACAATGGGATATTATTGTAAATAATAATTTTTAAAAAGTGTTTTGGACTTACTTTGACTGCTTCTTTTTTGCTTCAGCTCCTTTTTTCTTGGAATTTTCACTGTTGTTAACAACATGATAGTAACTGCAAGGCGACATCATCATTTATTATTATACAATGCCTACATTCAATTATTGATATCCTTTGAAAATTATATATTTAAGTAAATAACTCACTATGGTAGAAGATATAATGCTTGAAAGTGATATGCACAGCAACTGTGTGGTTGGCTTCTGAGCTTTAGTAAACACAAATAACATACACTTTGTTTTCAGAATATGTGACTGAAAATGTGTACTATTATAAAATATTGTAGTAACATAAAGTAATAGAATTAAGTCTAAACAGTCATCCTATGCTATTTTGTTTTCTGCATTGCTCTATGTAATTTTAAGCATTTTATTGAAAGAATATATCGTATTTGATGATATTTCATAAACTACCAAGTTATTTTGTACTTTGGAAGAGTGACAGTAGAAGCACAGCACTGACATGGTGTTCTAGAAATTAAACCTCTTCTTAGTCACCACTAGTTTAACACTTCAGGCTAACTTTAGCAAAGAATAAATAAGTAATTTATCAGTGGAATGGATGATTACAAACAAACCTACTAAATAATATTCACCTTTACTTACCATTTCCATAAACAAACAAAACATAATTAAAAATTTGTATACATTCAATAACATTGATTTTATGTGTGAGAACCTACAATTACCTAATTTTTGACATTTTCACTTATGTATAGAAAACTCCCTATTTTTCTAATTAATCTACTCTAATTTTTCTTATATGCAGAAAGCCAGGATGAAGCAAATTTATTCTAAAATAACATGAAATTTGTTATTAGTTAAAAGTTAACTTCATGATGCCTTTAGTAAATTGTAATCATATCTCACTTGTGTTGAATCAACACTTACACACAAGAAGTGGCATGGCATGATTTATATTTTATGTGAAAAAAAACTAAAAATAAATCCCTACCTCATGATTATTTTTCTCTTTAAATCTTTAATTATAAACAGGTATCAGTAAAGTGACTATAAAATACTTGGATGATTTTAGACTACAACTCTATTTCTGAGAACTTCTCTTCTCATTTTTAACCAAAAATAAATAAATGAATGACTAAATAAATAAATTTAAAAGTAGCTAAAACTAATAAAACAGTTTTGGTTTAGATTGAGTGGAAATCCTCCCCTCTGCTGCAAGTAGGGGATGAAATAGACTTTAAGCTCAGGAGTTCTTCACTCAGTCTCTTTTGCTTCCTGCTTCTGTGTGGGGCTGTTTTTCTGATGCCATTATTGGCAGTTTGCCGGATCGCACCTGCTGATCCACCTGCCTCTCACTGGCGTGCAGTATTTAAAGTGTTATGCAATTAAAGTAAATGAGTTTAAAGGGCTAGATTTGCACTGCACCTCCTGGGCCGCTGTTGTTCATCCTCAAAAGTGTCTGATGATGGTTAGGGAAGCTTGGCTACTCAATTGGTCCTAGGGTGCTGAATCGCTCCCCTTTGAAGAACTCTGTGGTGATCTCCTCATAAGGACATTAAATGGGGAGGAAGCATAAAGAGAGACATTTTCTACCCCAGGATACCAGTCTTTGTGGATTGAGACTAAGCAGCACAAGAAAGATTGTAAAGTAACTAGATCATCTAAATGTGTCTTAAAAAAAAAAAAATCAGCCAACCAAACAAAACAGAAGAAAAACTCTATATCTCCGCCAAGCCTAACTTGTATTTATGAGTTTAGTTTTAATTTCTTCTTGAAAATCCATGTTAATAATGAAGAAGATATATTTCAAATTGAAAACGTTACATGCTTATTTTCAGAACATACCTTAGTGTCACAATGTCTTCAACTATTCTGCAGTGATGCTCTTATAGCCAAACATCATATTATTATTATTATCATATTATTATCATTAAATTAAAATGAACAGTTTATTTTAGTACATTCTGTTCTTCCACACACACACAGGGAATTTATCCATACCTACAAATATTGATTGAGATCAGAAGGACATACTTGTTCCCTGAAAATACCTTGTCATAATGTAAATAAGTTAATTTCCCAGAATTCAACACATTTATCTTTCATTAGTGATCAATAGGCACAAAAACTATTTTATTGTACACTGTATGATTCTTCAAAGGTAACACACCTGCAGCTTATAAAACATACATGAAAAGCATATGAATTTGGATATACAATATTTGAGCTTTCTGACATGGTAGGTAAGGAAACTCAGAAGACTGATGTCGCATTCTTAAGAGAAGACAAATCTTTACTTGAAAGTCAATTACTTTATTTTTTCAGTCAGACTACTAGGTTCACCAGGTTATGATTGCTTCCCAAATGAAGAAAAAAAGGTTGGCAAACTGAAAGAAACAAAGTAGAAAAACTCCTTCCAAGAAATATACTAGGAAAGAAAAATCTAAATTACATGTGAAGGAGGGTTGAAAGCTCCATGCATGAAACTCTGACATTTTAAAATCTGTAGCAGGGAACACAAATTTTCCAGACAGAACCAAAGTTACAAGTGAAGAACTGTTGATAGAAAATACTAGAATAGAAATGCAATAAAAACTGGATGAAAGGAGACAGAAGCTAATATTCAATATCTGACAAAATAAACATGTCATGAACCCAGTGAAAATAGAAGAGTATAATAAAACAAGATAATAGGTAACAATGGCTAGGGATTTTGCTTAATCACAGATTTAGGAGTCTTAGACAACAACAATCACAGTAAACACACAAAAGGTCTTTTTCTTGGCACATTCTGCTAAATCATATCAAAAAAAGAAAATGCTGACAAAAGTGCGGTGTAATGAGAAATTTTTGCCTATAAAGATCAAATGAACACATTAGAGTCATCTTCATAAACTATGCAAGCAAAAAGCTCAAATTGAAAGTGTTAATGTATAATTCCACTTCTCCAATAATCTCTTAAAGGTGAATAATAAGGACTCTGCCATATAAGCAAAAATGGAAAAAAATGTCAAAAGTAGATTTGTCCTGTGTGTGTATCAGCTAATTGTGTGTGTGTGTGTGTGTGTGTGTGTGTGTGTGTGTGTGTGTGTGT
>NW_026590142.1:16362-60707 GCF_907164565.1 Psammomys obesus
TGTGTGTGTGTGTGTGTGTGTGTGTGTGTGTGTGTGTGTGTGTGTGTGTGATATGTGCAGAAAGGGACATACTAGTAGGGAATACTACATGTGAAATTAAAATATAATTCTTTGTTTGAGCCTTGAGTTTGTCAAGTAGGCTATACAGAGTGATCAGTAAATCCCAGGATTCCACCTGTCTCTGTGTATTTCCAGGGCTGAGATACAAATATTTGCCACTGTAACTGTTTATTTATTTATATTTATTTGGGGATAAGTGATAGCTATCAAATATAAGTCCTCATAATTTCAAGGCAAATACTGTAGTGATGAACACATCTTCCCACACCTAATCAGAAAATTTTTGTGACAAGAAATGTTAAAGTATTATTTATAAAGGAAGGGATAGCTATAGATCTGAAAGCCAGATGTAGATAAAGAAAACAACTTTGGGAAGTAGGACACTGAAAGTGTGCTTAGTGAAGTGAATGAGTATAAGCAATATTCTAAGGAACAAGAGGAAATAATACAATGTCGCTACCTGGAATCACACATGTTTCTTGTCAGAAATTGCATACTTCTCCAGTATTTGACTTGGAATGTTTACACATTGCAAAGTAATCTGCACGTACTAGAAAAAGTAAAAGATGTACTCATTTGGTATTGGGATGGGGGATATTTTAAATTTATAAAAAGTTACAGATGACTTTTCCTGTAATAATTTTTTGAATTTAAATTGTATAATATAACAACTTTAACTAAGAAAAGATGGGAAAACATGATATGGTCTTCATGATAAATGAGGAAGATCATTTTTGGCTTTTATCGTTATTAAGGGTATATAAGTTTTATATATGTTAAACATGTTTTTATGTTTTTAAAATATTGTGAATACATTGAATGTTTGCAAATAATAATATTTGGTAACTTAAAATTATGTTTTTCAAATTATTAAACATGTTTTGTAGGTCTAGTACATAGTAATAAATAATTACTTTGGTGATTATTTGAATACTAAAGTACTATCAGTTCTCTGAAAGAAAGATTGTATTTCAGGCTTTTACTAGTTCACATAAGTCTTCCTTCAGTTCAGTCAAATTAGATGTCACTTATGATGATTAAAAATGTAACCATTCACTGTATAACTTTTGCAAAAGTATAGGTTTATGTTTCTAGCAGTGATAGATAAAAAAAAAAAAAAGTGTCTCCCAAAGTTCACTGAAGTGATATTTGCCCAGTGTTAATTGCTTTGGAAACTGGCTTCACAAATCTTTAGTTTACTATCAGAGAGAAAAATCTCAGCTGTTAATCCTTAGAGTTTCAGAGACTTGAACGAGTTATATTTCTTTCCACTAACACAACAACAAAGAGACTAAATTTATTATTTTGTCCAGAAACTAAATCTGTCTGATGCTTGATGAAGTGTCTCCTTATTTATCCTCTTTTAAGATTAAGAAAAGAGATAGCTGAAGTGAAATGACTTTCCAAAGGTTAAACTTGCTGAAGGACTGTAGGACTGTAGGGATGATCAGGGCAAATGACAGGGAGGAAAGTTCTGGAAATAGACATAGGAACTCTTTACTGAGATAAAGTACTTTTTACAGTGTTACCCTTGAATTTGTTTAATTTTTATTTTTATATTAATTACAGTTTATTTACTTTATATCTCAGCTGTAGCCCCCTCCCTCATTCCCTTCCAAATCCCAACATCTTTCCCTCATCTCCTCCCTGCCCCTCTCTAAGTCCACTGATAGAGGAGGTCCTCCACCCCTTCCATCTGACTGGCTGCAATGTCTCATCAATTCTCATCAGGACTTGCAGCAATGTCTTCCTCTGTGGTTTAGCAAGGCTGTTCCTCTTCCCTGGGGAGGGGGTCAGAGAGCCAGCCACTGAGTTCATGTCAGAGACAGTCCCTGTTACTCTTGATCTTGAATCAGGTTATGTCTTCAAGATGTTGTAGTTTTAAAAACTTTAAAGCAGGTGTTGGTACCTTTGCTATCCCACTATCGGTATCTAGACTCCCACCTTCAGTAGCATCTGCTTTGCTATCTGATCGCTTTTTTTGTTGTTTTTTTAATATTTACTGTTATTAATCATACTTTATACACCCTGCATCCCCCAATAAACCCCTCCCTACCCTCACCTGATCCCACCCTCCCTCCCCCTTCTTCACACATGTCACTCCCCAAGTCCACTGATAGGGGAGGCCTTCCTCTCTTTCCTTCTGATCTTAGTCTATCATATCTCTTCAGGAGTGGCTGCATTGTCATCTTCTGTGGCCTGGTAAAGCTGCTTCCCCCCTCAGAAGGAGGTGATCAAAGAGCAGGCCAAGTAGATTTTGTTAGAGGCAGTCCATCTTCTCATTAATATGTAACCCACTTGGACACTTAACTGTCATGGGCTACATCTGTGCAGGGGTTCTAGGTTATCTCCATGAATAGTCCTTGGTTGGAGTATGAGTCTCTGGAAAGTTCCCTGTGTTCAAATTTTCTGGTTCTGTTGCTCTCCTTGTGTGGTTCCCATCCTCCTCAGCTCTTACTATTTCCTACTTCTTAGATAAGATTCCCTGCACATTGCCCAAAAGTTGGCCATAGGTCTCAGTGTCTGTTTTGATAGTCTGCAGGGCAGAGTCTTTCAGAGGCCCTCTGTGGCAGGTTCCTAACTTGTTTCCTGTTTTCTTCTTCTTCTGATGTCCATCCTCTTTGCCTTTCAGGATGGGGATTGAGCATTTGAGTCAGGGTCCTCTCTCTTGATTAGTTTCTTTAGATGTACAGATTTTAGTAGGTTTATCCATGTTATATGTATATATGATTGAGTATATACGGTGTGTATCTTTCTGGTTCCGGGACAGCTCACTCAGGATGATCCTTTCCAGGTACCACCATTTACCTGCAAATTTCATGATTTCCTTGTTTTTTGTTGCTGAGTAATACTCCATTGTGTAGATGTACCACAATTTCTGCATCCATTCTTCAGTTGAGGGGCATCTGGGCTGTTGTCAGCTTCTGGCTATTACAAATAAGGCTGCTACAAACATGGTTGAGCAATTGTCCTTTTTGTGTACTTGAGCAAATTTTGGATATATGACTAGGAGAGGTATGGCTGGATTTTGAGGAAGTGCTATTCCTAGTTGTCTGAGAAAGCACCAGATTGCTTTCCAGAGTGGTTGTACAAGTTTACATTCCCACCAGCAGTAGAGGAGGGTTCCCCTTTCTCCACAACGTCTCCAGCATGTGTTGTCACTTGAGTTTTTCATCTTGGCCATTCTGATGGGTGTAAGGTGAAATATGAGGGTCGTTTTGATTTGCATTTCCCTGATGGCTAATGACATTGAGCATTTCTTTAAGTGTTTCTCTGCCATTCAATATTCCTCTAAAGAGAATTTTCTGTTTAGCTCTGTTCCCCATTTTTTAATTGGATTACTTGGTTTGCTGCTTTTCAGCTTCTTTAGTTCTTTATATATGATGGATATTAGCCCTCTGTCAGATAAAGGGTTGGTGAAGATTCTTTCCCAATCTGTAGGCAGTCATTTTGTTTTGATGATGGTGTCCTTTGCATTACAGAAGCTTTTCAGTTTCATGAGGTCCCATTTATTGATTGTTGCTCTTAGAGCCTGTGCTGTTGGTGTTCTGTTCAGGAAGTTGTCTCCTGTGCCAATGAGTTCAAGGGTATTCCCCATTTTTTCTTCTAACTGATTTAATGTGTCTGGATTTATTTTGAGTTCTTTGATCCACTTGGACTTCAGTTTTGTGCAGGGTGATAAGTATGGATCTATTTGCATTTTTCTACATGTAGACATCCAGTTAGACCAGCACCATTTGTTGAAGATGCTATCAATTTTCCATTGTATGATTTTGGATTCTTTGTCAAAGATCAGGTGTCCTTAAGAGTGTGGGTTTATTTCTGGGTCCTCTCTTCTGTTCCATTGATCCACCATTCTGTTTCTATGCCAGTACCATGCAGTTTTTATAACTGTTGCTCTAAAGTACAGCTTAAGATCAGAGACGGAGATAACTCCAGAAGATTTATATTGTAGAGGATTGTTTCAGCAATTCTAGGTTTATTGTTATTCCATATGAAGTTGAGAATTTTTATTTTCAGGTCTGTAAAGAATTGTGTTGGTAATTTGATGGGAATTACATTGAATCTGTAGATTGCTATTGATAAGATGGCCATGTTAATCCTGCCAAGCCATGAGCATGGAAGATCTTTCCAACTTCTGATATCTTCTTCTAATTCTTTCTTCAGAGACTTGAAATTTTTTTCATACAAGTCTTTGACATGTTTGGTTAGGGTTACACCAAGGTACTATATGTCATTTGTGGCTATTGTTTAGGGTGTTGTTTCTCTAATTTCTTTCTCAGCCCTTTTGTCTTTTGTGTACAGGAGGGCTACTGATTTTTGTGAGTTAATTTTGTATCCGGCCACTTTGCTGAAGGTGTTTATCAGCTGTAGGAGTTCCCTGGTAGAGGCTTTGGGGTCACTCATATATACTATCATATCATATGCAAATAGTGATAATTTGACTTCTTTCTTTCCAATTTGTATCCCCTTGATCTCCTTCAACTGACTTATTTGTCTAGCAAGGACTTCCAGAACTATGTTGAAGAGATATGGAGAGAGTGGGCAGCCTTGTCTTGTCCCTGATTTCAGTGGGATTCCTTTAATTTTCTCTCCGTTCAGTTTGATACTGGCAATAGGCTTGCTGTATATCACCTTTATTATGTTTAGATATGTGCATTGTATCTCTGATCTCTCCAAGATTTTAAACATGAATGGATGTTTGATTTTGTGAAATGCTCTTTCTGCATCTAATGAGATTATCATGTGTTATTTTTTTTCTTTCAGTTTGATAATATGGTGGAACATATTGATGGATTTCCATATATTGAACCACCCCTGCATACCTGGGATGAAGCCTACTTGGTCATAGTGGATGATATCTTTGATGTGTTTTTGTATTCGGTTTGCAAGTATTTTTTTGAGTATTTTTGCATCAATGTTCATAAGGGAGATTGGCCTGAAATTCTCTTTCTTTGTTGGGTCTTTGTGAGGTTTAGGTACCAAGGTGACTATGGCTTCATAGAATGAGTTTGGTAATGCTCCATCTGCTTCTATTTTGTGGAATAGTTTGAAGAGAATTGGATTTAGCTCTTCTTTGAAGGTCTGGTAGAATTCTGCGCTGATGCCATCTGGTCCTGGACTTTTTTTGGATGGGAAACTTTTGATTACTGCTTCTATTTCCTTGGGGATATAGGACTATGTAATTGATTTACCTGGTCCCGATTCAGCTTTGTAAGTCGAATCGATCAAGAAAATTGTCCATTTCATTTAGATTTTCAAATTTTATGGCATATAGACTTATGAAGTAAGTCCTAATGATTGTTTGGATTTCCTCAGTGTCTGTAGTTATGTCCCCCTTTTCATTTCTGATTTTGTTGATTTGGATAGTGTCTCTCTGCCTTTTAGTTAGCTTGGATAAAGGTTTGTCAATCTTGTTGATTTTCTCAAAGAACCAGGACTTGGTTTCATTGATTCTTTGAAATATTTGTTTCTAATTGATTGATTTCATCCCTGAGTTTGATTATTTCCAGCTGTCTACTCCTTTTTGGTGTGTCTGCTTCTTCTTTTTCTAGGGTTTTTAAGTGAGCCATTAAGTTGTTTGAATGAGCTGTCTCGAATTTCTTCTTGAAGGCACTTAGTGCTATGAACTTTTCTCTAAGCACCACTTTCATTGTGTCCCACAAGTTTGGGTATGTTGTGTCTTCATTTTCATTGAGTTCTAGGAAGACTTTAATTTCTTTCTTTATTTCTTCCCTGACCCAGCTGTCATTAGTAGCAAGTTGTTCAGTTTCCATGTTTGTGTAGGCTTTTTGCTATTTCTGTTGTTGTTGAGGTCCAGTTTTAGTCCACGGTGATCAGAAAGTATACAAGGAATAATTTCAATCTTCTTGTATCATTTTAGGCTCGCTTTATGACCAACTATCTGGTCTATTTTGGAAAAGGTTCTATGAGGTGCTGAGAAGAAGGTAAATTCTTTTGCGTTTGGATGTAAGGTTCTGTATATGTCTGTTAGGACCATATGATTCATGACCTCTGATAGAGACATTGTTTCTTTGCTTAATTTCAGTTTTTTGGACCTGTCCTTTTGAGAGTGGAGTGTTGAAGTCTCCCTCTATTAGTGTGTGGGGATCTATATGTGGTTTAAGTTTTAACAATGTTTCTTTTACAAATGTGTGTGCCCTTTTATTTGGGATATAGATGTTCAGGATTGTGATGTCTTTCTGGTGGCATTTTCCCTTGATGAGTCTGAAGTGTCCTTCCCCATCTCTTTTGATTAATTTTGGTTGAAAGTCTATTTTATCAGATATTACTATGGCTACCCCTGCTTGCTTCTTGGGTCCATTTGCATGGAAAGCTGTCTTCCAACTCTTTACCCTCAGGTAACGTCTGTCTTTGTGCCTTAGGTGTGTTTCTTATATGCAACAGATTGCTTTGTTTTGTTTACATATCTATTCTGTTAGTCTGTGTCTTTTTATTGGAGAATTGAGTCCATTGATCTTGAGAGAGATTAATGACCAGTGGCTGTTTGATCTTTTGATTTTGATGTTGGCTGTGGTTATAGGTTTGTGTGCTTGCTTGCTTTTTGTTTTACTGTAGTGAGGTTAATCATTTCCTGTGTTTTCTTGGAAGTAGCTAGTTTTATTGGGTTGTATTTTTCCTTCTAGTGTCTTCTGTAATGCTGGATTTTTGTGTAGGTATTGGTAAAATTTGTTTTTGTCATTGAATATCTTGCTTTTTCCATCTATGAGGACTGAGTGTTTTGTGGCGTATAGTAGCCTGGGCTGACATATATGTTCTCTTAGGGTCTGCATGATATCAGTCCAGGCCCTTATGGCTCTCATAGTCTCTGTTGAAAAGTCAGATGTGATTCTAATGGATTTGCCATTATATGTTACTTAGCCTTTTTCTCTTCCAGCTTTTAGTATTTTTTCTTTGTTTTGTATACTTACTGTTTGGATTATTAGGTGGAGGGAGTATTTTCTTTTCTGGTCTAATTTATTGGGTGTTCTGTAGGTCTCTTGAATTCTTATTGGTCTCTCCTTTATGTTGGGGAAATTTTCTTCAATTATTTTTTTGAAATTTTTTTCTGGGCCTTGGAGCAGAGAGTCTTCTTTTTCCTCTATTCCTATTATTCTTAGGTTTTGTCTTTTCATATTGTCTTGGATTTCTTGGATGGTCTTTGTCAGGAATTTTTTGGATTTAACATTTTGTTTGACATCTACATCGATTTCTTCCATTGTAGCTTCCACACCTGAGAGTCTTTCTTACATCTCTTGTAGTCTGTTGGTTATGCTTACCTCTGTAGTTCCTGTTTTCTTCCCTAAATTCTTCCTCTCCATTATTTCCTCCATTTGTGTTTTCTTTAATTTTTCCAATTCTATCTTCAGATCTTGAGTTGTTTTGATTACTTCCTTTACCTGTCTGATTGTATTTTCCTGTTTTTCTTTTAGTTCCTTCAACTCTGTTTCTTTTATTTCTTTCAGTGATTTAATTATTTCTTCCCTGAAGGTCACAAACTTGCTGCATCTTCTTGTATTTCTTCATGGTTGGCCATAATCTGCTTGTCTTTAACTTCCTCCATTTCTTTATGGATAGCCATGATTTGTTTGGTTTTATCTTCCTCTATTTCTTTATATATTTTATTTATTTCCTCTATTATTCTCTTCATCATCATAGATGTAAGGTCATCTTCTTGATTTTCTATTATTCTAGGTTGTCCATTGCTGCTTGCCCCTGGATGGCTGGGTTCTGGAGTTACCATATTGTTTTGTCTTTTGTTGGTTGAGCTTTTATGCTGACCTCCACCCATTGGGCTGTTTTAGGTATTGGCTGTTAGTTCCTGGTGCTTCCTGGAGTCCTGAGGTAGGGACTGGAAGACCCCTTGGCTGGAAAATGATTTTTCTGAAGGAGGCCTCTTCTGCTTTTTGGGTATGGTCACTGTATGGCCAGTGTTTCTCAGGTATTACCACTGCTCATCTGAGCTGTATAGACCTGAGTAGTAGCTGTGGTCTTTGTTAGTCCGGGCGGGGGGGCTCTCATCTCACCTGTAGAAGTCCTCACAACAGCTGTCCTCCTGCTGAGTTTCTCTTTGCTCTGAATTTAGTGAGCTGATGCTGTTTTTACAGTTTTCCAGGTACAGCCCTCTTGAAGAACCTGGTGATTCCCTAGCTGTGGGGTTTTCTCCCAACAGGGAAACTCAGTCTGGTACTCTGGGGCACACAGTTCTGTCTGAGAATGTGAGAGGTGCACCCAGAAAGTCTCTGGGCCAGAGGCTGAGTGTTCCACTCTGGGCTGGGAGATTGTGCACCCAAGTTTGAGCTGGCTGTTGGGGGTGCTGCTCTGGTCTGAAGACTGTGCACTCCTCTCTGGTCTGGAGGCTGGGCGCCTCACTCCGGGCCATAAGCTGTGTGTTCCTGTCTGGGATGGTGCCTGGGGGTGCTGCTCTAGTCTGGAGGCTGTGCACCCCGGTCTGAAATGGGGGCTGCAGGCGTTGCCCTTGTCCGCAGGCTCTGTGCTCTGATCTGGGCTGACAGTGTGTGTCCCCTTCTGAGCCAGAGGCTGTGCAAGCCTCTCTGGGCTGGCAACTAAGGGCTCTGCCTTGGGTAGTAGGCTTGGCGCCTCACTCTGGGCTAGAGGTTGTGCCCTCCACCACACACACTCTCTGATATGGTGGCTGGGGTGGCCGGTCTGGGCCCGGCTGTGCACGCAGATCTAGGCTGTCTGCTATGTGCCCAGCTTTGGGCCAGAGGCTGTGCACTCCACTCTGGGCCAGCAATTGGGGTTTCTGCTCTGGTCTGGAGGCTGAGCGCCTCAGTCTGGGCCAGAGGCTGTGTTTCCCGGTCCTGGCTGGGAGTGCCACAGGAGGCTGTGTGCGCTGATCTCTGGGGCGGGTGTGCTCGCTGGTTTCCAGGACCTTTACCAGATATTGACTGGGTGACCTGAGGTCGGTCCCAATTAATTTCCACACCATAGGCTTTCCTCTCACGTGGCAATTACAAACGCTGGTTTTTTAGGTCCCTGAGTTCAGTCTACTGGTCGCCGTGTCAACACTGCTATCTTGCTCCTCAGACACAGTGTCTTCCTGGCGCCGCCATATTGTAGCTCTCCCTCCACCCCTTTTTTTTAAGAATCAAAAATTGTTCAAAAATACTCATCTTATTATATCATTTCTTTATTAATATTATCAGTAATCTAAAACTGTACAAATTATCCTTATGACCTCATTGACCCACCACTTCTTTCTTGATCAATTCTTCCATGAGTATTTAGAGTAAGCTTTCTAGAATGCAAATTGTGTCACCTCACTGATGACTCCAAACCTCTTTACTACAAACCGTTTCAAAATACCTAGAATTCTCAAGGACTTCAACCATGAATTTTTCTCCAGCTCTATTTTGCACTCCCCACTCACCCTCCTTGCCTTCACTAACAGTATGACCCCTGTTTAACCCCTACTCTCAGATGAATGCTCACCTCAGTGTCAACAATGACTTCTATTTAAAAACATTTATGGGTGTGATATCTTCTATATTATTTGTATACTCCCATTTTTTCCTGAAGTGACATTTTATTCTATATTAGTGAAAAGGTAATTGTCTGTAATATGAGCCATATATATATATATATATATATATATATATATATATATATATATATATATATATGTATTCATTTAAGTCTGGTTATTTCCTAGTTTTTTTTCCTTTTTAGACATTTCTATATAACATTAATGTCCCCTTCTGTAAATTCCACTTTCTCCTCTAGTCAGTTCTATATTATTTAATTATATTAAATGGATTCAGTCACATTAATTTTCTTTCTCCAAATAAATGCTAGGATGACCATGATTTATTTCTGTTTCTAAAAATTTCAAGGAATCTACTCACCCCCATCATTTTGAGATCTAAATATTTAACGTTTTAAAATAAATATGCAATTCAAAAAGGCTCAGCAAATGTTTTGTCTTGTTCCAGTCTTTAATAATATTAATCAAATAGTTTAGCTCATTTTTCAAGTTTGGGGAATCAATTTCCATACCTCTTCCAAATATTAAAAAAAAAAAAAAACTATTTTGAAAATAAAGATTTGGTTTTCTATGAGGAGACCCCACCTCTCAGTTTGATTATTATAAAATTTGAGAAAAATGAATAAAGAAAGGAAATAAAATTATCATGTGGATTTTCATCAAATAAAAGAAAGCAGTTGCAACTTGATTGATCATTATTACATATATATCTATTTATTTAGGGCTTTTGAAAATAATCAGCCTTTGCTGTAAATCTGTAAATATCAGACCTATTTTTACCTTCTTTCCTAAATTTTTGACATGTTTCTATGACTTAAATTACTGGCTGCTTATAATAATTGCTTTATTTTGTGATGTAAAATTTCTCCATGCAGCTGTGACTGGCTTCAATGAAGATTCTGTTTCCTCTAAGCTAAAAAACTCTGAGATTACAGGTATTATAACACCAAGAAACTGATTATTTGGTGGAAAGCTCTTTTCTTGTCCTGAACCCCACAGAACTATCTCATGTCTCTGAGCACGTACACTCAGAGATATTTCATACAAAGCAATTTCTTTGACAAAGTAATTCTCTGGGTATTCGCAAAGCTTTAATGATTTTGTTAAGTAATATATTAAATAAACTGGTTTACCACAATAGAACATGCATTGCCTACCTTACTTTTTTTTGTCTCCATTTTTATGTGTGGCAAAACTACATGTCTTTCTTTTAAATGAGTAAAAGCAAACACCCTACCAAAATCAGACTCACATTCCTGTTAAGATATTTTTCCAGCTTCTCCAAATATTTCTGTGGAATGGATTTTGGGGTTCTTTACTGGGTGGGCATGTGGATGCCACAAATTCTGAACATTTGATTCATTAGAAGTGAAGAGACCAACAGAACCAAAAGATCTGGGCTCAGGGGTCGCTGCAGAGGCCGATCACCCAACCAAGGACCATACATAGTGAGGACCTAGAACCCCTGCTCAGATGTAGCCCATAGGCAGCTCAATCTCCAAGTAGGTTCCCTAGTAAGAGGAGCAGAGGCTGTCTTTGGCATTAACTCAGTGGCTGGCTCTCTGATAACCTCCCTCTGGAGGGGAGGAGGTTCAGCCTTGCCAGGACACAGAGGAAGACAATGCAGCCATTCCTGATGAGACCTGATAGGTTAGGGCCAGATAGAAGGAGAGGAGTACCCCCTTTATCGGTGGATTAGGGAGAGGTATAGGGGAAAAAGAAGAAGGAAGGGTGTGACTGGGAGGAGATGAAGTAGGGGGCTACAGCTGGGATACAAATGAATAGATTGTAATAAATAATAAAAAATTATAAAAAGTATAAAAAGTGGGTTTTGTTTTTTGTTTGTTTGTTTTTGCAAATTAGTGTTTGTAAGATGATATCCAAATAGGCTCTACAGCCAGAAGGGTAGGGGAAGAGATGACAATTATGTAGAGTTGAACATAATTTTCAAGATTGGCCCTTAAAGTCTAAGAATCTGAAATTGTCATTTGTTAATGTAGCAGTTAATAATATCCTAAGACATTCTGTTACAGATATCTTTGTGTAGGAGGGTGATACCATAATTAGTATAGACTGTTCTTCTCAAAGACTTACTTAAAATGTCAGCACATGTATTCCAAGCTAGTTTAATAATTTATGAAGTTAATACAAAAATTAAACCATATATCACAAGATTAAATGAGCAATCTGAACATGTATCTGTAAAGATGTCTCAGTCACATTAGAAAGAATGAATCTGTATCAATTAACCAAGAAGAATTGAAATGATTATCTCATCCTCATTATGTTGTTGAACCAGTCCTTACATGGAAACAGATTATTCAAGGTCTTTCAGTTATAAGTTAAATGGTTACAAACTACATTAAATTGTGTTTTGTTGTTGTTGTTGTTTTCAAAGGATGCATTGGCTCATGTAAATTAGAAATCTAAGGGATGGAACAAACTTCAAGAAGAGCTTGATTTGGAAATTCAAACAATTTTATCTTGCTGAGAATGATCACATATGTCATTCAGGTGAACACACAACCCATCAGCAGGAAGAACGAATCTGCTTCTGCTTAGTTTTCTTGCTTTCTCTTCTCTTCAGTATTTCTCTTTCTTTCCCTTTTGCAAGACTTTGCAATAAGGAAAGTATATCTCCACCCAAAATTTTATGGGGGCAAGATAACATGCAGAACACTGTAATCCTGATTAAGTTTTTTATAACGTGATCTATTATTTGTAGAAACTGGGTATTGTAACACAGCACTGAGCTTCTTTTTTTTTTTTTTGAGTTGATTTTTTTTTAATTTTATTTTTCTTTTTAGTTACATTTTGTTAACTCTGTGTCCCAGCTGTATCCCGCTCCCTCATTCCCTCCCCAACCCCACACTCCCTCCCTGGTCTCCTCCCTGCCCCTTTCCAAGTCCACTGATAGGGGAGGACCTCCTCCCCTTTCATTTGACCCTGTTTTATCAGGTATCTTCAGGGCTGGCTGTAAAGTCCTCCTCTGTGGCCTAACAGACTGCTCCTTCCCATGGGGGGGTAGTTAAACAGCCTGCCCTTGAGATCCTGTTAGAAATAGTCCGTGTTCCCTTTACTTTGGAAAACTACTTGGTTACTGAGCTACCACGGGCCACATCCGAGCAGAAGTTCTAGGTTATATCCATAGATGGTCCTTGGTTGAGTGTCAGTCTCAGAAAAGGCCCTGTGCCCAGATATATTTGGTCCTTGTAGAGCTCCTATCTTTTCCATATCATACTAACTTCCCTTCTTTCATATGATTCCCTGCACTCTGCCGAGGGTTTGGTTATGAGTCTTAGTGTCTGCTTTGAAACACTGCTAGGTAGAGTCTTTCAGATGCCTTTTGTGGTAGACTCCTGTCATACGTTCAATGCACATCCCATTTGTCTTTCTAAATGAGGATTAATCACCTTCACCTGTGTCCACTTTCTTGATTATCTTCTTTAGGTGTGTAGATTTCATTATGTTTATCATATCTTGTAGGTCTATATAGGCGAGTATATACTAAGTTTGTCTTTGTCCTTCTGGGATACTTCACTCAGAATGATCTTTTCTAGATCCCACCACTTGCCTGAAAATTTCATGATTTCCTCCTTTTTGATGGCTGAGTAGTATTCCATTGTGTAAAAATACCACAATTTCTGTATCCATTCTTCCGTTGATGGACATCTGGGTTGTTTCCAAGTTCTGGCTATTACAAATAAAGCTGCTACGAACATGGTTGAACAAATGTCCTTGTTGTGTACTTGAGCAAATTTTGGGTATATACCTAGGAGTGGTATAGCTGGGTCTTGAGGTAGCACTACTCCTAGTTGTCTGAGAAAGTGCCAGATTGACTTCCAAAGTGGTTGAACCAGTTTACATTCCCACCAGCAATGGAGTAGGGTTCCCTTTCCTCCACAACCTCTCCAGCATGTGCTATCACTTGAGTTTTTCATCTTGGCCATTCTGATGGGTGTAAGGTGAAATCTCAGGGTCGTTTTGATTTGCATTTCCCTAATGGGTAATGAGGTTGAGCATTTCTTTAACTGTTTCTCTGCCATTCGATGTTCCTCTTTCGAGAATTCTCTGTTTAGCTCTGTTCCCCATTTTTTAATTGGATTACTTGGTTTGTTGCTTTTCTGCTTCTTTAGTTCTTTATATATGATGGATATTAGCCCTCTGTCAGATAAAGGGTTGGTGAAGATTCTTTCCCAATCTGTAGGCAGGTGTTTTGTTTTGATGACAGTGACGTTTGCTTTACAGAAGCTTTTCAGTTTCATGAGGTCCCATTTATTGATTGTTGCTCTTAGAGCCTGTGCTATTGGTGTTCTGTTCAGGAAGTTGTCTCCTGTGCCAATGAGTTCTAGGCTGTTCCCCACTTTTTTTTTCCAACTGATTTAGAGTATCTGGTTTTATGTTGAGGTCTTTGATCGACTTGGACTTTAGTTTTGTGCAGGGTGATAAATATGGATCTATTTTCATTTTTCTGCATGTAGACATCCAGTTGGTCCAGCACCATTTGTTGAAGATGCTGTCTATTTTCCATTGAATGGTTTTGGCTTCTTTGTCAAATATTGAGTATTCATAGGTGTGTGGGTTTATTTCTGGGTCTTCTATGCGGTTCCATTGATCCTCCTTTCTGTTTCTATGCCAATACCATGCAGTTTTTATTACTGTTGCCCTGTAGTACAGCTTGAGATCGGGAATGGAGATACCTCCAGATGATCTGTTGTTGTACAGGATCGTTTTGGGGATTCTGGGTGTTTTGTTTCTCCATATGAAGCTGAGAATCTTTTCTTCAAGGTCTGTAAAGAATTGAGTTGGTATTTTGATGGGAATTGCATTGAATCTGTAGATTGCTTTTGGCAGGATGGCCATTTTCACAATGTTAATCCTACCAATCCATGAGCACGGGAGATCTTTCCATCTTCTGAGATCTTCTTCAATTTCTTTCTTCAAAGACTTGAAGTTTTTCTCAAACAGGTCTTTCACTTGCTTGGTTAGAGTCACACCAAGGTACTTTATGTTATTAGTGGCTATTGTGAAGGATGTTGTTTCCCTAATTTCTTTCTCAGCTTTTTTGTCTTTGGTATACAAGAGGGCTTCTGATTTTTTTGAGTTGATTTTGTATCCTGCCACTTTGCTGAAGGTGTTTATCAGATGAAGAAGTTCTCTGGTTGAATCTTTGGGGTCTCTCATGTATACTATCATATCATCTGCAAATAGTGACACTTTGACCTCTTCCTTTCCGATTTGTATCTCCTTGATCTCCTTTAGTTGTCTTATTGCTCTGGCTAGGACTTCAAGTACTATGTTGAAGAGATATGGAGACAGTGGGCAGCCTTGTCTTGTCCCTGATTTCAGTGGGATTGATTTAAGTTTATCTCCATTGAGTTTGAGGTTGGCTATAGGCTTGCTGTATATTGCCTTTACTATCTTTAGGTATGTTCCTTGTATCCCTGATCTCTCCAAGACTTTAAACATAAATGGGTGTTGGACTTTGTCAAATGCTTTTTCAGCATCTAAGGAGATGATCATGTGGTTTTTCTCCTTCATTTTGTTTATGTGGTGGATTACATTGATGGATTTCCGTATGTTGAACCAAGCTTGCATTCCTGGGATGAAGCCTACTTGGTCATGGTGGATGATATCTTTGATGTGTTCTTGGATTCAGTTTGCAAGTATTTTATTGAATATTTTTGCATCAATGTTCATAAGAGAGATAGGTCTGAAGTTCTCTTTTTTGGTTGGATCTTTGTGTGGTTTAGGTATCAAGGTGACTATGGCTTCATAGAATGAGTTTGGTAGTGTTCCTTCTATTTCTATTTTGTGGAATAGTTTGAGGAGAATTGGTGTTAGTACTTCTTTGAAGGTCTTGTAGAATTCTGCGCTGAAGCCATCTGGTCCAGGGCTTTTTTTGGAGGGGAGACTGTTAATGACTGTTTCAATTTCCTTAGGAGATATATGGCTATTCAGTCTTTCTACCTGATCTTGACTTAATTTTGGTAGATGGAATCTGTCAAGAAAGTTATCCATTTCATTTAGATTTTCAAATTTTGTGCCATATAGGCTTTTGTAGTATGACCTAATAATTGTTTGGATTTCCTCAGTGTCTGTAGTTATGTCCCCATTTTCCTTTCTGATTTTGCTGATTTGGATAGTTTCTCTCTGCTTTTTAGTTAGTTTGGCTAAGGGTTTGTCTATCTTGTTGATTTTCTCAAAGAACCAGCTTTTTGTTTCATTGATTCTTTGGATAATTTTATTTGTTTCTAATTGATTGATTTCTGTCCTTAGTTTGATTATTTCCAGCCGTCTTCTCCTCTTGGGTGTATCTGCTTCTTTTTTTTCTAGGTTTTTCAGTTGGGCCATTAAGTTGTTTGTATGTGATGTTACGGATTTCTTCTTGTAGGCACTTAGTGTTATAAATTTTCCTCTGAGCACTGCTTTCAATGTGTCCCATAAATTTGGGTATGTTTTGCCTTCATTTTCATTGAATTCTAGAAAGTCTTTAATTTCTTTATTTCTTCCTTGACCCAGCTGTCATTGAGTAGTAAGTTGTTCAGTTTCCATGTGCGTGTCGGGTTTTTGTTGTTTCTGTTGCTGTTGATGTCCAGCTTTAGTCCATGTTGGTCAGATAGTATACAAGGAATTATTTCAATCCTTTTGTATCTGTTGAGGCTTGCTTTGTGACCCAGTATATGGTCTATTTTGGAGAAGGTTCCATGTGGTGCTGAAAAGAAGGTGTACTCTTTTGAGTTTGGGTGAAAAGATCTGTAGATGTCTATTAGGTCCATTTGATTTAGGGATTCTGTGAGTGCTTTTATTTCCCTATTTGGTGTCTGTCTGGTTGATCTGTCCCTTGATGAGAGTGGGGTGTTGAAGTCTCCCACTATTAAGGTATTAGGATCAATGTATGATTTAAGCTTTAATATTGTTTCATTTACGAATGTAGGTGCTCTTGTATTTGGGGCATAGATATTCAAAATTGTGATGTCCTCTTGTTGGATTTTTCCTTTGATGAGAATGTAGTGGCCCTTTTTTTTTATTAACTTCGGATGAAGTTTTTATTAGATATTAGATATTATTATTTTATTAGATATTAGGATGGCTACTCCAGCTTGTTTTCTGGAACCATTTGCTTGAAAAACATTTTCCAGCCCTTTACTCTGAGGTAGTGTTTATCTTTGTTGCATAGGTGTGTTTCTTGGATGCAACAGAATGTTGGGTCCTGTTTCCGTAACCATTCTGTTAGCCTGTGTCTTTTTATTGGTGAGTTGAGTCCATTAATATTGATAGATAATATTGACCAATGCATGTTAGTTCCTTTTGCAATGGAGTCGATGATCTTACCCTGTTTCATTGCTTGTTTTCTTTTCATTTTTGTTGGGATATTATCTGTATGCCCTGTTTTCTTGGGTGAATTCGTTTTCATTGGATTGGAGTTTTCCTTCTAGTATCTTCTGTAGGGTTGGTTTGCTGTATAGATGTTGCATAAATTTAGTTTTGTCATGGAATATTTTGTTTTCTCCATCTATGTTGATTGAAAGCTTTGCAGGGTATAGTAGTCTGAGTTGACATTTGTGATCTCTTAGAGTCTCCATGACACTTGCCCAGGCCCTTCTGGCTTTCATAGTTTCTGATGAGAAGTCCAGTGTGATTCTGATAGGTCTACCTTCATATGTTACTTGGCCTTTTTCCCTTGCTGCTTTTAATATCTTTTCTTTGTTCTGTAGATTTAGTGTTTTGACTATGATGTGACGTGATGTGTTTCGTTTCTGGTCTAGTCTATTTGGTGTTCTGTAGGCCTCTTGTATATTTATGGACATCTCTTTCTTTAAGTTGGGAACATTTTCTTCTATGATTTTCTTGAAAATATTTTCTGGACCTTGGAGCCTTGAGTCTTCTTTTTCATCAATTCCTATTATTCTAAGATTTTGTCTTTTCATAGCATCCTTGATTTCTTGGATATTTTGTGATTGGAACTTTTCTGATTTTACTTTTTCTTTGAGAGAAGTATCAATTTCTGCAAATGTGTCTTTAGTTCCAGAGATTCTCTCTTCCATCTCTTGTATTCTGTTGGTGATGCTTACTTTTGTGGTTCCTGATCTTTTCTCCAAGTTCTCCAGCTCAACAGTTTTCTCATTTTGTGTTTTTTTTTTATTGATTCTAATTCTGTTTTCATGCCTTGCACCATTTCTTTCATGTGTTTGAATTTGGATCCCTGTCTCTCTACAATGTACTCTATCTCTTTGTTCACTTCCTTTTTATATGCCACTAATTTTATCTCTACTTGTGCCTCTATTTGTTTGGCTATGTTTGCCTGTGTTTCTTTAAGGCTTTTGTCTATTTCTTCTTTCTTTACCTCCAATTGACTGGCCAACTCTTTGAAAGATTTGTTCATTTCCTCCTTATGAGCCTCAAATAATTGAGCAAGCATGGCTTTAAGGTCATTTTCCTGTGCTTCTGATGAATTGGAGTATCCATCGATTTTGGGGTTTGCTGGTGAAGTCATGATGTCCTGATTTATGTTGGAAGTGTTCTTTCGCCTACCCCTGGCCATTGGCTTATCTGAAACCTTCCCTGTTTGTTTTTGGATTCTGCAAATCAGACTGGTACTGTCTCTCTCTCGCATCTGGAGAGTTCTTCAGCAAGCTGAGAGAGGTCCCGTGTCCTTAGTGTGTGCTGAGGACTAGCTGTACCTGTGGGAGAAAAGTACGCAGGTGCTGACGGGGCAAATGCGTGTGTGTGTGTGTGTGTGTGTGTGTGTGTGTGTGTGTGTGTGTGTAGGTGTGCGTGGACGTGTATCTCAAGGGACAGAGTGATGGCTAATGTTGAACCCTTGAGTGTGTGGGAGAGGCTCTGCACTGTATATGTCGCAGGCGCTAGTGATGATCGCAGCACAATTTCTGGCATTAACTGCCTTAACTCCTCAATTAGACCCACAGAGCAGGAACTTCAATGTCCCAAATGCCCCTCTGTTTCCCAAAGTGGGTATATGGGTGGGAGGGGGTTCTATGCCTGGCTTCTGTTTTAGAAGGACCCAGGATCTGGGGATTTGCAGATTCTCAAGGGTGTACTCACTTACAGGCAGGTCACTTGGCAGAGATCAGGGTATCTGGGCTCTCTGCTCTCTGGTTTGGCCCTGCTTCTTTGATGTGCTCCGCCAGTTCCGTGCTGCTGTCACTGCCAGGTTATGAGGTCTTGCTGCACCTGGAGATTTCAGGGTGGTCACGTCAGTAGGAATCGGGGTAACCGGGATTTCTGTTCTCTGGTTTGGCCCTGGTTAGTCTTAAACTGGAGGGCTGATGTGCCCCGCCAGCTCAGTGCTGCTCCGCCGCCAGGTTAGAAAGTCCCGCTGTAACTGGAGAGTGGGTTGCTAGTCCAGATGGGTTTCTGTCTGGTTTTGGTGAGTATATAGCATATTCTCTGTCACTGTGGGATTGGGCGGGCCATACCGTCAGTGATGGCGCTCCTACGGAGCTAGTATGGCGTCTAGCAGACTCACACCCTGGGAGGATGGTGCAGCCGCCCCGCGAATCTACTGAGCTTCTTTTTATCTTTCCCCATGACAGACATACTATTACATTTTTTTCAGACATATTATTTTAAGAGTATGAAGTTGATATTTATGAACCCTTGGAAATTTAAAGTTATTAAATTTCTTACAGGGTCACAAATTCTTGAACAAAGAGTACAGAGCAATGTCCACATAAAGTTGTAAGACTCTAATAAATGCAATTACTTTGTACAAAGTGAGTGTGAGTGTTTTCCTTTGCCCACATTAACATATACTAAAGATAGAATGATCTGGTTGTCTATACAGCAAGTTTTCCTGACATCCTCTTTACTTTCAGAGGTTAAATGCATAATGATTTGGAGGGAGATCAGGATCAGACAGTATTCTTAAAACTGAATTTAACCTGTCAAGTCTATTCAATCTCCACGACTTTATATTTTTCCTGACTAGAGACATAAAACAAAGATCAGACATAAAAGCAAGAACAGCCTGTGCTCACAGAATTCTGACCTCCACATTTAAAAACCTCTTTAGAAACAGTAATTGCTTTCTATGGTTTTGAGTAAATAATACATAAATTACAGTCTGAGCTATGAGAACAATCTCAGCATTGATTTGAAATTCAAGGAACACAGTAGATTATGCTTTTAAGTGGCAGAAGCCCCAGAGGTTCCCTGGATTCTTTTGTGTTCCACTGCTTGTAGTGTCCTTGGTGCAGACAGATACTTATCAAATATTCATGTAAACACTGCTGTCAAAACTGTGCTTCTCCTCCAGCTCTGAGGGTCAGCATGGAACATCATTAACACTGGGGCCAATGATAGAAATGTCATGCCATGGTGTTGTAATGCAAGAGAATGTTTAATCTGCTTTTGGAAGATGCAGCATCCAAACTGTTAACACTGTTGATATGAAAGATGAATACAGAGGCAATGTTTGAAATGATGCTGATGATTTGTTTAAGCATGAATTCAGAATAAATTTGGTTTTTGTTTTTTCAAGTTAAAATAGAGATTAGGCTTTTGGTTGTTTTTTTTATTTAAAAGATGTGAAAATACAGTTCAAATCTGAGAACTAGAAAGTAATGCCTTGGATGAACACTTATCACACCAACTTACTCTGGTGACAGTAATTCAGGACACCTAAAGCTAAATTCTCTTAGGGTTACTTGTTTCTAGCTTCTTTCACTTTTTAGTTTCTCTGTGCTGTCTGTAGCCTTCATAGTGTAGGATGGTCACTTCAGATTTTAGGATGACTTTTTATCTTGTCATAGGAAGGTCCTAAACTCATAGTCTGTGATGAGGTCTCACCTTTCCCACAAATCCAGAAGATATTATTCCTGTCTTCTAAATTCAAATCCTATTTTTTACCTGAGAAAATTTTTCCTCACCATTCTTAACACACACAGCAACCTGTTCTGGACAGTAGCTTGTATCAGATAGCCAACCAGGTGCTGTCATTTGCACTGGAAACACAGTTCTCAAAGTGTGCTTTCTGGAACCCTGGAGTGAATATCACCCTTTGTTAGAAAAGCAAATAGTCACATTTGAGAGAAAAAATCAGATTCAGACAATCAAATGGGGTGGGTGGGTAAGTGAAAAGGATCTGTGAAGTGTTGGAGAAAGGGAACTCATAATCAGAATATATTGTATTAAGACTATTTTTATTAAAAATGTAAATAATAATAATCATCATCAACATCTAATTTACTTTGAAAGTTATCAAACTCCAACTCAAGAGCTTTTAAAAAATTATTATTTGAAAATTGGGCTTAGCTATAACCCAGAATATATATATATATACATATATATATATACATATATATATAATACACATATTAAAATTATTAATCTAATTTTTAAAATGTATTTCTTCATCATCATTGTTTCTGAGAAAGTAAGTATTTACCTATGGTATTGTATTATACAAAACAAACCTGTATTATACAAACAATCTTAAATCAACAGATTCAGGATTATGGCAAAATATTTGTGGTTTAACAATGCAGGTTTATTTTCAGATACAGAAAGATTGTGAAACATGGTAGTGAGATAGAGGTGTTCCTCAATGGAAGATACATTGATTAAAAATACTTTAAACACTATTTTTGATCCCTATCACCTTGCAAGGAGAGGTAAGAACAGAAGAAGAATGCCATTTGGCTGCTTCTTCCAAACTCACCCATTTATTTAATACTATGTAAACTTTTCTTCTCCTACCTTGACCCTCTGTATACAGCTTGACTTTAAACATCAGGTGGTTCCTTTTCCCTCTCTTTTCTTTCTTCCTTGATTTGCAGGGTTTTCTAGACATCAGTTTATAGTATTGTTTATCTGTTATTAGTATTTCCCTAAAATCACAAAATATAATTTGGTTTTCTTTAGTATAAATGACTTTTCTTAAGCATTCTATATAGTTTTTGGTTTTTTTGTTTTTTAAAATTAATTAATTAGTTAGTTTATTTATTATTTATTCACTTTGTATCCCCTTCTGTAGCCCTCTCACTCCTAGTCCCACCACCCTTCCTCTTCTACCCCATGCCCTTTCCCTAGTACCCTGAAAGGGGAGGTCCTCTTGTCCATCTATCAGACCCTAGTCATTCATGTCTCATTAATGCTGGCTGCATCCTCCTCCTCTGTGGCTTGGTAGGCTGTACTCACCAGGGAGAGGTGATCAGAGAGCCTGCCACTGAGTTCATGTCAGAGACAGCCCCTGCACCCCTTACTAAGGAACTGACTTGGAAACTGAGCAGCTTATAGGCTTCTCTTGAGCAGGGGTCTAGATCCTCTCCATGCATGGTCCTTGGTTGGAGTATCAGTCTCTGCAGGCGCCCCCTGAACCCAGGTTTCTTGTCTCTGTTGTTCTCCTTGTGGAGTTCCTGTCCCCTCCAGGTCTTTCTATCTCCCTCTTCTTCCATAAGGTTTCCAGCACTCTGCCCAAAGTTTGACCATGAGTCTCAGTATCTCCTTCCATACCTTGGTGGGTAGAGTCCTTCAGAGGTCCTCTGTGGAAGGTTCCTTTCCTGTTCCTTTTCTTCTACTTCTGATGTCTATCTGTTGGCTCTTCCAAATGAGGAGTAAGCATCTTTCTTAGGGTCCTTCTTATTGTTTAGCTTTCTTAGGACTATAGATTTTTTGTTTTTGAGAGTGTTTCTCTACTTAATCCTTGATGTCCTGTACTTGCTTTGTAGACCTGCCTAGCCTAGAACTCAGAGACATCTGCCTGCTTCTGTTTCAAGAAGGGCTGGAATCAAAGGAGTGTCTCACGGTGCCCTGGATCTGTATAGATTGCAATTGATTTCAGGCTATTTTTAGAATTCTGATACTTCTGCACTCGTAAGTATTCATTTTTTTTTCATTTTCTTTGTGTCAGTTTCATAAAAAGAGTTTATGTTAAAAAAAAAGAAAAAGGAAATTCAGCGTATGACTTATAATTCTACTACATAATACTTCTGTAACTGAATTGCTTAAATGTGTCTGAGAAAAGGGATAACTTATCTTTGAGATATTCTCAGCTTGCTGAAGATATTAATCTACATAATATGTGCTATTTATAATGTGAACTGTAATTATTTTGAATTTTATTAGCATATTGAGTAATAACAGCAGTTCAGTATTAATGACCTAATTGTGTTGCTGGTAAAGTATATAGTGTACACACTCCAGAATGGATTTTGTCTATCAATGTAATCCACCATATAAACAAACTAAAGAAGAAAAACCACATGCTCATCTCCTTAGATGCTGAAAAAGCATTTGACAAGCCCAGTGAAAGCAGTGCTAAGAGGAAAGTTCATAGTTCTAAATGCCTTCAAGAAGAAATTTGAAACATTGTGTATAAGGAACTTAATAGCTCACCTGAAAGCCCTAGGAATAAAAAGAAGCAGACACACCCAAGAGGAGTACAAGGCTGGAAATATTCAAGCTCAGGGTAGAAATCAATGAGTTAGAAACAAATAAAACAATTCAAAAAAATCAATGAAACCAAGAGCTGTTTCTTTGAGAAAACAACAAGATAAACAAGCCCATGGCCAATCTAACTAAAACGCAGAGAGAAACTGTCCAAATAAGCAAAATCAGAAATGAAAAGGGGGCATAACTACAGACGGTGAAGAAATCCAAACAATCATTAGGTCTTAATACAAAAACCTATATGCCACAAAATTTGAAAATGTAAATGAAATGGACAATTTTCTTGATAGATTCCACTTACCAAAGTTAAATCAAGATCAAGTTGAAAGAAGGAAATAGAAGCACTCATCGAAAGTTTCCCTTCCTCCTCTATGCCACTGATAGGGGAGGACCTCCTCCTCTTCTATCTGACCCTAGCCTATCAGGTCTATTCAGGACTCACTGCACCTTCTTCCTCTGTGGCCTGGCAAGGCTGCACACCCCAGGAGGAGGTGATCAGGGAGCCAGCCACTGAGTTCATGCCCCTGCTTCCCTTACTAGGGAACCCACTTGAACAATGAGTGTATGGGCTACATCTGAGCAGGGGTTCTAGGTCCTCTCCATGCTTGGTCCTTTGTTGGGGTACCAGTCTCTGGAGGGCCCCCAAGGCCCAGTTTTTTTAAAGCTCTGTTGGTCTCCTTTTGGACCTCCTGTCCCCTCCAAGTTCTTCTCTCTCCCCCTTCTTTCATAAAATTCAATGAACAATGCCCAAATTTGTCTATGAGTCTCAGCCTCTGCTTTGATACCTCAGTTAGTGCAGTCTTTCAGAGGCCCTCTGTGGTAGGCTCCTGTCCTATTCCCTGCCTTCTCCTGCTTACAATGTCTATCATTTTTGTCCTTCTAAACAAGGATTGAACATCTACCCTAGGGTCTTCCTTGTTGTTTAGCTTCTTTAGGAGTATAGATTTTAGGATGTTTATCCTATAACGGTGGGATTGGGAGGAGATGAGGGAGGCAACCAGAGCCAGGATACAAAGTGAATAAATAATAATAATTAATAAAAAATAAAAAGGCAAAAAAACCCTAGGGAACCACATAATAGAAAAAAATGAATTGTTTGTTTTTCTGATCCTGGATCATCTTCCTTAATATCATGTTTCCTAGTTCCATTCATTTTCCTGGAAATTTCATGAGTTTGTTTTTCCTGTGGCTGAATAAAATTCTGTCAATCACCTAAAAAAAAAGTCTTCCTTCCAAAAAAGCCTAGGGCCAGATGGTTTCAGTGCAGAATTGTACCAGATGTTCAGAGAACTGCTAACTTCAATTCTCTTCAAACTAATCCACAAAATATAAACAGAAGGTACATTACCAAACTCATTCTATGAAGCCACAGTCACCTTGATACCTAAACCACACAAAGAACCAACGAAAAAAAGAGAACTTCAGACCTATCCTTCTTATGAACATTGAGGCAAAAATATTCGATAAAATACTTGCAAACTGAATCCAAGAACACATAAAAGATATCATTCATCATTACCAAGTAGGCTTCATCCCAGGCATGCAAGGGTGGTTCAACACACAAAAATCCATCAATGTAATCCACCATATAAACAAACTGAAGAAGAAAAACCACATGCTCATCTCCTTAGATGCTGAAAAAGCATTTGACAATCCCAACATCCATTCATGTTTAAAGCCTTGGAGAGATGAGGAATACAAGGCACATACTTAAATATAGTAAAGGCAATATACAGCAAGCCTATAGCCAACATCAAACTCAATGGAGAGAAACTTAAATCAGTGTCACTGAAATCAGGGACAAGACAAGGCTGTCCACTCTCTCCATATCTCATCAACAGAGTACTTAAAGTCCTAGCTAGAGCAATAAGACAACTAAAGGAGATCAAGGGGATACAAATCGGAAAGGAAGAGGTCAAACTATCACTATTCGCAGATGATATGATAGTATACATGAGTGATCCCAAAAATTCAACCAGAGAACTCCTTCAGCTTATAAACAACTTCAGCAAAGTGGCTGGATACAAAATAAACTAAAAAGTACCAGAAGCCCTGTATACCAAAGACAAAAGTCCGAGAAAAAAACAAAACCAAACCAAAAGGGAAACAACAGCCTTTACAATAGCTACTAATAACATAAAGTACCTTGGTGTGACTTTAACCAAACAAGTGAAAGATCTGTTTGAATAAAACTTCAAGTCTCTGAAGAAAGAAATTGAAGATGATATCAGAAGATGGAATGATCTCCAGTGCTTATGGATTGGTAGGATTATCACAGTGAAAATGGCCATTCTACCAAAAGCTATATACTGATTCAATGCAATGCCCATCAAAATACCAACACAATTCTTTATAGACCTTAAAAGAAAAATTTTCAGTTCATATGAAATAACAAGAAACTCAGAATTACTAAAACACTCCTCTACAATGAAAGATCTTATGGAGGTATCTCCATCTCTGATCTTAAGCTGTATGATAGAGCCACAATACTAAAAACTTCATGGTACTGGCATAGAAACTGACTGGTGGATCAATGGAATCAAATAGAAGACCCA
Source organism: Psammomys obesus (assembly GCF_907164565.1). NCBI lineage: Eukaryota > Metazoa > Chordata > Mammalia > Rodentia > Muridae > Psammomys > Psammomys obesus. Next base: position 41,899 of record NW_026590142.1, read on the forward strand.
GAAATAAATCCACACACCTATGGATACTTGAATTTTGACACAGTAGCCAAAACCATTCAATGGAATAAAGACAGCATCTTCAACAAATGGTGCTGGTCCAACTGGATGTCTACATGTAGAAAAACGAAAATAGATTCATATTCATCTCCCTTTATAAAACTAAAGTCCAAGTGGACCAAAGACCTCAACATAAAACCAGACACACTAAATCGGTTAGAAGAAACAGTAGGGAAGCTAAACTAGAATGAGGACACAGGGTAAGATGATCAATCCTCACTCAGAAAGACAAATGGGATGGACATTGGAAGAAGGAGAAAACAAGTAATAGGACAGATACCTACCATAGAGGGCCTCTGAAAGACTTTACTTAGCAGTGTATCAAAGCAGATACTGAGACTCATATGCAAACCCTGGGCAGAATGCAAAGGAATAATATGAAAGAAGGGGCTGCTAGTAAGACCTAGAGAGGACAGGAGCTACACAATGAGTAAATATATCTGCACACAGTTTTCTTTCCTGAGAGTGATTCTCCAACTAAGGACCATGCATGGATATAACCTAGAACCTTTCTTTGGCTGTAGCCCATGACAGCTCAGTATCCAAGTGGGTACCCTAGTAAAAAGAAGAGGGACTGTCTCTGAAATGAACTCAGTGGCTAGTTTTTTGACTTCCCTACACCCCGTGGGAGGAACAACCTAGCTATGCCACAGAGGAGGACATTGCAGCAGGTCCTGGTGAGACCTGATAAGCTAGGGTCAGATGGAAGGGGAGGAGGACCTCCCTTATCAGTGGGCTTAAAGAGGGGCAGGGAGGAGAAGAGGGAGAGAGGGCAGGATCTAAGGGAATGAGGGAGGGTGCAACAGCTGGGATTCAAATAAACTGTAACTAATATTAAAAAATAAAAATAATTTAAAAAATAAAACCTACTACTGATATTTTGGTCAGCTCACACAATTTCTGACTTTTCTAAATTCTTCCCCTTACGTATAGCTTTTACTCATCATCAAAGCAGCTTCAATTTACAGCAGGTAGAAAACACTACTGTGATCCACTATTGGTTAAAATGAAGAGAATGAGGACCCAGTATGCCCAGCCCTAACTGATATGTGGACAAACAACCAATATACCCAAGTCTCAGGAAGCATCTGTGAAGGGGGAAGGCAAATTCTAAGAATCAGAGACCTAATCAATATCCTTGATACAGAGCAAGGAAAATACATCCAACAACCTTCAAATGTAAAAGTTGTTTTTATTTTCTCAGATGAGGGGTTGAGATGAGAGTAGTTCCTAAGCCTTTCTAGATTTTTCTGAACTCTCACTGACTGACTCAACTCAGTTGTTTTGGCCTAAACATCTCTTCAAGCTGTCTTATCTTGGATTCTGACTTAATTCTTGCAGTATGTTTTAATTCTGGCTCCTTCTCATTCTCAAGCTCATTCTGTGTTCACATATGTCTAGCTTGTTCTCTCTGCAACCTATCTTTGTAAAACTGTTCTTTTAATCAACTCTTGGTAGAAAGAAAGAAAGAAAGAAAGAAAGAAAGAAAGAAAGAAAGAAAGAAAGAAAGAAAGAGGGAAGGAAGAAGAAAGAAAGAAAGGAAGGAAGGAAAGAAGGAAGGAAGAAAGAATAAAGAAAGAAAAAACATATTCTCTCTCCTCTCTCCTTGTAGTCCTTTTAAATAGCCTCTCTTTCTTGTCCTATTCTTGTGAGAGTTGGGTGTACTCTCTTATGAATTCTATCAAATCTTTCTCTGATTTAGCACTTTTTCTGCTCCTGAAACTCTCACTCTCAAACATGCTGTTTTCTTCTGTGAACTAACCTTACCACCATTGTTTTAGGATTAAATATGTGTACTAAAGGCTTATCTGCATTCCAACCAGATCATGCCTTAATCCAGAGGATGACTGCATTCCTGCTGGATCACGTAGACGACAAAGACCCTGAAAGTCTTAGGATGTGATTCCTTGTTTGAGCAGTCATGTTGCAGGATTAAAATTTCTTTACACTCTACAATATGGTTACCCAAAGTAGAATGGCACAATGATACCAGCTGACATGTCAATATGGATGGAGAAAATTCCAGAAGAACATACCCTTATCCAAAGAGCTACATATGATAATGGCTGCTGATAGAGAAATCATCAGTTCTATGCACATATAACCTTTTCTGATCCTAATTTAGCAACCCTAGAAAAATTCACATATAAGCAATGTTAAATAGAATCAATAGTTTGTTATGCACACACACATAAACATACACATAGTTTGTGTATATATATACAATCTATACAATAATTTTTAAAGAATAAGGTGTTGTGAATTTGGAATGGAGGGGGACATGAAAAAAAGGTAGAGAAGGAAAGGTGTTGCTAGAAGTATGTAGGTACAGTGCTCATGTATAATGTTTCAAAATAAATTAAATGTTGAAAATTTATATTTTTGCTGAATAAAATTCAAACCATGTACACTTTAGTATTATTTAAATGCATTTGTGAGTTTGTAAAAAAATAAATATCAAATAAAAATATGATACTCTAAAATAAGGACATAAGTACCAGCAAATATATAGATTTTTTTTAATGTAAAAATAATAAAAGTAAATCTTCCTCTCCATAAAGACATAAGAAACAAATTGTAGTTAGTAAATAATTTTTTGTGGAAACTCACAACAATTTTTGATAAAACATTTATATCATTTGACCACTGATCATACAACAAAGCAAAACCAAATAAGTTTGGAGTTATTTTTGTAGAACAGACATGTACACTTTTTTAATTTTCATTAAACAATAATGTTGTGTTCCATAAAATATTAAAAATAAAAGCACCAAACCTTTCAAACTAAATTGTTGTGTTATCATGTGTATCCTTGGGCTTCAAGTGTTTCCTGACTGAATGAAAAGAGCACAGTACAAGGTCTAATGATGGAAGAATAGAAACAGCAGATCTCAAAGTCAAATAATTGATAGGTCAAACACAACAAAAGGTTCTCTCTCTATGAATATTCTAGGGTATAAATTCACAGATAGCTAGAAAAATGACCAGGTTGTGGCTTTATCTCCTTTAAGTATTATTTACAGTGCAATCTCGGAAAAAAAAAAAAGTCATTTCTCTAATATTAATGGAGCACACATTTGCAGTGTTACTGGCCATAAAACTTTGGATGTTAAATAAGTATAATGGTGATTCTAATCTATTACAACAGAAAATATTTTCAAGAAAATCATAGAAGAAATTTTTTTCAACTGAAAGAAAGTGATATCCTTAAACATACAAGAGGCTTACAGAACACCAAATAGACTAGACTAGAAAAGAAACTCCTTAGGTCACATAATGTTCAAAACACAAAAAAAATCTACAGAAAAAAAAGTATTAAAAACAGAAAGGGAAAAAGGCCAAGTAACATATAAAGTAGACCTATCAAAATCACACCAGCCATCTCATCAGAAACTATAAAAGCTAGAAGAGTTTTAGCAGATGTCATGTAGACTTTAAGAGTCCACAGATGCCAACCCAGACTAGTATACCCAGCAAAGCTTTCAATCAACATAGATGGAGAAAACAAACTCTTCTAAGACATAACTAAACTTAAACAATATCTACACAGCAACCCAGACCTACAGAAAATATTGGAAGGAAAACTTCAATCTAAAGAAATCAACTACAGCTAAGAATACATAGGATATAGATACCAGCACAACAAAAAAATCAAAAGAAAACAAGCACGCAAACAATACCACCTCCAACTCCACAATAATTGGAACTAACTTTCATTGGTTACTATAATCTATCAACATCAACGGACTCAACTCTCAAATAAAGAGACACAGACTAACAGATTGGTTGCAGAAACATGATCCAATATTCTGTGGCATACAAGAAATGTACCTCTGCAACAAAGATAAAAATTACCTCAGAATAAAGGTCTGGAAAAAAGGTTTTCAAGCAAACAGACTCAGAAAATAACCTGGAGTAGCTTTCTTAATTTCTAATAAAATAGATTTTAAACCAAATTATCAAAAAATATGAGAAGGGACACTTCATTCTCATCAAAGGAAAAATCAATCAGGAGGATATAAACATCCTGAACATCTATGCTACAAATACTAGAGTAACTGCATTTGAAAGCAAAGCATTAATAAAGCTTAAATCACACAATCAGACAACCATGGCCTAAAACTAGACCATAAAAGCAACAGAAAAAAAATTTCTACATACAAATGGAAACTAAACAACTCTCTACTCAATGACAACTGAGTCAGGGAAGACATAAAAAAAATAATAAAATCGGAGACTTCCTGAAATTCAATGCCAATGAAGGCACAACTTACCAAAACATATTGGACACAATGAAAACAATGAAAAGAGGAAACCTCTTAGCACTAAATGCCTTCAGAAAGAAGTTTGAGACAATTCACATAAAAAATTTAATAGCACACCTACAAGCCCTAGGGGGGAAAAAAAAGAAGCAGACACACCCAGGCAGAGTAGACAACTGAAAATAATCAAACTCAGAGCTGAACTCAATAAATTAGCAACAAAGAATCAATGAATCCAAGAGCTGGTTCTTCGAGAAAATAAACAAGACAGAAAAGCCCTTAATCAAACTAACTAAAAGGCAAAAAGAAACTATCCAAATAAGCAAAATCAGAAACAAAAATGGGGATATAGCAACAGACACTGAGAAAATCCAATCATTAGGTCTTACTGCAAAAGCCTATAACACAAATTTGAAAATCTAAATGAAATGGACAATTAGTTTGATAGATACCATTTACCAAAATTAAATCATAATCAGGTAAATAGATTAAATAGTCCTATATCCCCCAAGGAAATAAAATCAGTCCTCAAAACTCTACTTTCCAAAAAGCTTTTATTTTTATTTTTATTTTTTGCAGAATTCTACCAGACCTTCAAAGAAGAGCTAACTGCAATTCTCTTCAATCTATTCCACAAAAAAATAGATACAGAAGGAATATTACCAAACTCATTCTATGAAGCCACAGTCACCTAGGTACCCAAACCACACAAAGACCCCAAAAAAGAACTTCAGACCTATCTCTCTTATGAACACTGATATAAAAATACTCAACAAAATACTTGCAAACCGAATCAACGAACACATAAAAGATATCATCCACAATGACAAAGTAAGCTTCATCCAGGAATACAGGGGTGGTTCAATATGTGGAAATCCATCAATGTGATCCACCATGAAAAAGAAAAACCACATGATCATCTCTTTAGATGCCAAAAAAAACCCACAAAAAACACAACAACAACAAAAAACATTTGACAAAATCCAACACCCATTCATGTTTAAAGTCTAGGAGTGATCAGGGATGCAAGTGACATACATAATTTAGTAAAGACAATCTCTATTAAACCTATAGTTAACATCAAACTAAACAGAGAGAAACTTAAATCAATCCCACTGAAATCAGGGACAAGACAAGGCTGCCCATTCTCTCCATATCTCTTCAACATAGTACTTGAAGTCCTAGCTAAAGCAATAAGACAACTAAAGGAGATCAAGGGGATACAAATAGGAAAGAAGTCAAATTATTACTGTTTGCAGAAGATACGGTAGTATACATGAGTGACCCCAAAAATTCAACGAGAAAACTCCTTCAGCTGATTAACACCTTCAGCAAAGTGCCTGGATATAAAATGAACTAAAATAAATCAGTAGCCCTCCTGTAAATGAAAGACAAAAAGACTGAGAAAGAAATTATGGTAACTACACCCTTCATAATAGCTGCAAATAACATAAAGTTTCTTAGTAAGACTCTCACCAAGCAAGTGAAAAACCTGTATAAAACAAACTTCAAGTCTTTCAAGAAAGAAATTTAAGAAGTTGGAAAGATCTCCCATGGTCATGGATCTAGTATTAAAATACTGAAAATGCACATCTTGCCAAAATCAATCTACAGATTCAATGCAATTCCCATTAAAACACCAACACAATTCTGTACAGAACTTGAAAGAACAATTCTCAATTTCATATGGAAAAATAAAACAAACAAACAAACAAAAACAAGTATTGCTAAAACAATCCTGTACAGAAACACATCATCTGGAGGTACCTACACCACTGTTCTCAACCTGTTTTACAGAGCATCAGTAATAAAAACAGCATGGTACTGGCATAGAAACAGAATGGTGAATCAGGGGAATCAAACAAAAGACCCAGAAATAAGCCCACACACTTACTGATACTCAATTTTTGACAAAGATTCCAAAACCATACAATGGAAAAAAAGATAGCATCTTCAACAAATGGTGGTGGTCTAACTGTACGTCTGCATACAAATAGATCCATATTTATCACCCTGCCCAAAACTAAAGTCCAAGTGGATCAAAGACCTCAACATAAAAGCAGACACACTAAATCTGTTAGAGGAAGAGGGGAAAAGCCTTAATCACAGGAGACAACTTCCTGAACAAAATATTAACATCACAAGCTCTATTATCAACAATCAATAAATGGGACCTCATGAAGCTGAAAAGCTTCTACAAAGCAAAGGACACAGTCATCAGAACAAAATAACATCATACAGCCTGGGATAGGAATTTCAAAAATCCTTTATCTGACAGAGGGCTAATATCCAAAATTTATAAATAACTCAAGAAGTTAAAAAGCAACAAATCAAGTAATCCACATAAAAATGGGGTGCAAAGAATTCTCAATAAATGAGGATTGAATGGCATAGAAATACTTATAGATCTGCTCAACATCTTTAGTCATCAGGGAAATGCAAATCAAAACAACTTTGATATTTCACCTTATACCCAATACAATGGCTAAGATCAAAAACTCAAGTGACAATACATGCTGGAGAGGATGTGGATCCCATTGCTGATGGGAATGTAAACTTGTACAACCATTTTGGAAATCAATTTGGCTTTTGGTCAGACAACTAAGAATAGTGCTACCTCAAGATCCAGCTATACCGCTCCTAAGCATATATCCAAAAGATGCTCAAGTACACAACAAGGACATTTGTTCAACCATATTGTTAGCAGCTTTATTCATAATAATCAGAATCTGAAAACAACCCAGATGTCCCTCCACTGAGTAATGTATACAAAATTGTGGTACATTTATATGATTGAAAACTGCTCAGCAATCAAAAACAAGATAATCATGAAATTTGCAGACAAATGGATGGAACTAGAAAAGATCATCCTGAGTGAGGTATCTCAAAAGTAGAAAGACACACATGGTATATACTCATTTATAAGTCAATATTAGACATAAAATATAGAATAAACATGCTGAAATCTGTACACTTAAAGAATCTAAGCATGAAGGAAGATCGTAGGTAAGATGCTCAATCCTCATTCCAAAAGGCTAACAGGATGGACATCAGAAAAAGGAGTAAGCAGGGAATAGACAGGAGCCTTCCACAGAGGGCTTCTGAAAGACTCTACCCAGCAGGGTATCAAAGCAGATGCTGACAGTCATAGTGAAACTTTGGGCAGAGTGCAGGGAATCTTATGAAAGAAGGAAAAGATAGAAAGACCTGGAGGTGACCGATGCTCCACAAGGAGTCCAACAGAACCTAAAAATCTGAGGACAGGGATCTTTGCAAATACTGATACTCCAACCAACGACCATGCATAGAGATAACCTAGGCTCCTTGCTCAGATGTCTTCCATGGCAGCTCACTTGCAGATTGAGCTGTCACAGGCTACATCTGTGCAGAGGTTCTAGGTTATATCCATGCATGGTCCTTTGTTGGAATATCTGTCTCAGAAAAGACACCTGGGTCCAGATTTCTTGGTTGTATGGCTCTCCTTGTAGAGCTCCTGTCCCCTCCAGGTATTTTTATTTTCCCCTTCTTTCATAAGATTCCCTGCACTCTGCCCAAAGTTTGACTATGAGTCTCAGCATCTGCTTTGACACCCTGCTAGTTAGAGTCTTTCAGAGGCCCTCTGTGAGGATAGGTAAGCTCCTATCCTGTTCCCTGTTTTATCCCTCTTCTGATGTCCAACTGTTTGACTTTCTGAGTGAAGATAAGCTAAGCAAGGAGGAGGACCCTGGGTAGGATTTTCAATCCTCACTCAGAAAGACAAATGAGTGTGCAGTGTATTTTAATTGTATTTACCACATCCAACATCCTCTACCTTCTCTTAAAACATCCTTTTCTAACTCTTTACAATTCATATTCTTTCTCTCTTTTAAGTATGTAAGCAACTGAATCCAGGCAGAGTTGCCAATACATGTACTGGTTTAGGGCTGTCCACTGGTACTACAGGAGGTCACACCCATGAAGAAAGATAATTCTTTTTCTTACAGCAGTCATCAACTGCCAATATTTCTCAACTAGAGAATAATAGGAAAGCTTCTGTCCTTCATTAATCCTACAGTATTGACTGGTATGCTTTTGTACTGTCAACCAAAGCTGCTGTGAATTGATTTATTTAAGGGTCATATTATCTTGAGAAGACACTATTTTACAGCAGTAACCATTTAAAATTTTTTTTAATTTATTTTTTCTTTATTACAATTTATTCACTTTGTTTTTTTATTATGAATCAATTTCTTTATTTGATACTAAAACTATCATGCAAAATTTCAGATAACATTTTCAGATTTTAAATCATCTAGTTCTTGGTAATGGTTGAATTACTACCCCATCTTAAAAGAAACTCTAATTCACTCTCCAGAATTTTTGGTCACAACAAACTTGACTTATATCACAGTAGAAGTTCTTTCCTTCTAGAACATTCTTCCACACAACAATTTTCCTGGTTGGCTCTTCAGAGAAAGCTTTTATTTTACAAATTTAAATAATCAAAATAAACTGTGTAATTACAATGTTTGGGGTGTGTGTGTGTGTGTGTGTGTGTGTGTGTGTGTGTGTGTGTGTGTGTAATTTGCTGAAACTTAAGCAACTTTTTGTTGGCTGCACTATTGAAGAAAGTGACATCCTTCCCACCAGGAACTATTAGCTGAAAATACTCCCCTAAAGTCTTTCCTCCACATATGATGTGATATTGATGGGCTTGGTAATATTCATATATTGCATATAATCACAAGTGTAGTGACTTCAAGAGTATAATAGTTGTGACCTTCCCAGCACATACCTTTGCATTGCCCATCTCCACATCTTTTGGCACTCAAATTTCTTTTCCCTCTTCTGTGAAGTTCCTGGAGCCATCAAGAAGATAACATAATGTACTATTTAGGACTGAGAATTTCATTGTCATTTTTTTTTTCAGCACATTGGGCAGATTTAAGTCTCACATTAACCATTATTTGCTGTAAGAAGCTCCTCTTTTAGCTTATTAAATTTGGGCACAGCACAAATCTAAGGGGAAGGCAGTTTGACAACGTGTCCACAATGATCTACCAGGAAAGATATGGCCTTTGATGTATTAATGTTGATTGTTTTCTGGGTAATCAACCACTTTCTGATTTGATTTAAGGAATTCTCCACAAAAGGGAACTTATGTCTGGTTCTGTAACCTGGACAACAGTCTGTGTCTGAGGAGGTATTAGGCTCCAGAGGGAAATTTATTCACTTTGTATCCCAGCTGTAGCTCCCTTCCTTGTTCCCTCCCAAACCTGCCTTCCCTCCCTCTCTCCTCCCATGCCCATTTCCCAGTCCACTGAAAGGAGAGGTTCTCCTCCTCTTCCATCTGACCCTAGCCTATCAGGTCTCATTAGGAGTGGCTGCATTGTCTTTCTTGGTGGCTTGGTAAGCCTGTGCCTCCCCAGGGGGAGGTTATCAAAGAGCCAGCCCCTGAGTTCCTGTTGTAGACAGTCCCTATTCCCATTACTGGGAAACCCTCTTGGACACTGAGCTGTCATGGACTACATCTGTGCAGGGGTTCTAGATTATCTCCATAAATGGTCCATGGTTGAAGTATCAGTCCCAGAAAAGACCCCTGGGCCCAGATTTCTAGGTTCTGTTGCTGTCCTGGTGGAGCTCCTGTCCCCTCCAGGTATTTCCATCTCCTCCTTCTTTCATAAGACTCTCTGCATTCTGCCCAAAGTTTGGCTATGAGTCTCAGCATCTGCTTTGATACCCTGCTAGGTAGTTTTTCAGAGGCCCTCTGTGGTAAGCTCCTGTGCTGTACCTTTTTTCTCCCTCTTCCAATGTCCATTTTTAATTTTTATTATTGTCTAATTCATATTTTCTGTAAGTTTCACAAAATTAGCAAAAGGTCAAAACTTGATACTATGAGTTTCTTTATTGTATAATTATGTTGCATTTGCTGACTGATGGAATTTTGTTCTTATACCTTTAACTTTCATCCTTCTAATTACATTAGACACTTCATATGTTCACCAATAAAACAAAATATATGACTGTTTTGTTAAGAGTGTCAGGCTGATACAACGAGCCTGTATAGTCCATTCACTTGAGGATTATGGTGGCTGTCATTTTGGGTTGGTTACAATGTCTTAGGATTTTTCATTTCCAAGGAAAAATCTTCCAGAGAAGCTAAGTAGTGTTTAATACAATATTCCAATTTTCAATTCCTTTAAACTGAGTAATTGAAAAAAAAATACTTGTTGAATTTTTTTCTGCTTATTCTGTCAGGTATTCAATGAATTGTTTTAAAATATCCAACATTTTTTGAGGTCATTATAATTTTATTTGTGTGTGATTGTATTTGCAATATAATTCTTTTAAATTAAGTTTTTATTTTTTAATATTGATTACAGTTTATTCACTTTGTATCCCAGCTGTAACTCGCTTCATCATTCATTTTCATCCTACCTTCCCTCCTTCATCTCCTCCCATGCCCCTCACCAAGTTCACTGATAGCCCTTCCATCTGACCCTACCTTATCAAGTCTTATCAGGACTGGTTTCATTGTCCTCCTATGAGGCCTGGCTAGGCTGATCACCCCTCTAGGGGGGAGATCAAAGAACCCACCACTGAGTTCATGTCATAGACAGTCCCCTTACTAGAGACTCTTCCCCTTACTAGGGATCTCACTTGGATACTGAGCTGCCATTTTTATCCTTGTTCTAGCCATTTTTTCTTACCATAATATAAATAAAACAAAACAAAACATGAATGTTGTATTAATTGAAATTTAATACAAAAAGGTAATTTTGACTAACACTTTTATAAGATCTGGTCTAACCTGCTTTTATGTAAGGGTGAGAATGTGTGTGTCAAAATGTAAGCTTTGACTTCATTGCTAGGAAGCAATAAACTAAAGAAAGTGAATAATTCCTTATACCCACTCTCCTAAGGCCCTGTTTTTCAAACATTTCACTATTTTCCATCCTGAATAAAAATCATTTAAAATATATGAATTTAGTAGATATTTAAGATCCAAATTATAACAATCCTCCATTTAATGTTCAGTTCATTCTTACTCTAAGCATATTGACTCAAATGAATATAGAATTATTATATGTACTTATTGAGTGACGTTGTGTGATAAAATTTTTCCTGGGGGATGCAATACAGGTCTACTTACTTCAGATAATGAGTGTGGAGTAATTGGTCTGAGTCTTGTTCTTGGTGAAATTACCTCACTAAGACCCACCAATCCCTGAGCATGATAACTGACCAGTACCTGAGGAAGAAAACCCAGCAATCCCTGGGCTCACTCTGGGCACAGGGTCTTTTCTGAGACTGACACTCAACCAAGGACCATCTATGGATATAACCTAGAACTTCTGCTCGGATGTGGCCCGTGGTAGCTCAGTAACCAAGTAGTTTTCCAAAGTAAGGGGAACACGGACTATTTCTAACAGGATCTCAAGGGCAGGCTGTTTGACCCCCCCCCCGGGGAGGAGCAGTCTGTTAGGCCACAGAGGAGGACTTTGCAGCCAGCCCTGAAGATACCTGATAAAACAGGGTCAGATGAAAGGGGAGGAGGTCCTCCCCTATCAGTGGACTTGGAAAGGGGCAGGAAGGAGACCAGGGAGGGAGTGTGGGGTTGGGGAGGGAATGAGGGAGCGCGATACAGCTGGGACACAGAGTTAACAAAATGTAACTAAAAATAAAAAAATTAAAAAAAATTTAAATCTAAAAAAAATAAAAATAAAAAAAAAACTACTGAACTGAAATCTTACTAGTACCTATCCTCTACCCCAGGAAAACTCCTCCTTAAAAAACCCTGTTTAACAGAGGGGTGGGGCAAGATGGCAGCACCGGAAGGACAATCATTCTGAGGAGCAGCACAGCAGGATTGGCACAGTGACCAGCAATCAGAAATTGCAGCCATAAAACAAAAGTGATTGTGTTTCACAGGTGAGAGGATACCCCATGGTGGGGGATTCAATCAGCTTTAACTCACCCAGGTAAACCGCGGAAGAGATCCTGGTTCTGCCAGGCGCTTGGTCGCCAGCGCAGAGCTACAAGCCAGCGTGATCTAGTCACTGTCTCAGACTGAACTGTGGGCCCAGAACATCACAGACTGGATTTTCCAGTCGAGAGATAACCCCACGGAGCAGGAAACGATTGAGACAGACTTTAGGTCACCCAGACATCTCCTGGAAAAGACTCAGGTTCCGTGGGAACCCCAGGAGCCAGCTCGGAGCCAGAACCAGGGACCCAGACACCTGCACAGAGCCCTGCCTGCGCGCCTGATTCGACGACTCAGATAGAACTGTGGGCCCCAGGGCACCAGGGCACCAGAGACTGCATTTCACTGTCAGGTGCAAACCCACAGGGAGGGAAATGGCTGGTCTGATCTCAGAGCACTCAGCCGACACCCCTACCCTGAAAAGGTCTCAGAAAAATTATCCAGTTTAGGCAGATGCCCAGGCTTCCAAAGGACAAAAAGGCAGAGACCACAGGCGGGCGTCTGTGCCTGTGGGTTCTACTTGCCACCCCAGACAGAAGAGCGGTCCGCAAAGCAAAGACTGGGTGTCTCTAGCAGGAGAAAATGCCCAGCAGGGAAGATCATCAGGTCTAACACTCAGAACACCCAGCACCAAAAGACTTTCTGGATTCACTCAGACTCTAGGCTCTAGCTTTCTAATGCAGGCAGGAGCACTGTGCTCAGCTGCCATTATTGAGTACTCTTAGGGCACTGGGGCACACAGCTGCATCCTCAGACCTACAAAAGCCACAGAGCCATTACAGCAGCCCTCAGGGCTGCACCCACAGCGTCTGGACCAGAGCAGTGCCTGCAGCTGCCATCCCAGACAGGGACACACAGATTCTGGTCCAGAGTGAGGCACCCAATCTCCAGACCAGAGCGGCACCCAGAGGTGCCAACTCAACCTAGGTGCACATTCTCCAGGCCCAGAGTGGAACACTCAGCCTCTGGCCCAGAGTCGTGGGCACACCTCTCACTTTCCCGGAAAGAACTGTGTGCCCCAGGATAACAGACTGAGTTTCCCTGTTGGGAGAAAACCCCACAGCTAGGGAATCAGAAGATTCTTCAAGAGGACTGTATCTGGAAAACTGTAACAACAGCAGCTCACTAAATTTATAACAAGAAACCCAGCAGTGGGGCAGCTGTCTTGAGAACTTCTATGGGCAAGAGGGGATCCCCACCTGCCTAACAAAGACCACAGATACTACTCAGGGGTATAAAACTGAGGTGAGCAGTGGCAAATCCTGAGACACACTGGACATACAGTGACCATAACCAAAAAACAGAGAAGGACTCCTTCAGGAAAAATCATCTTCCAGCCAAGGGGATTCTGCCTACCTCAGGACTCCATGAAGCACAGAAACTAACAGCCAACACCTAAATCAGCCCACTCAGTAGAGGTCAGCGTAAAAGCTCAACCAACAAAAGACAGAGCAATATGGCATCTCCAGAACCCAACCATCCAGGGGCGAACAGCCCTGGACAACGCAGCATAATAGAAAATCAAGAAGATGAACTTACATCAATGCTGATGAAGAGGATAATAGAGGAAACAAATAAAACACGTAAAGAATTAGAGGAAGATAAAACCAAACAGATCATGGCTATCCGTAAAGAAATGGAGGAAGATAAAGACAAGCAGATTATGGCCATCCGTGAAGAAATACGGGAAGATGCAGCCAAACAGCTTGTGGCCTTCAGAGAAGAAATAATTAAATCACTGAAAGAAATAAAAGAGACAAAGGTGAAAGAACTAAAAGAAAAAGAGGAAAATACAAGCAGACAGGTGAAGGAAGTAAACAAAACAATTCAAAACCTGAAGATAGAACTAGAAAAATTAAAGAAAACACAAATGGAGGAAATAATGGAGAGGAAGAATTTAGGGAAGAAAACAGGAACTACAGAGGTAAGCATAACCAACAGACTACAAGAAATGGAAGAAAGAATCTCAGGTGTAGAAGATACAATGGAAGAAATCAATGTATCTGTCAAAGAAAATGTTAAATCCAAAAAATTCCTGACACAGACTGTCCAAGAATTTCAACACAATATGAAAAGACAAAACCTAAAAATAATAGGAATAGAGGAAAAAGAAGACTCCCTTCTCCAAGGCCCCGAAAATATTTTCAACAAAATCATTGAAGAAAATTTCCCCAAGTTAAAGGAGAAGCCAATAAGGATACATGAGGCATACAGAACACCCAACAAATATGACCAGAAGAGAAAATCCTCCTGCCACATAATAATCAAGACAGTAAGTATACAGAACAAAGAAAAAATACTAAAAGCTGCAAGGGAAAAAGGCCAAGTAACATATAATGGCAAACTCATTAGAATCACACTTGACTTTTCAACAGAAACAATGAAAGCCAGAAGGGCCTGGAAGGATATCATGCAGACCCTAAGAGAACACAGATGTCAGCCCAGGCTACTATACCCTGCAAAACTCTCAGTGCTCATAGATGGAGAAAACAAGATATTCAATGACAAAAACAAATTTCAACAATACCTACACACAAATCCAGCATTACAGAAGACACTGGAAGGGAAAATACAACCCGAGAAAATTAACTTCTGTCAAGAAAACACAGGAAAAAATTAACCTTACTACACTAAAACGAAAAGCAACCAAGCACGCAACCTTATGAACACAGCCAACAATAAAATCAAAGGAACTAACAGCCACTGGTCATTAATCTCTCTCAAAATCAATAGACTCAAATCTCCAGTAAAAAGACACAAATTAACAGAGTGGATACGTAGACAAAACCCAGCAATCTGCTGTTGCATAAAAAAACACACCTAAGGCACAAAGATAGACATTACCTGAGGGTAAAAGGTTGGAAGACGACTTTTCAAGCAAATGGACCGAAGAAAAAGCAGGAGTAGCCATTCTAATATCTGATAAAATAGACTTTCAACCAAAATTAATAAAAAGAGATGGGGAAGGACACTTCACACTCATCAAGGGAAAATTCCATCAGTAAGACAATACAATCCTGAATATATATGCCCCAAATACAAGAGCACCCACATTTGTAAAAGGAACATTGATAAAATTTAAACCACATATAGATCCCCACACATTAATAGTGGGAGACTGCAACACCCCACTCTCAACAAAGGACAGGTCAACAAAACAGAAATTAAACAAAGAAACAACATCTCTGACAGAGGTCATGAATCAAAAGGACCGCACAGACATTTATAGAACTTTACACCCAAACACAAAAGAATTTACCTTCTTCTCAGCACCTCATGGAACCTTCTCCAAAATAGACCATATAGTTGGTCACAAAGCTAGCCTCAACAGATACATGAAGACTGAAATAATCCCTTGTATCCTGTCTGATCACCATGGAATAAAGCTGGACTTCAACAACAACAGAAATAGCAAAAAGCCTACACACACATGGAAACTGAAAAACTTGTTACTAAATGACAGCTAGGTCAGGGAGGAAATAAAGAAAGAAATTAAAGTCTTTCTAGAACTCAATGAAAATGAAGACACAACATACCCAAACTTGTGGGACACAATGAAAGCAGTGCTAAGAGGAAAGTTCATAGCACTAAGTGCCTTCAAGAAGAAATTCCAGACAGCTCATTAAAACAACTTAATGGCCCACTTAAAAACCCTAGAAAAAGAAGAAGCAGTCACACCAAAAAGGAGTAGACGGCTGGAAATAATCAAACTCATGGCTGAAATCAATCAATTAGAAACAAATAAAACAATTCAAAGAAACAATGAAACCAAGAGCTGGTTCTTTGAGAAAATCAACAAGATTGACAAACCCTTAGCCAGGCAAACTAAAAGGCAGAGAGACAACACCCAAATCAACAACATCAGAAATGAAAAGGGCGACATAACTACAGGCACTGAGGAAATCTAAACAATCATTAGGTCTTACTTCAAAAGTCTATATGCCACAAAATTTGAAAATCTAAATGAAATGGACAATTTTCTTGATCGATTTGACTTACCAAAGCTGAATGAGGACCAGGTAAATCAATTAAATAGTCCTATATCCCCCAAAGAAATAGAAGCAGTCATCAAAAGTCTCCCATCCAAAAAAAGCCCAGGACCAGATGTTTTCAGCACAGAATTCTATCAGACCTTCAAAGAAGAGCTAACTCCAATTCTATTCAAACTATTCCACAAAATAGAAACAGAGGGAACATTACCAAACTCATTCTATGAAGCCACAGTCAACTTGGTACCTAAACCTCACAAAGACTCAACAAAGAAAGAGAATTTCAGGCCAATCTCCCTTATGAACATTGATGCAAAAATACTTAACAAAATACTTGCAAACCGAATCCAAGAACACATCAAAGATATCATCCATTATGACCAAGTAGGCTTCATCCCAGGTATGCAGCGGTGGTTCAATATATGGAAATCCAACAATGTGATTCACCATATTAACAAACTGAAAGAAAAAAACCACATGATAATCTCCCTAGATGCTGAAAAAGCATTTGACAAAATCCAACATCCATTCATGTTTAAAGTACTGGAGCGATCAGGGATACAAGGCACAAATCTAAACATAGTAAAGGTGATATACAGCAAGCCTATAGCCAACATCAAACTGAATGGAGAGAAACTTAAAGCAATCCCACTGAAATCAGGGACAAGACAAGGCTGCCCACTCTCTCCATATCTCTTCAACATAGTTCTGGAAGTCCTTGCTAGAGCAATAACACAGTTGAAGGAGATCAAGGGGATACAGATGAAAAGGAAGAAGTCAAATTATCACTATTTGCAGATGATATGATAGTATACATGAGTGACCCCAAAAACTCACCCAGGGAACTCCTACAGCTGATAAACACCTTCAGCAAAGTGGCCGGATATAAAATTAACTAAAAAAAAATCAGTAGCACTCCTGTATACAAAAGACAAAAGGGCTGAGAAAGAAATTAGAGAAACAACACCATTCACAATAGCCACAAATGACATAAAGTACCTTGGTGTAACCCTAACCAAGCAAGTCAAAGACTTGTATGAAAAAAAATTCAAGTCTCTGAAAAAGAATTAGACGAAGATATGAGAAGATGGAAAGATCTCCCATGCTCATGGCTTGGCAGGATTAACATAGGAAAAATGGCCATCTTACCAAAAGCAATCTACAGATTTAATGCAATTCCCATCAAATTGCCAACACAATTCATAACATACCAGGAAAGAAAAATTCTAAACTTCATATGGAATAACAAGAAACCGAGAATTGCTAAAACAATCCTCTACAATAAAAGATCTTCTGGAGGCATCTCCATCCCTGATCTCAAGCTGTACTATAGAGCAACAGTTATAAAAACTGCATGGTACTGGCATAGAAACAGAATGGTGGATCAATGGAATCAAATAGAAGACCCAGAAATAAACCCACACACTTACGGACACCTGATTTTTGACAAAGATGCCAAAACCATACAATGGAAAAAAGATAGCATCTTCAACAAATGGTGCTGGTCCAACTGGATGTCTACATGTAGAAAAATGAAAATACATCCATACTTATCACCCTGCACAAAACTGAAGTCCAAGTGGATCAAAGACCTCAACATAAAACCAGACACATTAAATCGGCTAGAAAAAAAAGTGGGGAATACCCTAGAATTCATTGGTACAGGGAGAACTTCCTTAACAGAACACCAACAGCACAGGCTCTAAGAGCAACAATCAATAAATGGGACCTCATGAAATTGAAAAGGTTCTGTAAAGCAAGGGACACCGTCATCAAAACAAAGCTACTGCCTACAGATTGGGAAAGCATCGTCACCAACCCTTTATCTGACAGAAGACTCATAACCAATATATATAAAGAAGTAAGCAAGCTGAAAAGCAACAAACCAAGTAATCCACTTAAAAAATGGGGAACAGAGCTAAAGAGAGAATTCTCTGTAGAGGAATATCGAATGGCAGAGAAACATTTAAAGAAATGCTCAACCTCATTAGCCATTAGGGAACTGCAAATCAAAACAACCCTGAGATTTCACCTTACACCCATCAGAATGGCCAAGATGAAAAACTCAAGGGACAACACATGCTGGAGAGGTTGTGGAGAAAGGGGAACCCTTCTCCACTGCTGATGGGAATGTAAACTTATACAACCACTCTGGAAATCAATCTGGCACTTTCTCAGACAACTAGGAATAGCGCTTCCTCAAGATCCAGCCATACCACTCCTAGGCATATACCCAAAAGAGGCTCAAGTACACAAAAAGGACATTTGCTCAACCATGTTTGTAGCAGCTTTATTTGTAATAGCCCGAAGCTGGAAACAACCCAGATGCCCCTCAACTGAAAAATGGATGCAGAAACTGTGGTACATCTATACAATGGAGTATTACTCATCAATGAAAAATAAGGAAATCATGAAATTTGCACGTAAATGGTGGGACCTGGAAAGGATCATCCTGAGTGAGTTGTACCAGAAGCAAAAAGACACGCATGGTATATACTCACTCATATAAACATACAACATAGAATAAACCCACTA
>NW_026590142.1:65707-73228 GCF_907164565.1 Psammomys obesus
TTCAATCCCCATCCTGAAAGGCAAAGAGGATGGACATCAGAAGAAAAAGAAAATAGGAAACAACCTCAGAACCTGCTACAGAGGGCCTCTGAAAGCCAGAAGAAAACAGGAAACAACCTTGGAACCTGCCACAGAGGGCCTCTGAAAGCCTCTGCAGTATAGACTAGCAAAGCAGATGCTGAGCCTGATGGCCAACTGATGGGCAGAGTGAATGGAATTTTATGTAAGAAGTGGGAAATAGTAAGAGCTGGAGGGGACGGGAACTCCACAAGCAGAGTAACAGAACAAGATAATTTGAACACAGGGAACTTCCCAGAGACTCATACTCCAACCAAGGACTATTCGTGGAGATAACCCAGAACCCCTGCACAGATGTAGCCCATGGCAGTTCAGTGTCCAAGTGGGTTACATAGTAATGGAAAGAGGGACTGCCTCTGACATAATCTGATTGGCCTGCTCTTTGATCACCTCCCCCTGAGGGGGGAGCAGCCTTACCAGGCCACAGTAGAGGACAATGCAGCCACTTTGGATGAGAACTGATAGACTAAGATCAGAAAGGAGAGGAGAACCTCCCCTATCAGTGGACTTAGGGAGTGACATGCATGCAGAAAGGGGATGGAGGGTGGGATTGGGAGGGGAGGAGGGAGGGGCTTATGGGGGGATACAAAATGAATAAAGTGTAATTAATAAAATAAAATAAAAAATACCCTGTTTAAGTCAGTCTGCTGCCCAGTTTCCTGCTGCTTTTCGTTATAGCAGATGCTATCTTCTGTCTTCTGTCTTTCCCAATAAATCTCCTGTGGGAGGTTTGTTTTGTGGTGTGATTTGTGGTTTTCCTTGGCTCCTGGTAAATACCTTTACATTCAGAGTTGTAATACATGAATTGAGGAAACCTTTCCCCTGAGAGTTGCAGGGACTCCAGTGGGTAAACTTTTTCCCTCAGTGTTATGAAACAGGGAGGCTCTGACAGACCAAAGTATGGATAGCACCAAAAGCCAACTTGGTGATTCAATGAGTTTTATTGTGGTTACTTATATAAGACACAGAAAGTTTCATCAGAAAAGCCTACCCCACCATAGGTGACAGTTCACAAAGCTGGGAACTCGGAACACTCAGCCTGAAAACACCTCAACTGGTAGTAGAGTGTCCATTTCAGGTGCCTCATTGCTGTAACTGTCTTCTAGGCAGATGGGTGGTTTAACTTCTTCCAGGCAGTTGATTTAGTCTCAGAGTTACATTGCAGCTTTGCTTGATTGTGAGTATTCTTTGAAGCTCAACTTTGTTGGTCTGAGAGACTCTCAGTTTTTATTGTTTGCTCTGGCAGAGAGGGAATCTAGTGAATCTGGTTAGTTTCAGAAACTTCCTGAAACCATTTTTAACTGTTTAACTTATAGTTTATGTGCCTTTCCAGCAGAATAGAGTATTTCAGTCTCAGAAACTGTTATACAACAAATGAATAGTTAAATATATATATATATATATATATTTAACTATTCATTTGTTGTATATATATTTGTTGATATATATATATATATATATATATATATATATATATATATATATATCAATGACATTTGTATGAGGTGGTTCTGGGTATTAAAAACCTCAGGCTTACTACATTCTAATATCCTAAGCATGAAATCTATCAATGACTTATACCCCAACCTCCCAAAAAAAGCATGTTTAATCATTAATAACAATCTTTTAAAATTATTTTTTATTATTTTTACTTATGTGTCTGTGTGTGGGTATGTGCATGTGAGTAAAACAACCCCAAGGGGTTCAGAAGAAAACATCAAATTCTCCCTCTGAAGCTGGAGATATAAGCAATTTTGAGCCACCTGATTTAGGGCTGGAAATGAAACACAAGTGCTATGGAAGAGCAATAAATATCTCTAAGCCACAGACCCATCTCTTCATCTCTAGTAATAATTATTACCATTATTTTTCTGAGAACTGGGAGCAAATGGTTTCATTTGAATAGAAAATGGAATTCTAATATATTCAGTTATATATATTCTATTGAGCTGGGTTATGACTAAAGGATGTTAAATTTACATACAGCCAGTAAAGATAGTCTGATTTTTAGTAAGCTAGAGATTAATATTAGCAACATCAACACATTGAGTAATGTGTTTTTTCATACTTATGTAACCCAAAGTGATCTCAGTTTATTTACATATACAGTCTTATCTATGAAATAATAATCATTTCTTACCAGCTTAATTCCTAATTTTTAAATATATTACTCTATTAATGTTATAAAAATTCAAATTAGAATTTGTACTTCATGTGGCTACTTGGATAGTTAATTGTTTAGTTTAGCATTATAAACTGGGGACTTTCACTGAAAAGAGAAATCTCAGATATTATATTCTGCTATCAGAATTTACTATCTGGTTAAGTTTACATTGTTGGTAGATTTTCCAAAAAGAGCATTCAGTAGGCTACAGTTAACATCAGACAGGTCAGTACAATCATGGTCCAGACCCCAGGCATTAAGTATTAGTTTGTCTAGCTTTCTTATTGGACACATCTGTCTTCACTGATAGATAGCATGCCTCTGGTATGACAGTCTACACTGAGGTTCCTATAGTTCATATGTATAGTGATCCATAATTTTAAAAATGATTAAATCTCTTCTGAATTCATTTTTTCTTATTATTGCAAAAAATGTGATATTTTGAAATTGACTACCCCAGGGTGATGAAGTTATGCTAAATTTTAAGGTTATCATTTGGACTTTGGGCTAAAAGTAGATGTAAATTATAAGATCAGCATAATCACATATATGTAGCCACGGTGTTCAACGTAAATGTAAATTTAGCTACAAAGAAATTATAATCTTCTAGTAGCGATATTTCAAAAGTGTAATTAACTTTAATAATATATCTTATTTAACTTAATCTATTAAAATAGTATTTCAGCATATAATTAATGTAACAAAAATAGGAGATATCTGTCTCCTCTTTTTCCTTATATTAGCCTTCAAAATTTAGTGTGTGGTTTGCATGCACATTGCCTGTCCCCTCTGGCCATGTTTCATGTTCTCAGGCTTCACATGTGATGCTACATCAGTAACACAGATTTACAGAGCAGAGTATGAATCTGTTTATTGACAAGTAGACAAGAAATTTCTCTTCTTTAAGATTGTTTGGACAGAAATATAGTAGAGTTCTCCTTCATTTTATTTTAAATTTGCTTTAGAAATTGGATCAAAATGATCCAGTTTGTCAAGAATTATTATTGAAGATAATATCATGTGCCATCTAAATACATACTGTCATTAAGTTACCAATGGTGCAGTAACAACAGTTTTAAGTTTTCACTAAAGTCTATCCTGTTCTTTCAAAATAGTAGTTTAAGTTAGATGCTTACTGTATATCTGTACCTGTTTGTTTTTATTACTCTTGTCTGTACCTCTTTGTTTTTATTATTCTTATTATATAATGATATTTATTAACCAGCAGCTCTAAGATTCAAATCTATACAGCTGTCTTCCAAACCACAATGATGTACTTATTAAATTATAATAAGAGACAGAGAAAAAGGATCAACCATTTCTTTTCCCATTAGATCTGTTTTGTAACATGGGACCATCTACCAAACCAGCTATAAATTAATATATTTCTGTAGAATAGAAATGGTGTTGTCTTTGCTAATGTCTAAGTAAACATTACATCTCCTAAAAAAATTATTCTCATCTAGCCAGAATTTTAATACTTCCATCATAATGAATGAAATATCCAACAATGCAGCATATCTCGTAATTTTTACATAGAGCACAAAATAAAAATTTAATGTTTTTCCTACTTTATTTAATGGTACTGAATTAATTTTTTCCTATCACTGTTAAAATCTCTCTAACAGTGTTCCTTGTGCCATTTAACATCATACCTATCCATTTCTTAGACCACCTAAATACTAGTTAACACTATTATATTTATGTTTGTTTTCAATTCCACCAAGTTTATCAATTGAAAATATTAAGATCATCTTTATTGAGTATTAGAACAATGTACTAGTAAGTAATGCTCTTGAATTCTTTAAATCCTTTAAAATAGTTAAATTAAATTAAATCCTTTAAATTAGTTGAGAGCTGTGTGTTTTACCAACAAGCACATTAATATAATTAGAAAGAGTTATATATTTCTTAAGTCAACAAGAACTCATGGGAAGTAGGAGAAAACAAGAAACAGGACAGGAGCCTACTACAGAGGGCCTTTGAAAGACTCAACCTAGCAGCTTGTCAAAGCAGATGATGAGACTCATAACCAAACATTCAGTAGAGTGCAAGGAGTTAGTATGACTGGGAGAGGACAGGAGCTCCACAAGGACAAAATATATCAGGGCATGAGGGTCCTCTATGAGACTGTTTCTCCAACCAAGGACCATGTAAGGATATAACCTAGAACCCTGCTCAGATGTAGCCCATGGTAGCTCAGTATCCAAGTGGGTTTCTCTAGTAAGGGGAACAGGAACTATTTCTGACATGAACCCAATGACTGGCTCTTCCCCCCGCCCTCCCGAGGGAGGAACAACCTTGCTAGGCCACAGAGTAGGACACTGCAGCCAGTCCTGAAGATACCTAATTAGCTAGGGTCAGATGGAAGGGGAGGAGGACCTCTCTTAGCAGTGGACTTGGAAAGAGACAGGGAGGAGATGAGGGAGGGAAGGTGGGATTAGGAGGGAATGAGGGAGGTGGCTACGGCTGGGATACAAAGTAAATAACATGTGATTAATATTAAAAAAATTAAACAAACAAACAAACAAAAAAACTCAAGAAAAAGAAAAAAATAGGTGTATGCTTTCTTCTACCACTATCTCAAACATGTCTTCTGTTAGTTTCTTTTGTCCACAGAAAAGTTCTACAATAATACAGTAGAAATTAACGTGATTTGAAGTCATTTCAGTAGGTCCTAATCCAATATGGTCATTGTCTTTGTCAGAAGCTGATATTAGGACACAAAAAAAAGCATATGAGGAAGACAATGCAAAGATAAAGAGTGAACTATCCACAAGACAAATACAACAGAGAATGCAACCAACTCACCTCTACCAAGATCTAGATCTTGGTTCCAGCCTTCAGTATAGTGAGATAATAAATTCCTTTTGTCTAAAACAAACAGTCTGCAGAATGCAATAAGGTAACACTACAAAAGTGCAATCTCTACTGAGCTTACATATGTCTGAGGGAATCACCTAGAACATATACAACATTTTAATATAAGCAAAAATTTAATTTTTCTTTCAATTTAAGGTAATCTTTTAACAAGAAAAAATATATATGTGTACAGAATTACTAAACTGTACAAAAGTTACCATACTATTAGCATCTTACATGAATATATATTTGAAACCACTGATACAATATTACTAACAGTATAAATTAATGAATATCTTTAATATATCTAAATTGTCACTCTAACTTCTAAATGTGTGTTTAATATGCTATGGATGTTTATCTGTTTCCTGAGGACCCACTTAAAGTCTACAAAAATAGGAAATACTGAGTATTAATATCTGAGGTTTTGTTTTATTTTTCAAATCTGGTGATTCATATGCAAAGCAGCAAAAACAATAGCACTGAGCTACAAATTCCCAATTACAGTGTACTGAGACAAGGTCTTTCTATGTATCTCTAGCTGGTCTTGAACTTACTGTGTAGCCTAGTCTTTTCTTCAACTCATGATTCTATTTCTTCTTTCTTTATGGCTGCACAGAACTGGGCCCACTCCTTATCCAGATGTCAGAGGAGAGCTGGCCCTGGTGCCATTAAAGCAGGCAGGTTGACTGTACCCTTAGCCAGCTGCAGTACTCAGGAGGGACTGCAACACTCATCATAAAGTTGTCTTAGATAATGTTTCTATTGCTGTGATAAAATACCACAACTAAAAGAAGCTTGCTTAGTAAAAGGTTTATTTATTTATTTATTTTTGTTTATTATTATTACTTATAATTTATTTACTTTGTATCTCAGAAGATCCCTCCCTAACATCCTTCTGGTCCCACCCTCTCTCCCTCTTCCCTGCCTATCCCCCTCTCCTAGTCAACTTATACTGGAAGTCCTTCTCCCCTACTATCTGACCCTAGCCTACTAGGTCTCATCATGACTTCCTGGATCCTCTTCCTCTGTGGCCTAGTAAAGCCACCCCATGAGCGGGAGGTGATCAAAAAAAAAGGCAACCAAGTTCATGTCAGAGACTGCTGCTGCTCTCCTTTCTAAGGAACATGTATGGAGACTGAGCTTCCTATGGGTTACATCTGAGCAGGGGTTCTAGGACCTCTCCATGCACGGCTCTCAGTTGATGCATCAGTCTCTACAGTCCCACTGGGCCCAGAATTTTTAGCTGGGTTGGTCTCTTTATAGAGCTCCTGTTCCCTCTGGGTCTTTCTTTCTCTTCCTCCTTCTGTAAGACTCCCTGTGCTCTGCTGAAAGTTTGGCTGTGAGTCTCAGCATCTGCTTTGATCTCCTGCTGGGTGGAGTCTTTCAGAAGACATTTGTGGTAGGTTTCTTTTCTGTTCCCTCTCTTCTACTGCTTCAAAGGGTCTATCATGTTTGCCCTTCTAAATAAAATTTAAGAATCTTTCTTAGGGTGCTCCTTCTTTTTTGGCTTCTTTAGATCTTTAGACTTTGTATTTTATCCTATATTATATGACTGATATCTGCTTACAAGTGGGTATATACCATCCATGTCCTTTTACTTCTGGGTTACCTTACTCAGGATGACCTTTTCTAGTTCCATCATGATTTCTTTGTTTTTAATAGCTGAGTAGTACTCCATTGCGTAAATGTACGACAATTTCTGTATACATTCTTCAGTTGAAGGACTTCTAAGTTGTATCCAGATTCTGACTATTACAAATAAAGCTGCAATGAACATAGTTGAGCAAATGTCCTTGTATGGTTGAGCATCTTTCAGATATATGCCATGAATGATCTTGAGTGAGCACTATTCCAAATTTTCTGAGAAAGCAACCAATTTGATTTTCAAAGTGGTTGTACAAGTTTACATTCCCACCAGGAATGGAGGAGACTTCCCCTTTCTTGACATCCTCTCCAGGATGTGTTTTCACTTGAGTTCTGATGGGTGTAGGATGGAATCATTTTTTTTCTTTTTTTATAGTTTATTTATGTATTATTTATTTATTTTTATTAAAATCTATTCACTTTGTGTCCTGGCTATATACCCCTCCATCTCCTCCTAGTCCCACATATCCTCCCTCTTCTCCCTCTATACCCCTTTCCTAGTACTCTCAGCACTGTTTTCATTGTGCACCATAAGTTTGGTTAAGTTGTACCTATATTTTCATTGCATTCTGGAAAGCGTTTAATTTCTTTATTTCTTTCTCTCTTTCTTTTGTTCTTGTTTCTTTGCCTGCAAATTTCATGATTATCTTGTTTTTAGTAGCTGAGTAGTATTTCATTTTGCAAATGTACCTCAAATTTGTTCTTTCTTTCTCTCTTCCTTCCTTCTTTCTTTCTTTCTTTCTTTCTTTCTTTCTTTCTTTCTTTCTTTC
>NW_026590142.1:73238-89477 GCF_907164565.1 Psammomys obesus
TTCTTTCTTTCTTTCTTTCTTTCTTTCTTTCTTTCTTTCTTTCTTTCTTTCTTTTTTGGTTTTTCAATCAGGGTTTCTCTATGGAGCCTTGAGTGTCCTGGACTCACTTTGTAGATCAGGCTGGCCTCAAACTCATAGTGATCCATCTTCCCTTGCCTCCCAGAGTGCTGGGATTACAGCTGTTTTGCCTCGGTGCACCTCTTTACTTCTTCCCTGACCCAACTGTTTTTGAATAGATAGTTGTTACATATCCATGCATGTGTAGGCTTTTTGTCATTTCTGTTATTGCTGAGGTCAAGCTTTAGACCATGGTGGTCTGATACAATACAGGGGATTATTTCAATATTCTTGTATGTGTTGAGCCTTGCTTTGTGCCCAACTATATGGTTAATGCTGGAGAAGTTTACATGAGGTGCTGAGGAGAAAGTATATTCTTGAGAAGAAAGAATATTTGGGTGAAAAATTCTGTAGACATCTATTTGGTTCAAACCTCTGTGTCATTATTTCTCTATTTAGCTTCAGTTTTTTATTTATTTAGTTTTTTTTAATATTGGCTACAGTTTATTAAGTTTGTATCCCAGCTGTATCCCGCTCCCTCATTCCCTCCCAATCCCACCCTCCTTCCCTCATCTTCTCCTGCCGATTTCCAAGTCCACTGAGGGGAGGACCTCCTCCCCTTTCATCTGACCCTAGCTTATCAGGTATCTTCAGGCCTGGCTGCAGAGTCCTCCTCTGTGGCCTAGCAGTGTTGCTCCTCCTTTGGAGGTGGGGTGGGGGAGAGATCAAAGATACAGCCATTGAGTTCATGTCAGAAATAATCCCTCTTCCCCTTACTAGGGAACCCACTTGGATACTGAGCTACCAAGGGGTACATCCGAGCAGGGGTTCTAGGTTATATCCTAAAGAAGATAAACAAGAAAGAGGACCCTGGGTAAGATGATCAAGCTTCATCTTAGAAAGACAAATGGGATGGACATTGGATGTAGGAGAAAACAAGTAACAGGACAAGAGTCTACCACAGAGGGCCTCTGAAAGTGTATCAAAGCAGATACTGAGACTCATAACCAAATGAGCTCCACAAGGACCAAATATATATTGGCACAGGGATCTTTTATGCGAGTGTATCTCCAACCAAGGACCATGTATGGATATAACTTAGCTTCAGTCTTGATTATCCGATTATCTTGATTATCTGTCTCTTGGTGAGAGTAGGGAATGGATGACTCCCATTATCAATGTGTGATTTAAGCTTTAATAAGGTTTCTTTAAGGAATGCAGGTACCCTTGTTTGTGGCATAGATGTTCAGGATTGTAATGTCCTCATGGTGGACTTTTACTTTAATGAGAACGAACTGTTGGTTTATTTAAACCATCTCCGTTGATTTATTTTGGTTTAAAGACTATATTAGAATGGCTACTCCTATTTACTTCTTGGGTCTGTTTGCTTGAAAAACATTTTCTACCCCTTCCTCTGAGGTATTGTTTATATTTGTTGCAGAGTTGTATTTCTCGAATGCAGCAGAATGTTGGATCCTGATTCTGGAAATATTCTTTTAGTCGATGTCTTCTTATTGGACAAATGAGTCCATTGATGTTGATATATATTAGTGACCAATTAGTTTTAGTTCCTTTTATTGGAGAGTTGGTGGTTATAGTGTGCTTATGTGCTTGTTTTTTTTGATTTTTTGTTTTGAAGTTTTATATACATACATATACATACACATACATATACATACACATACATATACATTTACATATATGTATGCATATATTTATTTTGTTTTTTTCTTGGGTATAGTTTATCTCATTGGGTTGAAGTTTTCGTTCTAGTGTCTTCTGTAGGGTTGAGTTGCTGAGTACATATTGTTTAAATTTAGTTTTGTCATGGAATATCTTGTTTTCTCTATCTAGGTTGATTGAATGTTTGGCTGGGTGTAATAGTCTGGGTTAGCATCTGTGGTCTCTTAGTGAATGCATGATATCTGCCTAGGCCCTTCTGGCTTTCAGAGTCTCTCTGGAGAAATCTGGCATGATTTGATAGTTCTGCCTTTACTTGGTACCTGGCTTTTCCCTTGTCACTTTTAATAGTTTTTCTTTGCTCTATAGATAGTTTTAATTATTTTATAGTGGGGGAATTTCTTTTCTGGTCTAATTTATTACGTGTTCTGTAAGCCTCTTGTTTGTTTAAGGGCATCTCTTTCTTTAGGTTGGGGAAATTTTCTCCTATGATATTCTTGAAAATTTTTTCTGGACCTTGGAGCCTGAAATCTTCTTTTATACTTCTTCCTATTCTAATGTTTCTTCTTTTCATGGTGTCCTTGATTTCTTGCATATTTTGTGTAAGGATCTTTTCTGTTTTTATGTTTTCTTTTTTTTTGAATTTTAATATTTATGTTATTTTATGCATTTGTGTGTGTATGTTTTTTTTATTTTTTATCTTTTTTATTTTTATTTTTAGTTACAATTTGTTAACTCTGTGTTCCAGTTGTATCCCGCTCCCTCATTCCCTCCCCCTCCCCAACACCCTCCCTGGTCTCCTCCCTGCCCCTTTCCAAGTCCACTGATAGGGGAGGACCTCCTCCCCTTTCATTTGACCCTGTTTTATCAGGTATCTTCAGGGCTGGCTGCAAAGTCCTCCTCTGTGGCCTAACAGGACTGCTCCTCCCCTGGGAGGGGGAGGACAAAGAGCCTGCCCTTGAGATCCTGTTAAAAATAGTCCTTGTTCCCCTTGCTTTGGAAAACTACTTGGTTACTGAGCTGCCACGGGCCAAATCCCAGCAGAAGTTCTATGTTATATCCATAGATGGTCCTTGGTTGAGTGTCAGTCTCAGAAAAGGCCCTGTGCCCGGATATATTTGGTACTTGTAGAGCTCCTATCCTTTCCATATCATACTAACTCCCCTTCTTTCATATGATTCCCTGCACTCTGCCATGGTTTGGTTATGAGTCTTAGTGTCTGCTTTGAAACACTGCTAGGTAGAGTCTTTCAGATGCCTTTTGCAGTAGACTCCTGTCATACATTCAATGCACATCCCATTTGTCTTTCTAAATGAGGATTGATCATCTTCACCCATGTCCACTTACTTGATTATCTTCTTTAGGTATGTAGATTTCATTATGTTTATCATATCTTGTAGATCTGTATAAGCAAGTATATACCAAGTTTGTCTTTCTCCTTCTGGGATACTTCACTCAGAATGATCTTTTCTAGATCCCACCATTTGCCAGCAAATTTCATGATTTCCTCCTTTTTCATTGCTGAGTAGTATTCCATTGTGTAAAAATACCACAATTTCTGTATCCATTCCTCTGTTGATGGACATCTGGGTTGTTTCCAAGTTCTGGCTATTACAAATAAAGCTGCTACAAACATGGTTGAACAAATGTCCTTGTTGTGTACTTGAGCAAATTTTGGGTATATACCTAGGAGTGGTATAGCTGGGTCTTGAGGTAGCACTACTCCTAATTGTCTGAGAAAGCACCAGATTGACTTCCAGAGTGGTTGTACCAGTTTACATTCCCACCAAAAATGGAGGAGGGTTCCTTTTTCTCCACAACCTCTCCAGCATGTGTTGTTACTTGAGTTTTTCATCTTGGCCATTCTCATGGGTGTAAGGTGAAATCTCAGGGTTGTTTTGATTTGCATTTCCCTAATGGCTAATGAGGTTGAGCATTTCTTTAATGTTTCTCTGCCATTTGATATTCTTCTTTCAAGAATTCTCTGTTTAGCTTCATTCCCCATTTTTCAATGGGATTACTTGTTTTGTTGCTTTTCTGCTTCTTTAGTTCTTTATATATACTGGATATTAGCCTTCTGTCAGATAAAGGGTTGGTGAAGTTTTCTTTGAGAGGTTTATTGATTTCTGCAATTGTATCTTCAACACCTCAGATTTCTTTCCTCTATCTCTTGTATTCTGTTGGTGATGATTACCTCTGGGGTTCCTGGTCTCTTCTCTAACTTTTCCATCTCCAGGGTTTTCTCTGTTTGTTTGTTGGTTTTATTGATTCTAATTCTGTTTTGAAGTTTTGAAAAATTTTATTCATTTCCTTGCTGTTTTTTTTTTTTTTAATCAATTCTTAGTTGTTCATTATGCCCTCTATTTGTTTGGTTGTATTTGCCTGTATTTCTAAGAGATTTGTTTATTTCCTCATTATGTGCCTCTCATAACTGCATAATCATAGATTTAAGATCATTTTCCTTTGTTTCAGCTGCATTAGAATATCCATTGATTTTTGTGGAGAGGTCTCTGGTGAAGCCATGCTGTTCTGGTTTATGTTTATTGTGTTCTTCAGCAGCTTTTAGCCATCTGGTTGTCTTTAGCTTTGGCTGTTTCTTACTGGAGCCTGTACTGCAGACAGGGTCTGCCTGTCTCTGGAGTCTGGAGTAGTCTTCGGGAAGATAATAAGAAGAAATGCTGCTATGGGTTGCCTGCAGGACAATCTTTTGGAGACAATTTCTTGATGGACTTTTTTTTCTTCTAAGTAGAGAGAGAGACAAGGGAGGTAATTTTTTTTCTTTTCGAATATTGTCCATGGAACCTGAATTTTCATGTTAGAAAGGCAGCCAGTTGTTAAATTTCCTATACATTAAATAGTAAATTAGATCTGCTTTTGTTTGTTCGTTATCTTTTCTTTTGTTTTGATTTTGAAAGAATAACAAGAAAGAGAAAATGATCTTGGGAATTCACAACAGCTGACAACTTTCACTATGATATTCCAGCTGGTGACAGTTCCTAATGCTATAACTCCATAGGCTTTGGCTGGCTGGGGGCCAACATGACTGTTAGAATTCAAAAAACCAATCTGGATAAAGCTCCCTTGACACTGACCTGAATGGAGACCACAAACCAGCTTAGACTTTCAGAGTCTAAGAATTATGCACATTTTATCAAGGGCAGCCCATGACACTGACAAAATAATAAACATTGTACTGTCTATATTGTCAAATTTCCCCCACCATTTTTATTTTAAAGAAAAGGGAAACAAGCAAAATCAAATTTCTACACTAGACACACTAACTCATCACACAGCATCCATCTTCTCATATGCAGCCACACTTTGAAAAATCCTAGATTATGGCAAGAAGTTGTGTAGATGTTTTTGGGAGCCTAGCCATTCACACTCACTGTACCTACTTAACAAACTTAGGCACTATCTGCAGTTATGAAGGCATGCTAGATTATGTGATAATACCAAATGAATTCTAACCTTGACAGATATTTGCAGTAGAGATGTATTTCTCATATTGTATGGATAGTCTGGATCCACTTTTGCTTTCATCTAGAGTTTCTCCACACTGTAAGCCAAACTAATGGAATAATTCAGCAACTCTGGTCACTGTAGCAGAATAAAAAAATGCAAGAGAACTTTTGTCTTCCAAAAGCTTTGCTCAGATATGACATGACATTTTTTACATTGTTTTGATAACTAGAACACATTCTATTCATCTTTAGCTAACATTTTCTAGCTAAGATAAAAGAAAAAAATAATCCCTTTAAGTTGGGATATGGTTTTATGCACTATAATAATAGCTCTCTGTGTCATTATTTGGGAGCTAGAGAGGGCATAAGAAAACTTTAATTTTACACCATTTTCTTGAACATGTTTCTAACTTGCAAGATACCCATGGGTTGAGAATAACATACTCAAAACTATTTTGAAAGAGTAAACATTTGTTTAGATCTTGACTAGCTCAAGCCTGCATATAGCTTTTAATAGAAACCATTAGTTTATACTGTATAATTATCAAGCACAAAAAAAGATAGTGTACATACTTTTGAAAATAATGCGATTATATCTCATGTCGTTCAAAACCTGAAATGATATTAAAGGCATATGTTACAAAAATAGCCAAGCTTATACCACTAAAAAAAAAGGCTTGAAAACATATAAAAGAAAGAACACAACACTTTCACAACTTAAAAAAAACTGATAAAATCAAATTTTTTTCAAAAGAGGCCAAATATCACAGCTATATGTCTTATTAATTCACATAAAATAATCTATGAAAATAGAAAGATAGTAGGTTGTCTTAAAGCTGTTGTATTCAGGAAGCAAAAAGAAATTTCTGTGTTATATGTACGAATAAGGAGACACCATCTTTGAGAACAGGAACCAAGCAACAATACTAATTCACACAGGCTGAATTAAATATTATAGTAGAAATATTAACTAATTAAAAAGATAGTAGTAGAGAAGTAGGGTAGTAGAGAAAAATGATGGAGAAAATTAATGAGTGATGAAATTCATAAATTTGACCAATTATAAATATTTACATAGAATGCATCTGGTCAAAAAAATCCAGTATATATTGACAGGAAGCATTTTTAACTTGAAATATGGGGGAGAATATTTTCAAAGTACAAAAAAAATTATATAAAAATCAGCTGTCCTTATGTAACTTGAATATGTCAGTAATTAAAATAAAATAGGAACACGATAAAACTTTAGCATTGCTTTGTAAATTACATAGTAAATGTTATAAAAATGTTATTAATAAAACATTTTAAAATATAGAAAATGAAGCTATAATATACAGAATAATCTGTTTTCTTGCTATGGAAAATTCACAATTATGCACTTATTGATTCTCTATAAATTTTCTAGTGAGTTAGTGCAATACAATTCAAATCACAATACAATTTATCTTTGACACCCTAATATTCATGAATTAAAAATAAAATTTCATTGAAAATACTCAATGCGAAAATTAAAAGAAAAATAAGTTTGAGAACGAATACATAAATACACATGTATATATAACATATATAGTGATAGAAAAATCAGAATTGTGCTTTGCTATAGTTGGGTGGGATTCACTAAAGAAGACATGAAGAAACTCTCAGGAGTTTTACAGCAAGCCTATAGACGATATCATACTAAATGGAGAGAAACTTAAATCAATTCCACTAAAATCAGGGACAAGACAAGGCTGCCCAGTCTCTCCATATCTCTTCAACATAGTACTTGAAGTCTTAGCTAGAGTAATAAGACAATTAAAGAAGATCAAGGGGATACAAATCAGAAAGAAGTGAAATTTTCACTATTCACAGATGATATAGTATACATAAGTGATGCCAAAAATTCAACCAGAGAAATCCTGTAGCGGAAAAACACCTTCGGCAAAGTGGCTGGATAGAAAATTAACTCAAAAAAATCCGTATCTCCCCTGTATATAAAAGACAAAAGGGACAAGAAAGAAATTAGGGAAAGTACACCCTTCCACATAGCCACTAGTAATGTAAAGTACCTTGGTGTGACTCTAACCAAGCAAGTGAAAGACCTGTTTGAAAAAAACTTCAAGTCTCTGAAGAAAGAAATTGAAGATATCAGAAGTTGGAAAGATCTCCTATGCTCATGGATCAGTAGGATTAACATTGTGAAAACTAAAATCTGTACACCTAAAGAAGCTAAACAAGAAGGAGGATCCTGGGTAAGATGATCAATCCTCACTCAGAAAGACAAATAGGATTGGCATTGGACAAAGAAGAAAACAAAAAACCGGACATCGGACATGAGCCTTCCACAGAGGGCCTCTGAAAGACTCTAACTAGCAGTGTATCAGAGCAAATGCTGAGACTCATAACCAAATTTTGGGCAGAGTGCAGGGAATTATATGAAAGAATGGGGAGTTAAAACTGGAGAGAATGGGAGCTACACAAGGAGAGCAACAGAACAAAAATATCTGATCACAGGGCTCTTTTCTGAGACTGATACTGCAACCAAGTTTCATTCATGGATATAACCTAGAACCCTTGTTCACATGTAGTCCATGGCAGCTCAGTGTCCAAGAGGAACCTAGTAAGGGGAACAGGGACTGTCTCTGACATGAATTCAGTGGCTGGCTCTCTGACTCTCCCCCTCTGAGTGAGGAGCAGTCTTGACAAGCCACAGAGGAGGATATTGCAGTTAATCCTGATGAGACCTGATAAGCTATGGTCAGATGGAAGGGGAGGAGGACCTCTCCTATCAGTGAACTATGGGAGAAGATGAGGGAGTGAGGGTGGGATAGGGAATGAATGAGGGAGGGAGCTACAGCTGGGATACTAAATAATAAAATATAGTTAATGTAAAAGAATAAAAATTTAATTAAAAAAGAAATATGTTTTTTAATATGTTGTATGAAGAACTGTACAATTTACATGTTTTTTTCTAAATGATTACTAATATATTCCATTGTAATAATTTGGAATGCCTTTCTCTTTTTCATTAAATAGATTTGATGTTTTTTAAAAATACAAATTGAAATTGACAAAAATGTGCAAATAAATTTCTCAAACAAAAAAAAAATTCAAGTCTATTATAAATAGCCATTGTATTTTCTTTTTATTTTTTTCACACTTTATTCACTTTGTATCCCCCCATAAGCACCTCCCCCTTCCCCTCGAGATCCCACCCTCTCTCCCCCTTCTTCATGCATGCCCCTTCCCAAGTCCACTGATAGGGGAGGTCCTCCTCTCCTTCCTTCTGATCTTAGTCTATCAGATCACATCTGGAGTGGCTGCATTGTCATCTGATGTGGCCTGGTAAGGCTGCTCCCCCCTCAGGGGGAGGTGATCAAAGAGCAGGCCAATCAGATTGTGTCAAAGACCATCTCTCTTCCCATTACTATGTAATCCACTTAGACACTAAACTGCCATGGATTACATCTGCTCAGGGGTTCTAGGTTATCTCCATGCCTGGTACTTGGTTGTAGTATGGGTCTCTGGGAAGGCCCCTGTGTTCAAATTTTCTGGTTTTGTTGCTCTCCTGGTGGGGTTCCAGTCCTCTCCATAACCTACTATTTCCCACATTGTATTTTCAAAAACAGAAATAGATAACTACACATGGCATAGGAAGACATTTAGGACCTCAGGGCATCTGCACTAGATTGTTGTAAGATGAAACCTATGCATTGCCAGTCTTGAGGATAAAAGTATGAAATCAAGGTTTCTTGTGTTTCTGTTCCCTCTGAAATTGAGATATTTGGAGGCTGTGAGTCCTGGAGCCAGGGATGTAGGTTCAGAAGGAAGTATAGATTAAAGAAGATGCATGCCTGAAAAAAAATGAGTTATCATTATTTTGTACTTCCACAGTTTTGGGTAATAATACTACCCTCATAAGCCATAAACTATCCGACAAAAAACATGAGCACCACACATGAGGAACCTCCTTTAGATTTGGTGATCAAGGGATTCCAAGAGAATCCCAAAGTAGACTATTGTCAGTAGACTTTGTCACCTCCTAGGAGTTGAAGACATAACTTTGGACCTAAAATGAGAAAAATTTGAACCAAAGCTGGCAGAAAAGCCTCTTCCCTGAAAACTAGCTTTCATATATCCTAAATGGGATACTAAACCTGGTAATGAAAGTTAAAAATAAATATACCTACCCTGATATGAACCATACCTACATGCCACAATAATGACAACCATGAAATGATAATGCTAAAGGTCCAATAGTAGCATTTATATCTGACAGGAAACAAAGTTCCCTAATTAGATTCAAGGCCTGCTTAACAAGAGGGACATCATGACTGGTACTGTAAAACTAGTGAACCACACGATGTCATGGATTTTAGAAGAGAACCGAGTACTGAAAATTCCCTAAATTAGTGTAATTTATAACTATTTTCTTTTGTTTGGTTATCCAGTACCAAGTTGTCAGCCCTAGAAACATACACATGCTGGCAAAAGTGAACAGACTTAGAAGATTGTATTTATAAATTTATTTATTTACACGTATATATAACAATAATGTTTAAAGAAGAGATTATAAAATTGGGAGCTTGGGGTGAGGATAAAAGAAAGGAATAAATGATGTAATTATATTTTAATTAAATTGCATAACAACAACAGAAAATCTAACCCATTAGATGAGTTTAAAATAATTTTCATAAATAGTTGATAAACTTAAATTGAAATCATAAAAACTGCTGAACAGTATTAACCTTAAATCTATAAATTTATAAATTAATTTTTACAGGGGAACAAAAGAAGAAAGATACATCAAACCACAGTCATATGCAGAACATCTTTCTCTGGGAGAGCACACTCTCCCTTCTCAACCCACTCCCACCATGACTTATTTGTATAAATCAAGACAAAAGCAGTATTTAAATTTTTGTTGTTTATAAAAACAGATTATATCACTATTTACTTTTGGGGTTTATGGACATCTATTGTCAGTGATTTTGTTTTGAATGATAGACCCCCACATGT
Organism: Psammomys obesus; assembly: GCF_907164565.1. Lineage (NCBI taxonomy): Eukaryota > Metazoa > Chordata > Mammalia > Rodentia > Muridae > Psammomys > Psammomys obesus. Next base: position 83,438 of record NW_026590142.1, read on the forward strand.
TCAGCATTAATCATCATAGCCTAAGAAAGATGTTCATATCAAACATGTTTCCTAAAAAGAAACTGGTCCTTACCACATTGTCTTCTGTATAACAAAATTCCTTGCCTGAATCTTCTCAGTTGCTTCCGGTTTGCAACAACTGTTGTGATTCCTTGGATTTTAGAGAATCATTATGTTAATCCTTAGGCTTCATATGACACTTTGTCTATCTTTATATAACTATGTTTTTAGAAAAGTAGCCATATTGTATTAAGGGTTGCAACTACTCCATTGTGGCTTCATCTTAAATAATTATATTTTCATTGACTGTATAGTAAATAAGGTCACTTTCTTGGGTACCTGGAAGTTTGAAGGAGACAGGTTCAACATTAAAACCAACTATGGCAGAAATAATAGTCTAGATATATGGGAATATGATGAAGTTTTGATGAATTATGTTTTCACAGTTGTTTCTGCATGGAATAATAGAATTTGTTTCCATTTTAACAGATATACAAAAGATAAATGATGAAGTCTGGCTTTAAATTTACTAATGCATGCCAAACTATAAACATTTTAATGTAGTATTAAATATTGTTGACTATGTTCACCTATTTCACATTAAATTAAAAGATTCTTATAATATAAGGTATAAAAAAACAAAACCATAAAGGTTTTACTGAATAAAGGAGAACACCTTTAGTTGAAAAAGTTTCTGATTGGTCTGCTCTTTAATTACCTCCCCCTGAGGGGGAAGCAGCATTACCAGGCCACAGAAGAAGACAACGCAGCCACTCCTGATGAGACCTAATTGACTAGGATAAGAAGGAAAGAAAAGAAGTCCTCCCCTATCAGTGGAGTTGGGGAGGGGCATTCATGCAGAGGGTGGAGGAGGAGAGGGATTGGGATGGGAGGAGGGAGAGAACCATAGGGGGAATACAAAGTGAATAAAGTGTAATTAATAAAGAAAAAATAAAATAAAATGACTGCACAAAAAAAGTTCCAAATATTTTAAAGGTTTTGGGTCCAAAAATATCTATAAAAATAAAAGGTAGATTTAATGATGTCTCCCGAGCAAGGATGAACCATTTACCACAGCCTTCCAGGACATAGGAAAGACACCAGCATGAGGATGAGGTGCCTGCCGATGACAACTGCCAAAATACAGACCGGAGATGTCAAGAAACCATCTGTGATAGTTACTACTAATAGTCAACTTTTAATCTAGCATCACCTGGGGGAAAATCTAAATAAAATACGCTGGAGATTGAGTAGGCCTGTGGGCATGCTTGTGGGAATTATTATCTTGATTGTATTAATTGATTTGGAAGACCCATTTTAATTCTGGGGACTACTCCTGGGGATCCTGAGAATCCTGGACTGTGTAAATGAATTAAAAAACTACACCCACACTGAAAATGTAGGTTAAATCTTATACATCAGTAAATTTTCAGAACACATATACACACAAGCTTGTATGCAACTGTGAGTATGAACAACCTTCTGAAAAACCTCATTCAAATATACCAAGTTAGAAAGAGAATGGCGATTATGAAAAGGAAGATGAAAAATGTTTAGATTCATCTGGATATATTACTAAATGATGTTTTTCTACATATAAATATGTTACTACACATATAAGTTTGTCTTTATTGTGATATTATATCCTAAACAGATAAAATTCATATGACCATGAGTCCATAATTTTTATTTAAATAGTCATCTCAAAAAATAAAATAAAGTATACCATGAGAATGGTAAGAAGATCCATGATGTTTCTTCATTTCATTGGCCTTCACTGAGTGGTTCTTAACTCTGGGAGTGCATTAAATACCATGAAACATGATTAAAAAACTTACATCCATGACATAGTCCAGACTATTTGACCTAAATATCCCAAATAAAAGCCTTCCGCAAGCAAGCTGTTAGAACCTCTTACTTTCATTCCTCATGTGCACATGGTTAAGAAATAAGATAACAGATTTCAATTGGGATTAGGGAAGAAACCAACATAATGAGATAATGTCAGATTTGTGCTCTGTCAAAGGCTCTTCTTTCAGCAGATTCATTCAAGAAAACCAGATGGGAGATAAATTTTTCCCTCCCAAATCTTCCCTTTGGATTACATATGTATGGAAAACTTAGTGTTTCATAGTTAATTCATACTTAATTCCCAGAACAGACATTTTACCTAGTGTATGTTTAAATCATGCTGTATGGCAAAAAAATGCCCACTACAAAAGTTAAATGCTGTGTCAAGTTGACTGAGACAAGGAATACTAAGAATATTGAAACTTTATTCTAGGTATAGGTAAGTGTGTCAGTTATTTTTCTGTTGTGATGAAACCTTATTAGTAAAGGCAACATAAGAAAGAACTTTTTTTCTCATAGTTACTAAGATACAGGAGAACAAGGTGGCAATGTGTAGGTATGGCAGCCAGCAGCAGACTTGGTAACAGGAACAAGAAGTGGAGTGATCATATCTTTAACTGAACTCATGAGGCAGATGGAGTCAACTAAATGGTTTTTTTTTAATTTTATTTTTATTTTTAGTTACAATTTGTTAACTCTGTGTCCCAGCTGTATCCCGCTCCCTCATTCCCTCCTCCTCCCCAACTCCCTCCCTGGTCTCCTCCCTGCCCCTTTCCAAGTCCACTGATAGGGGAGGACCTCCTCCCCTTTCATTTGACCCTGTTTTATCAGGTATCTTCAAGGCTGGCTGCAAAGTCCTCCTCTGTGCCCTAACAGGACTGCTCCTCCCCTGGGAGGGGGAGGACAAAGAGCCTGCCCTTTGATCCTGTTAGAAATAGTCCTTGTTCCCCTTGCTTTGGAAAACTACTTGGTTACTGAGCTACCACGGGCCACATCCCAGCAGAAGTTCTATGTTATATCCATAGATGGTCCTTGGTTGAGTGTCAGTCTCAGAAAAGGCCCTGTGCCCGGATATATTTTAAGAGGCTATGTGCTCTTCAAACTGGGTAGGATAACATCCAAAACCAGTGATATACTTCCTCTAAAATGTCTTTCCATATCCTCCCCAAACAGTGCTAAAAGCTGAGGAACAAATATTCAAGTAAGGTTGACTTTGGCAACAGTAAACTGAATGAGATAGATTGTTCTTCCTAATGAAAGTGGCCAAGAACAGCATAATGAAAGCCTAACTATTAACTATGCTATTATTTTTGAAAGATGCCACAGCAAAGTATCACTTTCTGTTGAGTAGTTCTCAGAGCTGAGAACCATTATCTGGTTCTGAAGAATTTAAGTTAGCCTGAATATATCTCCATTTTGAAATAAAGATCTTGACTGGGAAATGAATTCAGGTACCAGGAAATATCACAGAATGTACACCTGTCCAAAAACAAGGTTAACTCTCCTAGCAACAGCCTCCAGGAAATATAACAGAATAAATGCTTCATAGAAAATAGAGACAAACTCCCTGGCAATAGTCAATGGAAACTGGTTGAGAATTGGGTGGGAAAATTCTCCCCAATGTTTCAGATATGGTTTAGAAAAATAGCAATTGTGATTATATGCCTTAACCATTGTGATTGTGTGCCTCAGAAAAGGTCACCTCGCCCTGATAATTCTGTAATGCCAAGGCTTGTACCTCCCTACTTGCTGCCATGGAAACCTGCTGCTCACAGACTTTCCCTTTAAAAATCCTGTTCACTCAGAGCTTGGGGTCCAACTTCTCTACTGCTGCGTCAGTGAGTCTTGGGTCCCAAGTTCGGCTGCTTTCATAATAAAGCTCCCTTGCAATTGCATTGAGTCCTCTCCTGGTTGTCTCTGAGGGTCACGTGAACCTGGCATCAAAGTTCCTGGTGTCAGATGTATAAGAACAAGATTCTGGTAGATTTGGCCTTTTCCTCTGCTATAGGAGTAGATCTGTTCTTTGATTCTTTATTAGCTCCTGGTGAGTGGACAGCAACTTTTGCTATTCAATGGCTTACCGTTGTATCAGTCAGGTCTCTCACCTCATTGTAACAGAGTCCTACATCTCTGTGGATATCTGCCTCTAAATTTATTTATAATATGCATACTACATTAGACTGGAAATTTTTCTCTACTGTGACATAATCATAACTCAATTAGTTACATCTGCACACCCTACTCCCGAATACAATTAGATTTTGCTGCATTAGGATTTAAAACTGTAGCAGTAGAAAAATGTTTGGGACAGCACAGTTAAATCCATAGCAGTAATACTTAAAGTAGTCATACAACAAGCTTATAGCATATGAATAATCTGGGAATCCAATGAATACTCTTTCTTAATAGCAAAAACTCCAAAATGTCATCACTTGCATTTTGTAAACAGTAATCGGCAAAACAGACTATGTGTCCTGACCAACAAAGGTAGAGATTAAAAAAAAAATACTGTTTATTTGCTCACCACAGATAATGAGGCCAAAGAGGAAAATAAAGCACACTTATACCATCATTAAACAGTTTTTCTCAACCATCTACCCAGGAGAGATAAATGAGCAGTGTGTTGTTATGTATATTAGAATTTTATAGGAAAAATTGAATTATTAAAGAGAATGTTGTAAACAAAGCATTTCAAACCTTCAGCAGAGTACAGGGAATCATATGAAAAAAGGGGAGTTAGTATGATGGGGAAAGGATAGGAGCTCCACAAGGACCAAATATATCTGGGCACAGGGTCTTCTTAGAGAGTGTCATTCAACCAAGGACCATGTATGGATATAGCCTAGAACCTCTGCTCAGATGTAGCCTGTGGTAGCTCAGTAACCAATTGGTTTCCCATAGTGAGGGGAACAATGACTATTTCTAACAAGAATTCAATGACTGGCTCTTTGACCTCTCCACCCCCCAAGGGAGGAGCAGTTCTGTTAGGCCACAGAGGAGGACTTTGCAGCCAGTCCTGAAGATACCTGATAAAACAGGGTCAGATGAAAGGGGAGGAGGTCCTCCCCTATCAGTGGACTTGGAAAGGGGCATGGTGGAGATGAGGGAGGGAGGGTGGGATTGGGAGGGAATGAGGGAGCGGGACACGGCTGGGATACAGAGTTAATAAAATGTAACTGATAAGAAAAAAATAAATTTAAATTAAAAAATTTAACAAAAGAAAAAAAAAAGCTTTAAAGATAGTTGTCCCATAGGATAAAATTTAACTGTTAGTGAAAGAAAATCAAAATAACAAAAAAAAATAAAAAAAAAACGTTTACAATGAATTCTGATTTTAAAAGATGAAGATATACAGCCAAGAAAAATTTTCAATATCTACGATACATTAACAATTTTTTATTTAGCTTCAAATTCATTTGAAGCATGAAAATCGCTGATCTGATCCTAACTAAAGACACTCTGCTTCTCTTTTTTTTTCTTTTTTTATTAATCTTTTTTTTTATTAATTACACTTTATTCATTTTGTATCCCCCCATAAGCCCCTCCCTCCTCCCCTCCCGATCCCACTCTCCCTCCCCTTTCTGCATGCATGCCACTCCCCAAGTCCACTGATAGGGGAGATTCTCCTCTTCTTTCTGATCTTAGTCTATCAGTTCTCATCAAAAGTGGCTGCCTTGTCCTCTACTGTGGCCTGGTAAGACTGCTCCCCCCTCAGGGGGAAGTGATCAAAGAGCAGGCCAATCAGATTATGTCAGAGGCAGTCCCTCTTCCCATTACTATGTAACCCATTTGGACACTGAACTGCCATGGGCTACACCTGTGCAGGGGTTCCAGGTCATCTCGACGAATAGTCCTTGGTTGGAGTATGAGTCTCTGGGAAGTTCCCTGTGTTCAAATTATCTTGTTCTGTTGCTCTGCTTGTGGAGTTCCCGTCCCCTCCAGCTCTTACTTTTTCCCACTTCTTACATAAAATTCCATACACTCTGCCCATCAGTTGGCCATCAGGCTCAGCATCTGCTTTGACAGTCTATACTGCAGAAGCTTTCAGAGGCCCTCTGTGGCAGGTTTCAAGGTTGTTTCCTGTTTTCTTCTGGCTTTCAGAGGCCCTCTGTAGCGGGTTCCGAGGTTGTTTCCTATTTTCGTTTTCTTCTGATGTCCATCCTCTTTGCCTTTCAGGATGGGGATTGAA
>NW_026590142.1:89877-90129 GCF_907164565.1 Psammomys obesus
TAGTGGGTTTATTCTATGTTGTATGTTTATATGAGTGAGTATATACCGTGAGTGTCTTTTTGCTTCTGGGACAACTCACTCAGGATGATCCTTTCCAGGTCCCAACATTTACCTGCAAATTTCATGATTTCCTTATTTTTCATTGCTGAGTAATACTCCATTGTATAGATGTACCACAGTTTCTGCATCCATTCTTCAGCTGGGTTGTTTCCAGCTTCTGGCTATTACAAATAAAGCTGCTACAAACATGGT
>NW_026590142.1:90229-94180 GCF_907164565.1 Psammomys obesus
GATATTCCTCTACAGAGAATTCTCTGTTTAGCTCTGTTCCCCATTTTTTAAGTGGATTACTTGGTTTGTTGCTTTTCCGCTTGTTTAGTTCTTTATATATATTGGATATGAGTCCTCTGTCAGATAAAGGGTTGGTGATGATTCTTTCCCAATCTGTAGGCAGTCGCTTTGTTTTGATGACGGTGTCCTTTGCTTTACAGAAGCTTTTCAGTTTCATGAGGTCCCATTTATTGATTGTTGCTCTTAGAGCCTGTGCTGTTGGTGTTCTGTTCAGGAAGTTTTCTCCTGTACCAATGAGTTCTAGGGTATTCCCCACTTTTTTTTCTAGCCGATTTAATGTGTCTGATTTTATGTTGAGGTCTTTGATCCACTTGGACTTCAGTTTTGTGCAGGGTGATAAGTATGGATCTATTTTCATTTTTCTACATGTAGACATCCAGTTGGACCAGCACCATTTGTTAAAGATGCTATCTTTTTTCCATTGTATGGTTTTGGCATCTTTGTCAAAAATCAGGTGTCCGTAAGTGTGTGGGTTTATTTCTGGATCTTCTGTTCGATTCCATTGATCCACCATTCTGTTTCTATGCCAGTATCTGCTTCTCATGGCAGCTCCTAATCTTACTTCCCCCTGGAAACTCAGGAACATTGCATTGTTTATGTGATACACATTTACTGCAGCAATACTTGTATTTTGCAGCTCTTTCATTTTTTAATAAATTTATTTTTTATTAATTACAGTTTATGTACTTTGTATCCTAGCTGTGGTTTGCTCCCTCATCCCCTTCCAACCCCACACTCACTCTTTCATCTCCTCCATGCCTCTCTCTAAGACCACCGAGAGGGGAGGTCTTCCTCTTCCCCATCTCTCTGCCCATAGGCTATCAGGTCTCATCAAGACTGGCTACATTGTCTTCCTCTGTGGCCTAGCACAGCTGCACTTCCTACAGGGGGAGGTGACCAAAAGCCAGCTTCTGAGTTCATGTCAGAAAGAGTCCCTATTCCCATTACCAGGGCACCCACTTGGACACTGAACTGCCATGGACTACATCTGTGCAGGGGTTCTAGGTTATCTCCATGAATAGTTCTTGGTCAGGGTATCAATCTCATAAAAGAACCCTGTGCCCAGATTTTTTTTTTATTCTGTTACTCTCCTTGTGGAGCTCCTGTCCCCTCCAGGTATTTCTATCTCACCCTTCTTTCATAAGATTCCCTGCACTCTGCCCAAAGTTTGGCTATGAGTCTCAACATCTACTTTGATACCCTGCTGGGTAGAATCTTTCAAAGGCCCTTTGTGGCAGGCACCTGTCCTGTTCCTTGTTTTCTTCCTCTTCTGATGTCCATCCCATTTGCCTTTCTGAGTGAGGATTGATCCTCTTACCAAGGGTCCTCCTTCTTCCTTAGGTTCTTTAGATGTACAAACTTTAGTATGTTTATCCTATATTATATGTCTAAGATCCACTTATAAGTGAGTATATACCATGCCTGTCTTTCTGCTTCTGGAATACCTCACTCATGATATCTTTCCTAGTTCACACCCTTTGCTGATTTGATGATTTCCGTGTTTTTAATTGCTGAGTGGTATTCCATTGTTTAAATGCACCATAATTTCCTTATCTGTTCCTCAACTGAGGGAAATCTGGGTTGTTTCCAGATTCTGGCTATTAGAATAAAACTGCCACGAAAATGGTTGTACAAATGTCCTTGTTGTATACTTGAGCATATTTTGGATATATGCCTATGGGTGTAATAGCTGGCTTTTGAAGAAGCACTATTCCTAATTTTCCCGAGAAAGTGCCAGATTGATTTCCAAAGTGGTTGCACAAGTTTACATTCTCACCAGCAATAGAAAAAGGATTCTCCTTTCTCCACATCCTCACCAGCATGTGTTGTTTGAGTTTTTGGTCTTAGCCCTTCAGTTGCTTGGAAGGTAAAATCTTAGCCTTGTTTTGATTTGCATCTTCCTGATGACTAAGGAGGTTGAGAATTATTTTAGTGTTCCTCTGCCATTCAATAGTATTCCATTGATAATTTTCTGTTTATTCTGTAGCCCAATTTTTAATTGGATAATTGGTTTGTTGGTGTTTACCTTCATAAGTTCTTTTTACATTTTGGATATTTGCCCTCTGTCAAATACAAATATATGAAGATCCTTTGCCAGTCTATAGACTATCGTTTTGTTCTGATGACAGTGTCCTTTACTTTACAAAGCTTTTCAGTTTCATGAGGTCCGTTTTATTGATTCTTGCTCTTAGAGTCTGTGCTGCTCAGGAAGTTTTCTCCTGTGCCAATGAAGTAAAAGCTCTGTAACACTTTTTCTTCTAACAGATTTTGTGTGTCTGATTTTATGCTTAGGTCTTTGATCCACTGGACTTTAGTTTTGTGCAGGGTGATAAATATGGATCTATTTGCATTTTTATATGTAGACATCCACTTAAACAAGCACCATTTGTTGAAGATGCAACCTTTTATTTTCCATCTTATGGTTTTGGCTTCTTAGGCAAAAATCAAGTATCCATAGGTATATGGATTTATTTCTGGATCTTCTATTCCTTTCCATTGACCCACTAGTCTGTTTTTATGCCAGTGCAATGCAGTTTTTATTACTATGGCTCTGTAGTACAGCTTGAGATTAGGGATGGTGATACGTCCAGAGGATCTGTTGTTGTACAGGATTGTTTGAGCAATTTTAGTTTTTTTTCTTTTTTCATATGAAATTGAAATTGTTCTTTCAAGTTCTGTAAAGAATTGTGTTGGTATTTTGATGGGAATTGCATTGAATCTGTAGGTTGCTTTTGGCAGGATGGCCATTTTCACTAAGTTTACCCTACTGATCCATGAGCATGGGAGATCTTTCCATCTTCTGATAGCTTCTTCAGTTTCTTTCTTCAGAGACTTGAGGGTTTTTTTTTTTTCAAATAGGTCTTTCACTTGCTTTGACAGAGTACTCTATCTTATTATTGTCTCGTGTGAAGGGTGTACTTTCCCTCTTTCTTTCCTTCCTTCCTTCCTTCCTTCCTTCCTTCCTTCCTTCCTTCCTTCTTTCTTTTTTCTTTCTTTCTTTCTTTCTTTCTTTCTTTCTTTCTTTCTTTCTTTCTTTCTTTCTGAATACAGGAGGGATACTGATTTTTTTGAGGTAATTTTGTATCCAGCAATTTTGCTGAATGTGATTATCAACTGAAGCTATTCTCTGGTTGAATTTTGGGGGTCACTCATGTATATTATCATATCATCTGCAAATAGTGAAACTTTGACTTCTTCCTTTCTGATTTGTATTCCCTGTTCTCCTTTAGGTGTCTTGTTGCTCTAGCTAGGACTTCAAGTTGAAGAGAAATAGAGAATGGACAGCCTTGCCCTGAATTCAGGGTGACTGATTTAAGTTTCTCTCCATTTACTTTGATGTTGGCTACATGCATGCTATATTGTCTTTACTGTTTAGGTATGAACAGTTTTTCCCTATTTCTCCAAGACTTTAAACAACAATGAGTGTTGGACTTTGTCAAATGTTTTTCAGAATCTAAGGAGATGATAATGTTCTTCTCCTTCAGTTTGTTAATATGGTGGGTTACATTGATGGATTTCCATATATTGAACCACCAATGGATGCTTGGGATGAAGCCTACTTGGTCATGATGGATGACATCTTTTATGTGTTCTTGGATTTGATTTGCAAGTATTTTATTTAGTATTTTTGCATCAATGTTCATAAGAGAGACAGGTCTGAAGTTCTCTCTTCTTGTTGGGTCTTTGAGTGGTTTCAGTATGAATGTAACTGTGGCCTCATAGAATGAGCTTGATAATGTCCCTTCTGTTTCTATTTTGTGGAACTGTTTGAAGAGCATTGGAGTTAGCTCTTCTTTGAAGCTCTGGTAAAATTTTGTGCTGAAACCGTCTGGCCCTGGGCTTCTTTTTTTTTTTTTTTTTTTTTTTTTTTTTTTTTTTTTTTTTTTTTTT
>NW_026590142.1:94190-172356 GCF_907164565.1 Psammomys obesus
TTTTTTTTTTTTTTTTTTTTTTTTTTTTTTTTTTTTTTTTTTTTTTGAAGGGAGACTTTTTTTTCTTTTTATTAATTACAGTTTATTTCACTTTGTATCCCCCCTGTAGCAGCTCCCTCCCACCTTCCCTCCCAATCCCACCCTCCATCCCCCTTCTCCACCAATGTCCTTCCCCAAGTCCACTGAAGAGGGAAGTCCTCCTCCCCTTCCTTCTGATCCTAGTCTATCAGGTCTCATCAGGAGTGGCTGCATTGTCTTCCTCTGTGGCCTGGTAAGGCTGCTCCCCTATGAGGGGGAGGTGATCAAAGAGCAGGCCAATCAGTTAATGTCAGAGACAGTCCCTGTTCCCATTACTATGGAACCCACTTGGACACTGAACTTCCATGGGCTACATCTGTGCAGTGGTTCTAGCTTATCTCCATGTGTGGTCTCAGAAAAGACTCCTGTGCCCAGATTTTTTAGTTCTGCTGCTCTCCTTGTGGAGCTCCTGTCCTCTCCACTTCTTACTATCTCTCCTTTCTTTCATAAGATTCCTGAACTCTGCCCAAAGTTTGGCTATAAGTCTCAGCATCTGCTCTGATACCCTGCAGGGTAGGGCCCTTTTAGAGGCCCTCTGTGGTAGGCTCCTATCCTGTTCCCTGTTTTCTCCCTCTTCTGAAGTCCATCCTCTTTGCCTTTCTGAATGGGGATTGAGCATCTTAGCCAGAGTATTCTTTCTTGATTGATTTCTTTAGGTGTACAGATTTTAATATGTTTGTCCTATATTATACATCTAATATCCTTTTGATGACTGCTTCTATTTCCTTGGGAGATATAGGACTATTTAATTTATTTACCTGATCTGATTCAATTTTGGTAAATGGAATCCATTAAGAAAATTGTCCATTTCATTTAAAATTTCAAATTTTGTACCATATAGGCTTTTGTAGTAAGACCTAATGATTCTTCGTTTTTCCTCAGTGTCTGTAGTTAAGTCCCCATTTTTTTTTCTGATTTTGCTCATTTGAATAGTTTCTGCCTTTTAGTTACTTTGGCTATGTGTTTGTCTATCTTGTTGATTTTCTCAAATGTCCAGCTCTTGGTCTCATTGATTCTTTGAATCATTTTCTTTCTTCCTGATTCATTGATTTATTTTTGTGTTTGATTTTTTCCAATTGTCTACTCCTCTTGGGTGTGTTTGCTTCTTTTATTTCTAGGGTTTTTATAAGTATGACCTTAAGTTGCTTGAATGAGATGTCTCAAATTACTTTATGGAGGCACTTATTGCTATGAACTTTCCTTTTAGAACTGCTTTCATTGTGACCCCTAAATTTGGGTAAGTCATGTGCAGGTCTTTTTTATCTACTGAGTATTGAAATTGTGTTTTCTATTTTCAAGTTTAGAAAGTAAACTTATATATTTCAGTTGCTACATTCATTTTTGACAGCTTAGCGATTTTATATTGTTTAAAATATCTATATGACACCTACTAATTCCTTAAAAAAATAAAAGCAAACAGAAATATGTTAGAATGCCAATTTGAAAATATAATTTTCAAAACTGTTGACAAAAAAAAATAGGACTGGAAAAATTACTCAGCATTTTAGAATACTTGCTACTTTTACAGAAGACCTTTGTTCGATTCCCAGCATTCAAATCCTGGCTTACAACTATCTCTAACTTACAACTTCAGAGAATTCAACATCCCCTATGGCACAGTGGATACCAAGCACAAACTGGACCAACATACATATATGCAGGCAAAACATTAATGCATGTAAAATAAATAAATTAATCCAGAAAGGTTTCAAGTACTGAGAAAAAAAAAACTGTGGCATTCCTTTTTCTGTCTTCTGTTATTTGCTTTCTTTCACTGGGCTATAAATTCCAAGCATGTTACCTCAAAGTACTCTGCTAAAGCAAAATGTTTTAAATTTTATTATCTTCTTTTCTATCAGTTGTGAAAGATTTATATTGATCAGCTTGTGCCTTAGAAATATTTTGTATATATTTAAAATTTTATATTATGTTTGTAGATGTCATTTTACATTATATCGAAAAACATGTATTTTAATTTTAATAATTTCATATTGTTTTCAATCATTAACTAAGCACATTTGTTTATGACATTTTGGGAGTTTGCATCTTCGAAAATTATTTGGTCAAGAAAGTGGTTTTCTCTGGGAAGACCCCTATGTTCAAATTTTCTGGTTCTGTTGCTCTCCTTGTGGGGTTCCTGTCCTCTCCATAACCTACTATTTCTCACTTCTTACATAAGATTCCATGCACTCTGCTCAACAATTGGACATAAGTATCAACGTCTGCTTTGATAGTCTGCAGGGCAGAGTCTTTCAGAGGCCCTCTGTGCCAGGTTCCTAGGTTGTTTCCTGTTTTCTTCTTCTTCTGATGTCCAACCTCTTTGCCTTTCGGGATGGGGATTGAACATTTTAGTCAGGGTTCTCTCTCTTGATTAGTTTTTTTAGATGTACAGATTTTAGTAGGATTATCCTATGTATATGTCTATATGAGTGAGTATATACCGTGTCTGTCTTTCTGCTTCTGAGACAGCTCACTCAGGATGATCCTTTCCAGGTCCCACCGTTTACCTACAAATTTCACGATTTCCTTATTTTTCATAACAGAGTAATAATCCATTGTGTAGATGTACCACAATTTCTGCATCCATTCTTCAGTTGAGGGGGATCTGAGCTGTTTCCAGCTTCTGGCTATTACAAATAAAGCTGCTACACACATGGTTGAACAAATGTCCTTATTGTGTACTTGAACCTCTTTTGGATACATGCCTAGGAGTGGTATGGCTGGATCTTGAGGAAGCACTTTTCCAACCAAGTACCAGACATGGAGATAACCTAGAACCCCTGCACAGATGTAGCCCATGGCAGTTTAGTGTCCAAGTGGGTTACATAGTAATGGGAAGAGGGGACTGCCTCTGACATAATCTGATTGGCCTGCTCTTTGATCATCCCCCCCCCTTAAGGGGGAGCAGCCTTACCAGGCCACAGAAGATGACAATGTAGCCACTCCTGATGAGATCTGCTAGTCTAAGATCAGAAGGAAGGAGAGGAGGACCTCCCTTATCAGTGGACTTGAGGAAAGGCATGTGTGAAGAAGGGGGAGGGAGGGTGGGACCAAGAGGGGAAGAGGGAGGGGCTTAAGGGGGATAAAAAGTGAATAAAGTGTAATTAATAAAATTAAATTAAATTAAAAAAAGAAATTAGGATGAGAAATCCATAATAACAAGCCAGTAAGCAGCATCCCTTCATGTCCTCTGTCTTCATCAGCTCCTGCCTCTAGATCCTTGCCCTTTCCTGACTTCATTTGATGATACACAGCAATATGGAAGTATAAGTCAAATAAACTTTTTCCTCTTCAAAAAAAAAGTGGGTTTCTAAATATCTTATTCATGAATATGAGATATATATGTCATATAACCAACATAAATAAACATATGTATGTGAATCTGGAATCAAATTCAAGAGTAGCCTTTTTGAATCATTATTCATTAAGCTAGCATATAAAGTCTCTAAGCCACTGTGTGTATACTTACATGTGTATATGTGCATGCATATATACATATATGTAATGTGTAGAATTTAAGTATCGTTTGGGTTATATTTTTAGAACAGAGAGGAAAAGTGTAACTAATATCCATAGGATACACATAAAAAGTAAGGTAGAAACACTAGAGTAAATATGATTTGTTTAATTTTGAATTTCATACACACAATAGTCATTTTAGTATAAGTTATGTCTTTTTCATTTTCCCAAGTAATATTTGATGCAAATAAAATATGTAGTCTCATCATCCTTCCACTTATAAATAATTATGGTGATTAATATGTTTGATAAACTGTGGGAGCTAGGTTTATAAATATTTAAGTGTAAGGTTTTAAGGGAATATGACTACAAATATCAATTATTAAATTTTAACTTAGTGTTCTTAAATTTGATACATCAACTTTAATTCATAATCTCCTTAATGCACACATAAATGTTTGCAAAGAACAATGCTTATGATTATGCATACACATCCAGATTGATATGCACATATGTACTACACATTGCTTTGTAGTGAGGGAGTTTTATAAGCAAAGAATTTTGGTGGAGGCAAGCTCTTTTACACCTCAGATTTTTATTTCTAATAGATATTTACAATAAGACAAACCAAAGCTCATTGGAGAAATACACAACAGCTTATTTCAAGATTCAGAAAAAAAATATTCTGGAATAACTTGTAATTCTTGAAGTAACAAAATGCTAAACAGAGAGAGAGAGAGAAGAAGGTGGTTATTATGGCAAGAGAAAGCAGAAAACAACTAAAATGTCCAAGTGTAGCAATCTTCCCAGAGTTTAAACTTTTCTATTTTGGATGCAATCTCATTAAGACACTTGTTCTAAAGAGAGATAAAGCAATAGATTACTCAGAGGGAAGGTGAGATATTGTATCTTTCAGGAAAGATGCTTAGGCTCAAACATTTAAAAACTCAAAGACTCCAGGAAGTTCCTGAAGCTGACTATATGCACTATCTCCGCAGCCCCTTCTCTATGTATATGTAATTACTAAGGATTGCAGTTAAAAAAATTAGTAAGCGAGGCAGAGCCAAGATGGCGACTAGCACACACAGTTTCTGAGCTGTGGAATTGCTAACCATCTGAGTTGGTGCGTGGAAGGACCTCTAACCCAGGAAAACAACAGTGAGGCTTCCTAAACAACAGGGAGGCGAAAACTTTGGTCTCGGGTCTCCTGGAGACTTGTTTGGGGAAGGTGAGAAACGACCCTTTGATCTCCGGCACTCCCCTCCCCCAGACTGCTTTCCTCCTCCACACAGTGGAATCATCTCTCTCTGCGCAGACATAACTGCCTGGGATCTGCAATGGCTGTGGCGGAGCTCCAAGCCCTTTAGCAGCAGGTGCCAACAGTAGCCTTCTCAGAGTCCCAGATCCGCGTGGTGGCTGCACCATTCTCCCAGGGCCCGAGTCTGCTAGATGCCATACTAGCTCCACAGGATAGAGATCACTGACAGTACGGCCCACCCAATCCCACAGTGACAGAAAATACGCTATATACTCACCAAAACCAGACAGAAATGCCACACTAGCTAGGCACACCAGGCGCTGGGAGAGCACAGTGAAGAGACTCCAGCACTTCCCAGAAAACATCTGGATCAGCAACCCAGTCTCCAGTTACAACAGGACTTTCAAACCTGGCGGCAGAGCAGCACTGAGCTGGCAGGGCACATCAGCCCTCCAGTTTAAGACTAACCAGGGCCAAACCAGAAAATAGAAAGCCTGTTTACCCGATTCCTACTGACATGACCACCTTGAAATCTTCAGCTACAGCAAGACCTCATAACCTGGCAGCGACAGCAGCACAGAACTGGCGGAGCACATCAAAGAAGCAGGGCCAAACCAGAGAGCAGAGAGCCCAGATACCCTGATCTCTGCCAAGTGACCTGCCTGTAAGTGAGTGCACCCTTGAGAATCTGCAAATCCCCAGATCCTGGGTCCTTCTAAAACAGAAGCCAGGCATCGAACCCCCTCCCACTCATATACCCACTTTGGGAAACAGAGGGGCACTTGGTACATTGAAGTTCCTGCTCTGTGGGTCTAATTGAGGAGTTAAGGCAGTTAATGCCAGAAATTGTGCTGCGATTATCACTAGCGCCTGCGACATATACAGGGCAGAGCCTCTCCCACACACTCAAGGGTTCAACATTAGCCATCACTCTGTCCCTTGAGATACACGTCCACGCACACCTACACACACACACACACACACACACACACACACACACACGCACTTGCATTTGCCCCGTCGGCACCTGCGTACTTTTCTCCCACAGGTACAGCTAGTCCTCAGCACACACTAAGGACACGGGACCTCTCTCAGCTTGCTGAAGAACTCTCCAGATGCGAGAGAGAGACAGTACCAGTCTGATTTGCAGAATCCAAAAACAAACAGGGAAGGTTTCAGATAAGCCAATGGCCAGGGGTAGGCGAAACAACACTTCCAACATAAATCAGGACATCATGACTTCACCAGCAAACCCCAAAATAGATGGCTACTCCAATTCATCAGAAGTACAGGAAAATGACCTTAAAGCCATGCTTATCCAATTATTTGAGGCTCATAAGGAGGAAATGAACAAATCTTTCAAAGAGTTGGCCAGTCAATTGGAGGTAAAGAAAGAAGAAATAGACAAAAGCCTTAAAGAAACACAGGCAAACATAGCCAAACAAATAGAGGCACAAGTAGAGATAAAATTAGTGGCATATAAAAAAGAAATGAACAAGGAAATAGAGACCATCATAGAGAGACAGGAATCCAAATTCAAACACATGAAAGAAATGGTGCAAGGCATGAAAACAGAATTAGAATCAATAAAGAAACCACAAAATGAGAAAACCCTTGAGCTGGAGAACTTGGAGAAAAGATCAGGAACCACAAAAGTAAGCATCACCAACAGAATACAAGAGATGGAAGAGAGAATCTCTGGAGCTGAAGACACACTTGCAGAAATTGATACTTCTCTCAACGAAAAAGTAAAATCAGAAAAGTTCCAATCACAAAATATCCAAGAAATCAAGGACGTTATGAAAAGACAAAATCTAAGAATAATTGGAATTGATGGAAAAGAAGACTTCAGGCTCCAAGGTCCAGAAAATATTTTCAAGAAAATCATAGAAGAAAATTTTCCCAACTTAAAGAAAGAGATGTTTATAAATATACAAGAAGACTACAGAACACCAAATAGACTAGACCACAAAAGAAACACATCACGTCACATCATAGTCAAAACACTAAATCTACAGAACAAAGAAAAGATACTAAAAGCAGCCAGGGAAAAAGGCCAAGTAACATATGAAGGTAGACCTATCAGAATCACACCGGACTTCTAATCAGAAACTATGAAAGCCAGAAGGGCCTGGGCAAGTATCATGGAGACTCTAAGAGATCACAAATGTCAACCCAGACTAGTATACCCTGCAAAGCTTTCAATCAACATAGATGGAGAAAACAAAATATCCCATGACAAAACTAAATTTATGCAATATCTACAAAGCAAACCAACCCTACAGAAGATACTAGAAGGAAAACTCCAATCCAACGAAAACAACTTCACCCAGAAAACAGGGCATACAGATAATATCCCAAGGAAAACAAGCAATGAAACAGGGTAAGATCACCGACTCCATTACAAAAGGAACTAACATGCATTGGTCACTACTATCTATCAATATCAATGGACTCAACTCCCCAATAAAAAGACACAGACTAACAGAATGGTTGCGGAAACAGGATCCAACATTCTGTTGCATTCAAGAAACACACCTATGCAACAAAGATAAACACCACCTCAGAGTAAAGGGCTGGAAAAATGTTTTTCAATCAAATGGTTTCAGAAAACAAGCTGGAGTAGCCATCCTAATATGTAATAAAATAGACTTCCATCCAAAGTTAATCAAAAAAGATAAGGAGGGCCACTATATTCTCATCAAAGGAAAAATCCAACAAGAGGACATCACAATCATGAATATCTATGCCCCAAATACAAGAGCACCTACATTCATAAATGAAACATTATTAAAGCTTAAATCATACATTGATCCTAATACCTTAATAGTGGGAGACTTCAACACCCCACTCTCATCAAGGGACAGATCAACCTGACAGACACCAAATAGGGAAATAAAAGCACTCACAGAATCCCTAAATCAAATGGACCTATAGACGTCTACAGATCTTTTCACCCAAACTCAAAAGAGTACACCTTCTTTTCAGCACCACATGGAACCTTCTCCAAAATAGACCATATACTGGGTCACAAAGCAAGCCTCAACAGACACAAAAGGATTGAAATAATCTCTTGTATACTATCCGACCACCGTGGACTAAAGCTGGACATCAACAACAGAAACAACAAAAAAGAAATTTTTTTTAACCAAATTTATGGGACATGTTGAAAGCAGTGCTCAGAGGAAAATTTATAGCACTAAATGCCTGCAAGAAGAAATTCGTAACATCACATACAAACAACTTAATTGCCCAACTGAAAACCCTAGAAAAAAAAGAAGCAGATACACCCAAGAGGTGCAGACGGCTAGAAATAATCAAACTCAGGGCTGAAATCAATCAATTAGAAACAAATAAAACTATCCAAAGAATCAATGAAACAAAAAGCTGGTTCTTTGAGAAAATCAACAAGATAGACAAACCCGTAGCCAAACTAACTAAAAAGAAGAGAGAAGCAATCCAATTCAGCAAAATCAGAAATGAAAATGGGGACATAACTACAGATACTGTGTAAATTCAAACATTCATTAGGTCATACTACAAAAACCTATATGGCACAAAATTTGAAAATCTAAATGAAATGGATAATTTTCTTGACAGATTCCATCTACCAAAATTAAGCCAAGATCAGGTAGAAAGACTGAATAGCCCTATATCTCCCAAGGAAATTGAAGCAGTCATTAACAGTCTCCCCTCCAAAAAAAGCCCTGGACCAGATGGCTTCAGCGCAGAATTCTACAAGACCTTCAAGGAAGTGCTAACACCAATTCTCCTCAAACTCTTCCACAAAATAGAAACAGAAGAAACACTACCAAACTCATTCTATGAAGCCACAGTCACCTTGATACCTAAACCACACAAAGATCCAACAAAAAAGAGAACTTCAGACCAATCTCTCTTATGAACATTGATGCAAAAATACTCAATAAAATACTTGCAAACCGAATCCAAGAATACATCAAAGATATCATCCACCATGACCAAGTAGGCTTCATCCCAGGAATGCAAGGGTGGTTCAATATATGGAAATCCATCAGTGTAATCCACCACATAAACAAAATGAAGGAGAAAAACCACATGATCCTCTCCTTAGATGCTGAAAAAGCATTTGACAAAATCCAACACCCATTCAGGTTTAAAGTCTTGGAGAGATCAGGGATACAAGGCACATACCTAAAGATAGTAAAGGCAATATACAGCAAGCCTATAGCCAACATCAAACTCAATGGAGAGAAACTTCAATCAATCCCACTGAAATCAGGGACAAGACAAGGCTGCCCACTGTCTCCATATCTCTTCAACATAGTACTTGAAGTCCTAGCTAAAGCAATAAGACAACTAAAGGAGATCAAGAGGATATAAATCGGAAAGTAACAGGTCAAAGTGTCACTATTCGCAGATGATATGATAGTATAGATGAGCGACCCCAAAAATTCAACCAGGGAACTCCTTCAGTTGATAAACACCTTCAGCAATGTGGCAGGATACAAAATCAACTCAAAAAAATCAGAAGCTCTCCTGTACACCAAAGACAAAAAGGCTGAGAAAGAAATTAGGGAAACAACACCCTTCACAATAGCCACTAATAACATAAAGTACCTTGGTGTGACTCTAACCAAGGAAGTGAAAGATCTGTTTGAGAAAAACTTCAAATCTCTGAAGAAAGAAATTGAAGAAGATCTCAGAAGATGGAAAGATCTCCTGTGCTCATGGATTGGTAGGATTAACATTGTGAAAATGGCCATCCTGCCAAAAGCAATCTATAGATTCAATGCAATACCCATCAAAATACCAACTCAATTCTTTACAGACCTTGAAAAAAAGATTCTCAGCTTCATATGGAGAAACAAAAAACTCAGAATCTCCAAAACGATCCTGTAAACAACAGATCATCTGGAGGTATCTCCATTCCCGATCTCAAGCTGTACTACAGGGCAACAGTAATAAAAACTGCATGGTATTGGCATAGAAACAGAAAGGAGGATCAATGGAACCGCATAGAAGACCCAGAAATAAACCCACACACCTATGAATACTCGGTATTTGACAAAGAAGCCAAATCCATTCAATGGAAAAAAGACAGTATATTCAACAAATAGTGCTGGTCCAACTGGATGTCTACATGCAGAAAAATGAAAATAGATCCATATTTATCACCCTGCACAAAACTAAAGTCAAAGTTGATCAAGGACCTCAACATAAAACAAGATACTCTAAATCAGTTGGAAAAAAAAGTGGGGAACAGCCTAGAACTCATTGGCACAGGAGACAACTTCCTGAACAGAACACCAACAGCACAGGCTCTAAGAGCAACAATCAATAAATGGGACCTCATGAAACTGAAAAGCTTCTGTAAAGCAAAAGACACAGTCATCAAAACAAAGCGACTGCCTACAGATTGGGAAAGAATCTTCACCAACCGTTTATCTGACAGAAGGCTAATATCCAGTATATATAAAGAACTAAAGAAGCAGAAAAGCAACAAACCAAGTAATCCCATTAAAAAATGGGGAATGGAGCTAAACAGAGAATTCTCGAAAGAGGAACATCAAATGGCAGAGAAACACTTAAAGAAATGCTCAACGTCATTAGCCATTAGGGAAATGCAAATCAAAATAACCCTGAGATTTCACCTTACACCCATGAGAATGGCCAAGATGAAAAACTCAAGTGACAACACATGCTGGAGAGGTTGTGGAGAAAAAGGTAACCTCCTCCATTGCTGGTGGGAATGTAAACTGGTACAACCACTCTGGAAGTCAGTCTGGTGCTTTCTCAGACAATTAGGAGTAGTGCTACCTCAAGACCCAGCTATACCACTTTAGGTATATACCCAAAATTTGCTCAAGTACACAACAAGGACATTTGTTCAACCATGTTTGTAGCAGCTTTATTTGTAATAGCCAGAACTTGGAAACAACCCAGATGTCCATCAACAGAGGAATGGATACAGAAATTGTGGTATTTTTACACAATGGAATACTACTCAGCAATGAAAAAGGAGGAAATCATGAAATTTGCTGGCAAATGGTGGGATCTAGAAAAGATCATTCTGAGTGAAGTATCCCAGAAGGAGAAAGACAAACTTGGTATATACTCGCTTATATAGACCTACAAGATATGATAAACATAATGAAATCTACACACCTAAAGAAGATAATCAAGTAAGTGGACATGGGTGAAAATGATCAATCCTCATTTAGAAAGACAAACGGGATGTGCATTGAATGTATGACAGGAGTCTACCGCAAAAGGCATCTGAAAGACTCTACCTAGCAGTGTTTCAAAGCAGACACTAAGACTCATAACCAAACCATGGCAGAGTGCAGGGAATCATATGAAAGAAGGGGAGTTAGTATGATATGGAAAGGATAGGAGCTCTACAAGTACCAAATATATCCGGGCACAGGGCCTTTTCTGAGACTGACACTCAACCAAGGACCATCTATGGATATAACATAGAACTTCTGCTGGGATGTGGCCCGTGGTAGCTCATTAACCAAGTTGTTTTCCAAAGCAAGGGGAACAAGGACTATTTTTAACAGGATCTCAAGGGCAGGATCTTTGTCCTCCCCCCCCCAGGGGAGGAGCAGTCCTGTTAGGCCACAGAGGAGGACTTTGCAGCCAGCCTTGAAGATACCTGATAAAACAGGGTCAAATGAAAGGAGAGGAGGTCCTCCCCTATCAGTGGACTTGGAAAGGGGCAGGGAGGAGACCAGGGAGGGTGTTGAGGAGGGAGAGGGAATGAGGGAGCGGGATACAGATGGGACACAGAGTTAACAAATTGTAACTAAAAATAAAAATAAAAATAAATAAAATAAATAAAATTAAAAAAAAAATAATTAAAAAAATAAAAATTAAAAAAAAATTAGTAAGCTAAGCAACTAGAAGCAGAGACTAGTCTGTGATCCCTGGAAGATGTTCATACCATCTGAGCTGTGTGTAAGTAACACCCCTAATGAGCTGAGCATCATGCAGGTTTCTAAATTTTTGGGACTGCTATCAGTGCTGAGTGTGCTTTTTATCATATAGAATTTTTGAGCTATTTAGGTTCCTCTTAGTAAGTCCTTATTCATAACTACTCTCAATAAAACTCATCAGTTAACAAGTTGGAAAATGTCATTTTGTTTGTCATTGATTCTTTATCTGTAATGAGCAGAAATATGTTCACATTTTTCTAATAGCAATATTACATAACACACCTACACACACACACACACCTACACACACACACACACACACACACACACACACACGGTGTGTGCATGAGTATGTGCAAGCACACACATTTCAAAAGAGTTTCTAATGATAAAAATCAGAAGTATGTCAAAAAATTTCAAAACATTAGTTAGAATTAAAACCTAAAGTACTAAATAAAAATTTTTAAGTCCATATGTACATAAATGATGAAATAAGCAAGTAATTAGAACAAAAGAGAGAATTCTTTTAAGCATGAAGTCCCCCAAAAATTTAGAATTTGAACTTTCTTCTTTTTTCAAAGTTTCATACACTAGGTGAAATCTATGTATGGGCTGGCTACACACTTCTTTAAAGGGTGAGGGGTCATTTTTCCCATATCTTGGTTCTTGTCTATTTTCTCCAACATCAAAGCAAGCAATAATGTATTCAATATCTGACCCTTGAAATTACATCTATTTCTGCTTGATTTTTCTTTAGAATATGTTTCATCAAAAGAAAAAAGCACTTGAGAAATTTATTTTTTTCCATGAGCCTGTTTTCCTCAATGTTGATCAGGAGACACTCAGCATAGAGGAAGCACTTTTGGCAAACAGCTGTAGACAGGACTACTTGCTTCAAACCATTTGTTCTTGATGCATTTAAGAGACAGTGTTAAACAGCAACAAATCAAGCAATCCAAATAAAAAAATGGGGTACAAAGCTAAACAGAAAATTCTGAATAAAGAAATATCAAATGACAGGGAAACACTTAAAGAAATGCTCAATGTCCTTAGTCATCAGGAAAATGCAAATCAAAACTACCCTGAGATTTCACTTTACATCTATCAGAATGGCTAAGATCAAAAACTAAAGTGACAACACATGCTGGAGACGGTGTGGAGAAAGAAGCACTCTACTCCGTTACTGGTGGGAATGTAAGTTGTACAACCACTTTGCAGATCAATCTGGCATGTTCTCAGACAATTAGGAATAGTTCTACCTCAAGATCCAGCTATACCACTCCTAGGCATATATGCAAAACATGCTCAAGTATACAACAAGAACATTTGCTCAACCATGTATGTAGCAGCTTTATTTGTAATAGCCAGAATCTGGAAACAGCCCAGATGTCCCACAATTGAAGAATGGATACAGAAATTTTGGCACATTTACACAATGGAATTACAAACAAGGAAACCATGAAATTTGCAGGCAAATGGTGGGATCTAGAAAAGATCATCCTGAATGAGATATCCTAGAAGCAGGGTATATACTAACTTATTAATGGATATTAGACATATAATGTAGGATAAATATACTAAGATCTGTACACCTAAAGAAGCTAAGCAAGGAGGACCCTGGGTAAGATGCTCAATCCTCATTCAGAAAAACAAAGGGGATGGATATCAAAAGAGGGAGAAAACAGGTTACAGGACAGGAGCCTACCACAGAGGGCCTCTGAAAGACTCTGTCCTGAAGAGTATCAAAGCAGATGCTGAGATTCATAGCCAAACTTTGGGCAGAGTACAGGGAATCTTATGAAAGAAGTAGGAGATATAAAGATCTGGAGGGTGCAGAAACTCCTCAAGGAGAACAATAGAAACAAAAAATCTGGACACAGATGACTCAGTTTAACAGTTATTTGACAGATCCTCATATTGGAAATATTTTTGTATTTTGGTTTTTGTTTATTTGTTTGTTTTTAGTAGAAAAGGCAAAAGGATTGTAAACAAGTAACATTACCTGCAAAATACAGGTTTTTCCCCTTGAAATTACTAATAATAATTATTTGTATATCTATGATAGTATACATAACGTACATACATTTTATGTGTCTATTTTGACATAACCTTATCATTAATATATTTTTATTGTCATTCTATTGAATGGTTATGATATAGAAATACTAAATTACCATAATGATATTTTATCTTCAAATAGTTCTATAGTAGTGATAGTTGGAATATTCAGTCACTTGGGAAATATCACTAAGAAAATAAGGTCATTGGGAAAAGATCAAAGATCCAAGTAACTCCATTATATTTGCCACAATGAAGAGGGAGACTTCTTTTTTTATCCCTCTTGGTTATATTTGTTTTAGTAATGTGAACACATGTTTAATTTTTCCCTTCTTCCTGTTAGAAGCATCAGTTTGAGCTTTGTTTTTTGTTTGTTTGTATCTGTAGCTTCCTCCATTTGTTTAATCACAGTGTTCTTTGTTTAATATTTCAGGGCTGTTTATCAAGACACCGTAATTTGATTGTTTCTTTTCAAATTTGTCTTCACCAGGTGTTTCTTGACTGGAACACATTTCCCACATGATAAAATTACAGGTCTAATTAATGCCTTTAAGGACATTGGTGTACAATTCACACCTAATTATCTGCAGGGGGCATATTTAGGTGTTTAACTAGGTGGAACTCTGTGCTGAAGATTTCATTTGCATACAAAGCCCCTTTTGTTCTCTGTAAACACTCTAATACTGGAACAGAGTGCATATGCATATTATTTGGTTTACAGTGTGTTATTAAGCAGGGGAAATAGAAAATAAATAGATCTGAGCCATATTGCATCATAACAGAAACAATAATCCTATTAGCTTCAGTGTTGAAATATGACGTCCATTTCTTTGAAACAATAAAAATATATGCAATATTTGAAAACAGAAAGTACAGATTTTGAAAAATCACATCTGAGATATTCATGGAGGATCTTAATAAAAGTATGGCCTCATATGAAGCACCAAGAGGAAATTGAAGTCACCAGGAGGTGCTAACTGGCTGAATGCTGGCTTGAACACAAAATTCATTGCTGTCTTATACTTACAAGGACTAGATGATAGATCTTCCAGGACAGGATTCCTAATTACTTTCCATGCCAATTTTAATCTGTTCAGATGATAATTTTGCAGATGTCTTAATATTCCTAGTAAAGTCCTATGTTCACTGTAAAGATGTCTATCCTCTTAAAATCGAATTCCTCAATGCCATTCTTCTACTATATAAAAAAAAATTTTGTCAGTGTTTTTATGTGGACAATTCTTTCTCAGCAGCTACAAAATACTAGAATAGAATAAAAATAGAATGTTTCAGACAATGTTAATGAGACAAAAATTCTTAATTAAAGGATATTGAGCTAAACAGAGGCTAAAATGCCTCAAAAATTCAGAGGCTCAACTGTCTGCAAAGGACAAAAGGGAACAACAAGAAACCCAGAATTGCTAAAGCAATTCTCTACAGTAAAAGCTCTTCAGGAGGTTTCACCCTCCCTGATCTCAAGCTGTACTATAGAGCAACAATACTAAAAACTGCAAGGTACTGGCATAGAAACAGACTGGTGGATCAATGGAATCTAATAGAAGACCCTGACATAAATCCACACACTTATGGACACCTGATTTTTGACAAAGATGCCAAATCCATTCAATGGAAAAAAGATAGCATCTTCAACAAATGGTGCTGGTCTAACTGGAAGTCTACATGTGCAAAAATGCAGATACATCCATTTTTATCACCCTGCACAAAAATAAAGTCCAAGTGGATCAAAGACCTCAACATAAAACCAGACACACTAAACTGCTTAGAAGAAAAAGTGGGGAATACCCTTGACTCATTGGCACAGGAGACAACTTCCTGAACAGAACACCAACAGCACAGGCTCTAAGAGCAACAATCAATAAATGGGACCTCATGAAACTGAAAAGCTTCTGTAAAGCAAAGGACACTGTCCTCAAAACAAAACGACAGCTTACAGTTTGGGAAAAGATCTTCACCAACCCTCTACCTGACAGAGGGCTAATATCCAGTATATATAAAAACCGAAAGAAATTAAACAGCAAAAAATCAAGTAATCCAAATAAAAAATGGGGTACAGAGCTAAACAGAGAATTCTCTGCAGAGGAATATCAAATGGCAGAAAAACACTTAAAGAAATGTTCAACCTCATTAGCCATCAGGGAAACGCAAATCAAAACAACCCTAAGATTTTACCTTACACCCATCAGAATGGCGAAGATCAAAAACTCAAGAGACAACACATGCTGTTGTGGAGAGTTTGTGGATAAAGGGGAACCATGCTCCATTGCTGGTGGGAGTGTAAATTTGTACAACCACTCTGGAAAGCAATCTGGCGCTTTCTCAGACAACTAGGAATAGCGCTTCCTCAAGATCCAGCTATACTACTCCTAGGCATATATCCAAAAGTTTCTCAAGTACACAATAAGGACATTTGCTCAACTATGTTTGTAGCAGCCTTATTTGTAATAGCCAGAAGATGGAAACATCCCAGATGCCCCTCAACTGAAGAATGGATGCACAAATTATGGTATATCTACACAATGGAATATTACTCAGCAATAAAAAACATTGAAATCATGAAATTTGCAGGTAAATGTTGAGATCTGGAAAAGATCATCCTGAGTGAGCTATCCCAGAAGGAGAAAGATGCACACTGTATATACTCACTCATACAGACATATAATATAGGATAAACCTACTAAAATCTGTACACCTAAAGAAACTAATCAAGAGGGAGGACTCTTGTTAAAATGCCCAATTCCTATCCAGAAAGGCAAAGAGGATGGACATCAGAAGAAGGAGAAAAGAGGGAACAAGTCAGGAGCCTGACACAGAGGACCTCTGAAAAGCTCTGCCCTGCAGACTATCAATGTAGAGGCTGAGACTTATGGGCAACGTTTGGGCAGAGTACAGGGAATCTTAGGAAAGAAGCGGGAAACAGTAAGAGCTGGAGAGGACAGGAACTCCACGAGGAAAGCAACAGAACCAAAAAATCTGAGCACAGGGGTCTTTCCTGAGACTGATACTCCAACCAAGGATTATGCGTGGAGATAACCTAAGACCCCTGCCTACATGTAGCCCATGGCAGTTCAGTATCCAAGTGGGTTACATAGTAATAGGAAGAGGGACTGTCTATGACATGAACTAATTGGCCTGCTCTTTAATTACCTCCCCCTGAGGGGGGAGCAGCATTACCAGGCCACAGAAGAATACAATGCAGCCACTCCTGATGAGACCTGATTGATTAGGATCAGAAGTAAGGAAAAGAAGACCTGCCCTATCAGTGGACTTTGGGAAGGGCATGCATGCAGAGGGTGGAGGAAGGGAGGGATTGTGATGGTAGGAGTGAGGGAACCACTGGGGTGTTATAAAGTGGATAAACTGTAATTAATAACGAAAAAAATAATTCCAAGATAGCAACAATAGTTTCTTAAAGCAATTATAAATCCCTGTGCAGGAAGGCCAACTATGTAACAGCACAGGACTTAAGCACTACAGCCAGGCTTTTTCAAATGTGAAATTTTAATTTGTACTATTTTTATGAGTTTTCTTTTTAAAGATATTTTTATTCTCCTAGTATGTGTCATGGCAAGGATTTATTCTGTTTTATAGTGTATTATAATGATAACTGCATCTTTTACTTTTTAGAAACATTTGAGAGCAGGGTATTCCTCACACAATCAAGAATTATGTATGGGGTATAAATTCTAAGATGGGCATCATCACAAATTATGATCAAATAATTTGATCATTGCTTGGAGGCTATGCTTACATAGTCAAAGACAATTAAGATGCCACCAGCTTATGTGATCTTTTGGAGCTATCATATATACATATATATATATATATATATATATATATGATATATATATATGATATATATATGTGATATATATGTGATATATATATCATATATATATATCATATATATGATATATATATCACATATATATATCATATATATATGATAGCTCCAAATATATTAAGTACATATATATTTATATATATAAGTACATATATATGTATACTTATATACATATATATACATGTATACATATATACATACATATATATGTGTATATATATATGTACATATATATATATCTCATTGAGTGGTTTTGTGAGATGACATGTGATGTCATATTTCTCATGCAAAATTTTGGATTTGGATTCTGTTTTAATTTAGATGCACTTTAAATAAATGATAGACTGTATGTTACAAAGCACATAGAAATTTCAGAGTGGATCATTATAAAGTCTTAGACTCACTTTTTTCTAATGTATTTCCTCCCTCTATAAATAATCTTTTAATTTTTGGGTTAATGTAACCTTTAGAAGCTCTTTGTGAAAATATGAACACAAACATACATTTGAGTCCTTCTTTTTCTTAAAGTAATTTATGCATGTATATACACACAAAGAGAATCCCAATACTTCCCTTCAGTTTATACATGTTTGACATTTCCTACCCTGCATAAGGAATTTCTTCTCTGCTCTAAATTATTTGATGATGTAAAAATGGATGGTGGATGGATAGATAGTAAAGTTATTTCCAATTTCTTGCTATTGTAAACAATGTAGCAAACAAGTAACATTACAGATAAGATGTTTCAAATATAATTGGATATTTGTAAGATAAAACCTTGCCTGTACTTCTAGATTCTATCTTTCTTTATGTACCTTTTAATTTAGACATAGGCCATAACATTTTCCCTTTTTTTTTATTTTCTAAAAAATTTTGTTTTCTTTTTTTAACTAGATAAGTCCTGAACACTTGTACCTCATTTGATAACTTACTTTTTGGTGTTGATTCACCAAAGTATATATTTTATAAATGTTGGGCATTTTCATGTGTAATATTTTTTAAATGAACTAAACATTTTAGTGAGTTTTGCTTTTATTTAATAGTATCTTGAGTAATATATCTGTATTTTCTTACTACAACATTTTAGAGATAGGCTATTATTTTATTTTTTTGTTTTGAGTATATCAAGTTTTCATCTGGTATTACATAATACAAGCTTGCACTGAAAGGGTGGAAAGGCTATGGTCTCTTCAGCTTTCATTCAGCTCCCGAAATTTCTCTTTTTTGTTATAATGACATGTTCTTTGTTGGTACAGTTATTGTGTGTGGCCACGTAATTTTACCTACCACGTAGTATCATTCATGTATTAAGAAACTTTCCATCAAGTCAGTTTTACTGGATAGCATAAAAAATATCCTCTCTTCATCGAATGCCCATTTTAAAGTAATCCTTTCTTCTCTTAGTCAGACCTTAAACACTATATTCTTACTTCTTTAATTGTCTTTCCTTCTCTTTGCTCAGAAGTTTGAAACTGCTAGATAACAGGACAAATGAACTCTATAATTGGGTTAATAGCTAAGGAAAAGTCACTATATCATCTACTAAGTCATGACAAGCCTTAAAAATCAGCATTCTCCTGGAGTGTGAAAGAAGATTGGGAAAGAAACAGGAAAAAAAAAATGTCATCTGCTGAAAGAGGGGAGACACATGAAGAAAAGGAAGGATTTTTTTAACTTTCTAGTATCTATACTTATATGTATAAATACTTGTTATATAAAATCTATTTGACATATTTTTACCATATATTTAGAGATTCCTTTGAAAAATCACTTCTGAAAAATCAGTTTAATCATCTTTGAAAACTTTATGTTGGAACTTTTTTTAATAGAGTTTTCTATTTTGTAAATTACTTATCAGTCTTTCCTTAACCAGTTATATTGTGGATGTATATCACTTGAAATTAATAGTTGTTTGGTTTAAGGGATTGTGAGTTACCTAAATCCTTCTGCAACATACACATACTTAGTGTTTGTCTTCTCAAATCAATGCCTGTCTCATCCTAATTAACATATTAAGAAAATCATTTTCACTACATGAATGAAAATAGTTAAGTGTTTTCTATGAACCAGCTCACAGAAATTGTGCCAGGGACTTAATTTATTTTTTAAATAATTTTTATATTAATTACAATTTGTTTACTTTGTATCTCAGCTACAGCTCCCTCCCTAATTTCCTCCCAACCCCACCCTCCCTCTGTCATCTCCTCCCATGCCCTTCTCCAAGTCCACTGATAGGAGAGGTCTTCCTCCCCTTCCATCTGACCCTAGGTATCAGGTCTCATCAGGACTGGCTGCATGGTAACATGAGTTCACAACTAGAAGTGTCTGAATAGTTGTTCTCAACCTTCCTCTTACTGTGACCTTTTAATAGAGTTCCTCATGTTGAGCGATTCCAACCATAAATTTTTTATGTTAATTCATAATTTTAATTTTGTTACTGTTAAAAATAATAATTGTATATCATTGTTTTCTGATGGTAACCCCTGTGAAAGGAGTTCGTAACCCATAGGTTGATAATCACTGATGTAGAAAAATAAGTTATGGAACAATAAGAAACAAAAGTTCCATTTTATTTGATGACTTGTGAGAAACAAACATAATTCAAAAAGATAAGTAACAAAATCCAGCTAGATATGTGTAAGACTGCAGATCCATGAGTCCTGAAATGAAGTGAGCATATTTTCCAACAGTTTAAATACAGATTCCCCTTCTATGAGTAACATAGAAATGGAAATTATGAACTTATCCCTGATGTATCACTCATCTTTAGTTCTATTCAGAATTCTTTAATTGGTAATCAATCCTGCTATATCTTTTGATCACTCTTCTGCATCATTATTTTAGATAATGATTAAGGCTTACTACAGCAACATCTCAGGATGCATTTGACTTACCTGTGTCTCATGTTAAGTTAAATCAATTCAATGTCTTCAATGATACCATAATGCTGGACTTATCATGCCCTATCTCAGTTTGAAATATGAAACATAATGTTTTTTTTTTTTTATTTTTTCTTTTTAGTTACATTTTGTTAACTCTGTGTCCCAGCTGTATCCAGCTCCCTCATTCCCTCCCCAACCCCACACTCCCTCCCTGGTCTCCTCCCTGCCCCTTTCCAAGTCCCCTGATAGGGGAGGACCTCCTCCCCTTTCATCTGTCCCTGTTTTATCAGGTATCTTCAGGGCTGGCTGCAAAGTCCTCCTCTGTGGCCTAACAGACTGCTCCTCCCCTGGGGGGAGGTGTCAAACAGCCTGCCCTTGAGATCCTGTTAGAAATAGTCCCTGTCCCCCTTACTTTGGAAAACTACTTGGTTACTGAGCTACCACAGGCCACATCCGAGCAGAAGTTCTAGGTTATATCCATAGATGGTCCTTGGTTGAGTTTCAGTCTCAGAAAAGACCCTGTGCCCAGATATATTTGGTCCTTGTAGAGCTCCTATCCTTTCCATATCATACTAACTTCCCTTCTTTCAAATGATTCCCTGCCGAGGGTTTGGTTATGAGTCTTAGTGTCTGCTTTGAAACACTGCTAGGTAGAGTCTTTCAGATGCCTTTTGTGGTAGACTCCTGTCATAAGTTCAAGGCACATCCCATTTGTCTTTCTAAATGAGGATTAATCACCTTCGCCTGTGTCCACTTTCTTGATTATCTTCTTTAGGTGTGTAGATTTCATTATGTTTATCATGTCTTGTAGGTCTATATAAGCGAGTATATACCAAGTTTGTCTTTCTCCTTCTGGGATACTTCACTCAGAATGATCTTTTCTAGATCCCACCACTTGCCTGCAAATTTCATGATTTCCTCCTTTTTGATTGCTGAGTAGTATTCCATTGTGTAAAAATACCACAATTTCTGTATCCATTCCTCCGTTGATGGACATCTGGGTTGTTTCCAAGTTCTGGCTATTACAAATAAAGCTGCTATGAACATGGTTGAACAAATGTCCTTGTTGTGTACTTGAGCAAATTTTGGGTATATACCTAGGAGTGGTATAGCTGGGTCTTGAGGTAGCACTACTCCTAGTTGTCTGAGAAAGCGCCAGATTGACTTCCAGAGTGGTTGAACCAGTTTACATTCCCACCAGCAATGGAGGAGGGTTCCCTTTTCTCCACAACCTCTCCAGCATGTGCTATCACTTGAGTTTTTCATCTTGGCCATTCTGATGGGTGTAAGGTGAAATCTCAGGGTCGTTTTGATTTGCATTTCCCTAATGGCTAATGAGGTTGAGCATTTCTTTAAGTGTTTCTCTGCCATTCGATGTTCCTCTTTCGAGAATTCTCTGTTTAGCTCTGTTCCCCATTTTTTAAGTGGATTACTTGGTTTGTTGCTTTTCTGCTTCTTTAGTTCTTTATATATACTGGATATTAGCCCTCTGTCAGATAAAGGGTTGGTGAAGATTCTTTCCCAATCTGTAGGCTGTCTATTTGTTTTGATGACAGTGTCTTTTGCTTTACAGAAGCTTTTCAGTTTCATGAGGTCCCATTTATTGATTGTTGCTCTTAGAGCCTGTGCTGTTGGTGTTCTGTTCAGGAAGTTGTCTCCTGTGCCA
Organism: Psammomys obesus; assembly: GCF_907164565.1. NCBI lineage: Eukaryota > Metazoa > Chordata > Mammalia > Rodentia > Muridae > Psammomys > Psammomys obesus. The sequence goes on from NW_026590142.1 coordinate 116,374, forward strand.
ATGAGTTCTAGGCTGTTTCCCACTTTTTTTTCCAGCTGATTTAGAGTGTCTGGTTTTATGTTGAGGTCCTTGATCCACTTGGACTTTAGTTTTGTGCAGGGTGATAAATATGGGTCTATTTTCATTTTTCTGCATGTAGACATCCAGTTGGTCCAGCACCATTTGTTGAAGATGCTGTCTTTTTTCCATTGAATGGATTTGGCTTCTTTGTCAAATATTGAGTATTCATAGGTGTGTGGGTTTATTTCTGGGTCTTCTATGCGATTCCATTGATCCTCCTTTCTGTTTCTATGCCAATACCATGCAGTTTTTATTACTGTTGCCCTGTAGTACAGCTTGAGATCGGGAATGGAGATACCTCCAGATGATCTGTTGTTGTACAGGATTGTTTTGGAGATTCTGGGTTTTTTGTTTCTCCATATGAAGCTGAGAATCTTTTTTTCAAGGTCTGTAAAGAATTGAGTTGGTATTTTGATGGGAATTGCATTGAATCTGTAAATTGCTTTTGGCAGGATGGCCATTTTCACAATGTTAATCCTACCAATCCATGAGCACGGGAGATCTTTTCCAAGAACACATCAAAGATATCATCCACCATGACCAAGTAGGCTTCATCCCAGGAATGCAAGGGTGGTTCAACATACAGAAATCCATCAATGTAATCCACCACATAAACAAAATGAAGGAGAAAAACCACATGATCATCTCCTTAGATGCTGAAAAAGCATTTGACAAAGTCCAACACCCATTTATGTTTAAAGTCTTGGAGAGATCAGGGATACAAGGCACATACCTAAAGATAGTAAAGGCAATATACAGCAAGCCTATAGCCAACATCAAACTCAATGGAGAGAAACTTAAAGCAATCCCACTGAAATCAGGGACAAGACAAGGCTGCCCACTCTCTCCATATCTCTTTAACATTGTACTTGAAGTCCTAGCCAGAGCAATAAGACAACTAAAGGAGATCAAGGGGATACAAATCGGAAAGGAAGAGGTCAAAGTGTCACTATTTGCAGATGATATGATAGTATACATGAGCGAACCCAAAGATTCAACCAGAGAACTTCTTCAGCTGATAAACACCTTCAGCAAAGTGGCAGGATACAAAATCAACTCAAAAAAATCAGAAGCCCTCTTGTATACCAAAGACAAAAAGGCCGAGAAAGAAATTAGGGAAACAACACCCTTCACAATAGCCACTAATAACATAAAGTACCTTGGTGTGACTCTAACCAAGCAAGTGAAAGACCTGTTTGAGAAAAACTTCAAGTCTTTGAACATAATGTTTTTAAAAACACAATCAACACAATACCCATCACAAAAAGAAAAGTAAATCAAGTATAAAATAAGCAGTTGTAATTTCAGGTTTAAAGATCTCTATCTTGAAAAGGGAGGAGGTCATCCCCTATCAGTGGACTGATGGAGAGGCATGGAAAGAGAAGAAGGGGGGGGCTACAGCTGGGATACAAAGTGAATAAATTTTAATTAATAAAAAATTAATTAAAAATATCTCTATCTTATATTTGTGTGTGTCTACACAGACATGTATATGCGCGTGCGCGCACACACACACACACACACACACACACACACATACTCACACACAGATTGTCAATGACCTTTCTTCTCAGTCAGGAAAGAGGAAACAAATTTATTGACAGAGAAATACTAGTAACTCTGCTCTTAACCTTTTCTGGAACATTTCTTTATTTTTACCAGCTCATAGATAACAGTAATTCATACACAGAATGTCATTTCAAAACATAGGCCCTCAAACATCATGGGATGAAGTTGGATGGATATTTTAAAGGTTGAGCCTTGGCCTCTCAGAGATTGTTGCTTTTTTATTTTCTACACACTGTGAAAGACACTGGTGTTAAAGAAGCTGCTATAAAATTCAGCATGGCTGAAACATGCAAATCAACATAGAATGTTTGCTGGAGGGTAAGTCATAGAAATGCCATTGAAATAGCCTGGGTATATAATATCTCATCAGTGACATTTTGAACTCTGTTAATCAATTCCTATTTGAGATAAATGCATCTGCTTGTATCTCCAAAAGCTGGATTCACAGAACTGTGACTAAGATATTTCACAGATGCTCCCCAAGGACTTTAAAAGACAAAATGATAGGAAGTGTACTAAATCCATAAGCTAACCTGAAGAAACAGTTAAGCAAAATTCAGAGTTAAATTCTTGATTTTCCTGCACAGTCTAAAAATATTAACAATGTTCTAAATTTATCCACTAATACCTGAAGATATGATTCATTGCTGTTGTGTCAGAATTAGAGCTATAAGTGGTGATAATTTCAGTCTTTGAAAAGTAATATATCTCAGAATTTCATCCCCTTCTGAACAGTTTCTTCTAGATATTTTAGAAGCTGAGATTCTCTGCCAAAGAAAAAAGCTGAACAGAAACTAGCTGACAAACAAAGGAGAATGTATTTTTTTTTTTATTTAAAAGGAAGCACCTTGGAATATGTATTACAATTACACACAGAACTCCAAAGGGTTACTGACGACCTCTTTACTTCAAAACATTTCACTCCTAAGTCATAGATTATGGCAGCTAAAAGGAATTGTTGAATAAACCACGAAGCTCACTGTGCAGATATTCTAATGGGTATCATTTTTTATGGTTCAGTTAACAAGAGAAGTGAAACCCAGACCATTATTTGACTTGCTTAAAAAGTACATTTTCATGTCTTAAATTCTCCTATCCCATTTATTTGCAATTATCTGACCTCAGCTTTCTCCTTGAAACTGCCCTCCTCTTCCTACTTCTCCTCTTGTTTCTGTTGACATTTTTTACTCTATAGCTCCCAGCTATCCCTCAACCATAAAAGTAGTTGAAGCTACATCCAAAAATACCAGCTCCCAGGAGCTGTTAGTTCTGTGCTTAGAGTATAAAACGTGTCTCAAGCATGGGTAATAACTGAATTCATGAATCTCAATTCCCAGATGGCATTAACAGCAGCATAGAGCAGGAAGCAGAATTATGTTAATTTCTACAGGTAATGCGTGGAAGCAGACAGGGAATGCTTGAAAGGTCAACATCTGCTGTCATGCACGAGTGTCACACAATGTGATTGGCTAGTAAATGTCAACACCGTGTTCTAAAGTCTACATGCCACCCTTTCAATTTAATCTTAGCTTGCAGCTCAGCTAACAATCATGCAGCATGTTTCAAAAGCCCTTGAATTCTAAAATGGAATTGTATGATTGCATTCCCATGGCAATAAGACACCTGTAAATTACAAACGTGTCATTTAATCAGCATAAATGTAGGGAGTTTGTGAAGTCACTGTGATTTTTTTCTATCTATTTTCAAGGGAGGTTGAAGACCTCTTAATTATTATATACCATACCACAGCTCAAACTGTTGCCATGGTATTATGATCTTTTCTTTTAAAGAGTGAATGCAGAGCAATAAATGAATCTAATTGATTGTCCTCTGCACCACATAGATATGGTTTATTTTTCTTTCCTTTGTTTTTCACCTTCTTTCAATCTAGATTGGATTCAAAGTTATATATTAGCACACTGAGAAGAATGACTGTCATATAGAACAATTGCCACCTAATAAACATGAATGCATATAAAATTATCTGCCCTAAAAATGTCTGCAACAAAAAATGCATATATAAAGACCAGAAAGAACAAATCTCCATTCACCACACAGACTGTCAGATATGTTGATAAAGAGGGAAAAATGTTTATTTCCCAAATAAAAAAAAAGTTTATAGATTCATAGCATGCTGGAGGTATGTTAGGCAATATTTCATAAACTGTGAACTAAATTAGTGAATCTCAGATATTCACAAACATTTGCTTCCAGTGATTCCGCCACATATTTGATAAGTAACTGGGATCAACGTTACTTATAATATGTCTTTGCCAACTAAAAAGCATTTATAGCTTAAACTGCACAATTTAGGTGTTAGAAGAATGGGTCAACAGTTATCAGTAGACAGAGTAGTATCAGGCACAGCTTTTCTCATTCTGTCATAAACAAGATGGGTTATTTCCAAAAATTTTAAGGTGAATACTCCAGGTGTCCTTTGTTTTCTGTTACCCAACCCTAAACAAGTCGGTCAAACTGATTGCTAGCATTTTCTGTTTAACTCGAGAAAGGCATGGCTCTACTTTCACAATCAGCTATCACACAAATGTTTTTACACCCAATCCATAAAACAGATGAGTTTTGAATGATTCCCAATAAAGCACAGTGGCACAGATGACTACTATGACAAATGCAAATCAAGTTCTAAGTAGAGGTAGTCACCAAAGCTCTGTCATAGCATATTCCAGAAATTCTGCTTTTAGAATATGAAGAGACATTGGACAGAATTAAATTAATGTTTTGTCTTTTAAAATGTTTAGAACATCACTGAACTTTTTTTGAAAGTGCCAAAGTAGTGTTATTTAAAAACAAGGAAATCTGCCAAACACAGAAATTGTCAGGCACAACTTCCATATGTTACTGTCTCAGCATTCACTTCCTGTTATACCAATACACTGTAGAACATGATCTAGAATATTTTCAGTATGGTCCTTGTTATACATCTTTATACACAGTCTTTCCTATATCATCTTAGATCTACCACTTGTTACACCCCCAGTAATCAGCACAAGTACAAGAGAAAACAAACACAACCTATGTAAGCTTTGTTTTTCTAACCAACCCCACCACACACCCTACAATTTGTGTTGCAGACAAAATTTTGGATTTAGACATGTTGAGTAAATTTTTACTCAATAAATTACAACCATAGCCTTCAATAACTTTTCCTTTTATCCACCTACCTTTCTTCTCTTCATATTACTTGCCACCATGTACCTTACTTCTTGACATATCTTCTTTTGACCTACTTTTTTCTTTTTTGATATATATTCTTCCCATCTGCACGTTTTTCTTCTCCATGTTCATGTTTCTGAAACTCACCTAAAGAATGTTTTTTCAAAAGACTCATTTTTTTATTCACTTTACATCCTTGTTGTAACCCCAACTCTCCTCCCTTCCCAGGCCCATCCACCTTCCTCCTCCTCACTCCTCCCTTTTCTTAAGTAAAAGGGAGGTCCATTTCTCTTCCATCCCAGTTCATCAAGTCGCATCAGAACTGAGCATGTCTTCTTCCTCTGTGGCCTGGCAAGATAGTCCCACCAGGAGGAACTGATGAAAAATCTGGCAAGTGAGTCCATATCTGATACAGTTTCTACTTCTCTTATTAGAGGACCCACATGAATCCTAAGCTGCGTTTCTGCTACAGGAATTGGGGACCAATTCCTGCATGGTCCTTGGTTGGTGCATCAGTCCCAACAAGCCATTCTGGGACGTGTAGTTGGCTCTGTTGTTCTTCTTGTGGAATTCTTGTCACCTTTACATCCTGTACTATTTCCTCCCACTTTCCATAAGACTCTGGAAACATCCACACATCATCCAATGTTTGGCTGTGAGTCTTGGCATCTGTTTTGAGGCACTGTTGGGAAGAGCCTCTCAGAGGACAGCTCTGTCAGGCTCCTGTCTGCAAGCTTAGTAGAACACCCTTCATAGCGTCAGAGGTTGGCACTCTCTGGATAGAGTGGGTCTTTAGTTGGGCCAAGGATTGGTTGGACATTCCCTCAACCTATGCTCTATCTGCTCTATTTTTATCCCTGCACATTTTATAGACAGCTAAGTCTTGGTTTGTAGTTTTTGTGGATGGGTTGATATTTTCCTCCCTCTGCTTGGAAACTAGTCTAGTTAGAGGGTATCTTCTTCTGTCTCTATAGCCTCTGCTACAAGGAGTTTCTGCTTTAGTCCCCCTCATATCTTCTGAAGAGACCCTCCACTACAAACAAGGACACTTGTTTAACTATGCTCATAGCAATTTTATTCTCAATAGCCAGGAATTAGAAACAACCTAGATGTCTCTTGGCAGAAAAATTGATAAAGAAATTGTGGCACATTTACAAAATGGAATACTACTCAACTGTTGAAAACAACAAAAAAAAAAATCATGAAATTTGCAGAAAAAAAAAAGGTTGGAACTAGAAAAGATCATCCTGACTGAGGTAACCAGACCCAGGAAGACACACATGTTATCTACTCACTTATAAGTGCTACACACCACCATATACTACAGGATAAGCATACTATGAAGCACAGATCTGAAGAAGGTAAGTAACATAGAGGAGTCATGGGAGTATGCATAAATCTTACTAATAAGGGGAGATAGAATAGACAGAAGTAGTGACTGAAGAGAGGGAAAAGGGTAGAAGAGGGGCACAGAGAATTAGAAGCGTGGAGATCAGACTTGGGGAGAGGGAGAGCAAGAGGATAAAAAGACTGTAAAGAAAAGAAAAACTGAGGGTGGGGTCATCTCTGTGACAAGCTAGAGACCTAAGTCAAAAGACTCTTCTGCCCATTACTGTTTCTCCTGTTCCAACTTCCTTTGTGACTTCTGGGATGAACTGGACCTACAAATTGTAAAAGGTCACCTGCCTTAGAGAAAGATAAGGGTTCATCGGTACCTATAACTGAAACCATATTTCATATTGCTGGATATATTGAAGTAGTTAAAAAGTAAGCATGGAGTAGAAATGTTAAAGCAAAAAGGGCTTTTTGGAGCTCATGTCATACATGGAGATTTAAAAAAGGGCATGGGAATTTAAAGAAGCACCAACTGAAGGACTCATAGCAAATTGAGTTCTTTTCATTTTTTCGATATAAAATTGCCCTCTTGAAATATACATTTTAACATAAAGACAGTGGCATAAAGCTGGGATGATATAGGTTACTTATTTTAAATTATTAAGACAATGTTTAAAAATCACAATCTGACAGGGGGACTTTCTTATTTAAATAGAGTATTAAGTATATCATAAGAGCTAAATTTGAATATGATCACATTTATAATAAAATATAATTTATACCTACAGGCTTTAATTCTCTCTCTCTCTCTCTCTCTCTCTCTCTCTCTCTCTCTCTCCATTTCTCTCTTTCTCTCTCCCACGCACAAATGCACACACACACACAAAGAAGATAAGCATAAAGCACAAACATACTATATAAGAGAACAATGATCCTCATTAACCATTCGCTGTGCAATTTGCTACACTTTTTAATATTCTGCCTTTCAGAAATGGTTTCTGGAATCCTGCCCCATTTCCTCTATAGAAAAGAAGATCTAATTGGTCTCCTAACTACTACTGGATAAGAAGGAGACAATAAGCCAGGGAAGTCCTTCTTGCCTTTAGGGATTCACCTGGCAAATTCCTGCTTAAAGAGTCCTGTCAATAAGTTAACTTCTTTGCTGTCAGGAGCAATTTTCTCCTGCTGGGAAGATGGACAAGACTACCTAATAGATCTTTTCTCATCTCAAGATGCAAAATTTCTTGTAAAGAAGTGTGCTCAAACACAGAAATAGTGTTTAAGGTGTGTCTAAATTTTTTAAATATTTTAAAGATTGTATTTTATTTTATATTTTAGTGAATTGGTAAAAGCTTTCTGATTTTTTTTACTCATGCTTTCTCATATATTATTTTTGTTTGAAATAATGATAATGAGTAAGATGTATTTGCAGACTTACTAATAAAAATTGGAAACTTACTCCAGAGAATTTTTCCTTCCAAGCATCAGTGTTATCTTAAAGAAAACCTTCCATACTTCCATATCCACATTTGTCATTAGTCAGATGGTTATGTCAGAACAGTTGGGTTTTGTAATTCATCCTACTCACTATTTTTTTTTTTTACCCCATGGACATAACACTGTCCCCTTTCTATCTCAAAATATTTACCTTAATATTGGGTATGCTAATGATACATGCATCATGGGATTACAGGAAGATCAGCTAATTTATACATATATGTACATATATATAAAGTCCATATATATGTACATATATATAAAGTACATATATATATAAACTACATATATATGTACATATGTATAAAGTACATATATATGTACATATATAAAAATACATATGTATATACATATGTACATATATATAAAGTAAAACATATATATGTTTAGAATACTTATGCTCAAGACAAGTATTGTCTTGGCTAATGTTGCTACACTGATGAAAGCAGTTGTTCTGGTAGTGTTTTCAAATGTTTTGTTCTTAAGAATATAAAATTCTCCTATTTTATACATTGAAAGGGAATTCTCACATCCACTGGTAAATGTAGTTTCTAATCCTCATCAAAGAAGCGCTTTTTTTGAGAACCCTCCTCCATTGCTGGTGAAATGTAAACTTGTACAACTTTGGAAATCAATCTGACACTTTCTCAGAAAATTAGGAATAGTGCTACCTCAAGATACCCTTATACCACTCCTGAGCATATATCCAAAATATATGCAAGTATACAACAGGGACATTTGCTCAACCATGTCCTTAACAGCCTTCTTTGTGATAGCCACAATCTGGATACAACCCAGATATCCCTTAGTGGAGGAATAGATACAAAAATTGTGGAATACTACAATTCCACATAATGGAATACTACTGAGCGATTAAAAACAAGAAAATCATGACATTTGCAAGCAAGATAGATGCACATAGTATATACTCACTTCTAAGTGGATATTAGTCATATAATGTAAAATAAACATACTAAAATCTATACTAAATAAGAAGGAGGAGCCTAGGATAGTTACTTAAACCTCACTCAGAAAGCAAATGGAATAGAAATCAGCAGTGGGAGAAAACAGGGAACAGGACAAGAGCCTAGTACAAAGGGCCTCTGAAATAGTCTACCCAATAGGATATCAAAGCAGATGCTGAGACTCACAGCCAACCTGGGAAGAATGCAGGTAATCTTATAAGAGAAGGGCAAGAAAGAAAGACCTGGAGAGGACAGGAGCCCCACAAGGAGAGTAGCAGAACCAAGAAACCTGGACCTAGGGGTCTTGCAAAGACAAATACTCCAACCAAGGACCATGCATGGAGATACCCTAGACCCCTTGCTCAGATGTAGCCCATGGCAGCTCAGTCTCCAATTGGGTTGCCTAGTAATGGGAACAGGGATCGTCTCTGACATGAACACAGTGGCTGGCTCTTTGATCACCTCTCCCTGGGTCAGGGGGTAGAGGCAGCCTTACCAGGTCACAGAGGAAGACAATATAGCCAGTCCTGATGAGACCTGATAGGCTAGGGTCAGACTGAAGGGGGAGGAGGCCCTCCCCTATCAGTGGACTGGGGGAGGGGCATGGGAGAAGAAGATGGAAGAAAGCTGGGATTGGGAGAAGATGAGGCATAGTGCTACAATTGGGAAACAAAATGAAAAGTTTTAAAAATCAAAAAAAAAAATAAAATAAAAAATACAAAAACAGAATTTGCAGAATTATGAAGACTTTGTGAAGACTTTGTTTCTATTGTTGCCATCAAAAAGTTTGGAAATTATCCTGTATGATATAAATTCATAGAAAATGAATATTCTCTCAAAAAGTATTTGACACTTATTTATAAATTTCATAGCATCTTTTTTTACAACATTTACTTGCAATAACTAGATTTTCTTTGATCTTCTTCTTCTTCTTTTACACCTCCCCTTGAGTACTGATACAATATATATACTTATATGTGTATTTATACTGTATATGATTTGTTATCAATTACTACTTTGTTAGCTTCATAAGGAGAAATTTATTGGAAAATTGGAAGGACATCAATCTGAGATGAATGGGTCTGTAAAGGCTTATGCTATGCAAAATTTTGTCTCTTTTAGAAGTTTTTTTCTTAATTAAATTAAATTTACACTGGGAATGCATTCATGTTTTATGTAAGTTGTGAAGTAAATAAATAGACAATGTATTTTCTTAAAAAAACTTTTTTACAGCTAATTAAGACCATCACAGAAAACCACAACTGTACAAAATGCAGAGATAAAGGAATCCTAGAAGCCCATCCCCATCAAACATTTACATTACAACTGCTGTATCTATGTCTCAGAGAACACTCTGGAAGAGGGAGCAGAAAAGTGTCAGAACCATAACAACAGGATGTCAGCAGTGAAACAATGGCTTTCCTAGTAATGATTGCATAAAAAGGACCAGAACAATCGCAATCGCAACAAATATACCAAGATAGAAAGGGAGAAATTTTGCACAATTCTACCCTAAAAATAACAGTCAAACAGTTGCTGCTAAAAGAAGGAGGATTATCATCTCCCAGGAATAAGCCCCCTTATTAGTTATCCTATACAGAGTGAGCAACCTTGAAGTCATATAAACACAACCTCAAAAATAGACTCAGCAGATATCATCAGTGTGTGTGACAATAAATATAAAATAAAAAGAGCTACTAACTTGAGAATGGTAACTATGGGAGGGATCTAAGCAATCATTGATGGGAGAGATTGGAAGAAGGAAGATAAGGGAAGAAAACTGATAAATTCTATTTCAATTAAAACATTAAATATTAAAAACAAAAAGAAAAATAACCACTCTAAGAAGCTGTCAGATTCCACATTTGGTATTATGTTGTTATCCTTGATAAGTTAGAAGAATAGTGTTGTTTGAAATAGTAACGTTAGTCATTCACAGAGAATTTCAGGACTTAAAGCGTTGCCATTATCTTGCATGTGTGAAGAAAGCTGCACCAATAATTAAGGTCATAATTGCAGAAGCTTCTGGGATGCAATTTTGTTACATTGATATATTATCTGCAACGAAATATAAATTCTATCTAATGTCATGTAACATAGATTAAGTTGATCACAGGAACTAATCTGTCTTTCTTTGTTCATTTATGTCACCGGCTCTAACAGGATCCAGTGTGACTTGGCTCAGAGCTCACACATCTCCAATACACAAGTAATTCATATCTTTTTGCTTAGGATCTGTGTTAATAATCTAGACTGCAAATTGCTTATGAATAGCAATGGCAGTTCTTTATTCATGGAAATTTTCTCTACCAAGCAAGATGCGTGATATGGAATAGGTTACCAATAAGTTTTTCCAGTACATATTTGTTGAATTAAGAAACACATCCTGTATTTAACATTCATTTTAAAACTGTGTCATCCCTAGTATCCAAATGACAACAACAAAGTACTTGTTCTTATATCTTTTATTAATGAAGCCAGATTAAATGGGTAGCATATAACTTACGGATTCATTTTAGAAAATTGATGTTTGCCTATCAAGTTTTCTAGGTTTTAGAAATTCAATATATAAAGACACATTTTCAGGGTGCAAAATAGTGTCATGTTACTTTCGTATAGTTCAGTGCTATAAAATCTGTTACTAAAATGACTGAATCAGATATTTAGGTACATAAGGGCTGTGTGATATGTATTAGATGCATAATCTACATTTCAACTACATTGCCTGTACTATTCACAACAAAGTTTTACTAGAGATATTGTTTGCTTGCTTGAAAGCTAAGGTTATAATAAAGATTCCTTGCATTCTGCCAATGCATCTTTCCCTTTACTCTAAAGATTCAAAGTATGCTTCATCAGAAATATCAATGAGCACACTTTCTTTATTCTGTCTTTGGGAATAGAGTAAATTTCCAAAAAGAAACTGCTTGATTGAGACACTGAACTTCAATGTCTCTATGAAGAAATTCCTTTCCAGCCCTGGTGTTGCAGAAATATGCTTGAGAAAACAAAAGCAAAAACTAAAACTAAAAGTTTGCTTTTGTTTTTGCCTCTGAGGAAATGAAGTTGCAGAGACAGTCACTCAGTGTAATAAACTCTCACATGGCTGGTGGGGACAGTTCTTCTTTTCATCTTTTCATTGTATATATATTTTTAAGGTTTTGTGCCTATTGAAGTTAAAAGGTACACAATTACCCATATCAAATGTTTCTCTAATATTCTTTCATAGCTTCTGATTAACTCAATTCAACACCCAAATCAACAGAAGAGAAGAAGTGTACCAGGTCTCTGAGCTTAGCCTCCTGTCTTCTAGAAGCAGAGATTTTCTAACTGGAAACACCTTGACTTAATACTGTTTTGTTATAATTGGATGAGTAATTCTTAGGATGACCTGCTCATTATGAATTCTCTTCAACTTTCCATCTTTTTCCCCATTTTTGCTGCATCCTCTCCTCCTTAATGTTATCCACAGCAGAAGTGGGACATCTGCTCACAGAAACATTTAGATTGCTAATGATTCTTTTTAACATCTGTTGTACTACTACTGAACAGTTGTTGTTTCTTTAAGGAGACGCAAGAGACAAGACCTTTGTCACCTTAATAGTGGGTAGTTTTTGGAAGTTGTAAGCCCTATACCTCTGGGAGCCATCCAGAAGTGCCACTGTGTACATACATAAACTTAATGCTTTCAGATCTGCAGTTTTTCTTTGTCTAATGTAGTCTTTCTGATTAGTTTATTTTGTGTCTGGTTGTTATATTTGTTTTGTCTTGTCTTTTAACCCCACTATTCATTACATTTGCACTTTTAAAATAAAAGCTATTAAACACAAAATATATCTCATATATCCTATTGAACTGAATGTAAACCTTTTATAAAAAATTAAATAAGTTTGATAGCAAAAACTCAATCTGTATGGTAATTAATAATAAAATGAGTAGAAAATATGGACTGAGATCATATTTATATTTTCTTTTCAGCCACTGTATTGTACTTACACATAAATACTTTACATGAGAGGGAATAACATGATTTATTTTCAATATGTCTATCCATATTATTCTGGAAATATTCTAGTCCTATACTGTAAATAAAAACATGTTTTTCCCACATTCAGGCTGCAGAGGCAAGGTTTTGCTGTGATGAAACATATTCACATATTAATGAATACAATCCTCTGTTAATTCAACAAAGTGGTGATATATCTGGAAGAATGTTTAGAAGGCCATAACTAACCTAACTTCAAAAATACATCCAAATCCAAGATGGTGGCCACAGTGCTGGGATGGCTTATATCTCATTCAGTTTTAAATTTTAACAAAATATAATATATTAAGGGATTTGTTCATTTGAGATTTATTTCTCAGTTGTGCATTTTTACACACAAATGCTATAGATATATAGCAGGTAATGAATTCTTTCCTATTCCAGATAGTTTTGCCATTTTAATGTCTTTAATCTGTAAAAGGCCATATTGCTACCTCTGGTAGTTGAATCAATTATGACGTTGGTAAAAATTAAAACAAAATAAAGCAAAAACCACTAAATAAACCAGAGCATTTACAGAGATACACATATCCACAAAAGATATTTTTTTGTTTGTTTGTTTGTTTTGGTTTTTTTTCAGCATTTTTTTTCTTTTTTTATTTTATTTTATTTTTGGAGAAATACGTTTATTTCTAAATTTTCTCATTTTTCATTCACTTGATTACCCACATACATTTAATAACTGATTTATATAAAATCAGCAAAAAGGCATTAGCAGGAAAGCATAATTTTTAATTTTTTATTAAATACACTTTATTCATTTTGTATCCCCCCATAAGCCCCTCCTTCCTCCCCTCCCGATCCCACTCTCCCTCCCCTTTCTGCATGCATGCCACTCCCCAAGTCTACTGATAGGGGAGGTTCTCCTCTCCTTTCTGATCTTAGTCTATCAGTTCGCATCAAAATTGGCTGCATTGTCCTCTACCCTGGCCTGGTAAGGCTGCTCCCCCCTCAAGGGGAGGTTATCAAAGAGCAGGCCAATCAGATCATGTCAGAGGCAGTCCCTCTTCCCATTACTATGTAACCCAATTGGACACTGAACTGTCATGGGCTACATCTGTGCAGGAGTTCTAGGTTATCTCCACGAATAGTCCTTGGTTGGAGTATGAGTCTCTGGGAAGTTCCCTGTGTTCAAATTATCGTGTTCTGTTGCTCTGCTTTTGGAGTTCCCGTACCCTCCAGCTTTTACAATTTCCCACTTCTTACATAAAATTCCATTTACTCTGCCCATCAGTTGGCCATCAGGCTCAGCATCTGCTTTGACAGTCTATATATACTGCAGAGGCTTTCAGAAGCCCTCTGTGGCAGGTTTCAAGGTTGTTTCCTGTTTTCTTCTGGCTTTCAGAGGCCCTGTGTAGCAGGTTCCGAGGTTGTTTCCTATTTTCTTTTTCTTCTGATGTCCATCCTCTTTGCCTTTCAGGATGGGGATTGAACATTTTAGTTAGGGTCCTCTCTTTTGCTTAGTTTGTTTAGATGTACAGATTTTAGTGGGTTTATTCTATGTTGTATGTTTATATGAGTGAGTATATACCATGCGTGTCTTTTTGCTTCCGGGACAACTCACTCAGGATGATCCTTTCCAGGTCCCACCATTTACCTGCAAATTTCATGATTTCCTTATTTTTCATTGCTGAGTAATACTCCATTGTATAGATGTACCACAGTTTCTGCATCCATTCTTCAGTTGAGGGGCATCTGGGTTGTTTCCAGCTTCTGGCTATTAAAAATAAAGCTGCTACAAACATGGTTGAGCAAATGTCCTTTTTGTGTACTTGCGCCTCTTTTGGGTATATGCCTAGGAGTGGTATGGCTGGATCTTGAGGAAGCGCTATTCCTAGTTGTCTGAGAAAGCGCCAGATTGATTTCCAGAGTGGTTGTACAAGTTTACATTCCCACCAGCAGTGGAGAAGGGTTCCCCTTTCTCCACAATCTCTCCAGCATGTGTTGTCCCTTGAGTTTTTCATCTTGGCCATTCTGATGGGTGTAAGGTGAAATCTCAGGGTTGTTTTGATTTGCATTTCCCTAATGGCTAATGAGGTTGAACATTTCTTTAAGTGCTTCTCTGCCATGCGATATTCCTCTACAGAGAATTCTCTCTTTAGCTCTGTTCCCCATTTTTTAAGTGGATTACTTGGTTGTTGATTTTCCGCTTGTTTAGTTCTTTATATACATTGGATATGAGTCCTCTGTCAGATAAAGGGTTGGTGATGATGCTTTCCCAATCTGTAGGCAGTTGCTTTGTTTTGATGACGGTGTCCTTTGCTTTACAGAAGCTTTTCAATTTCATGAGGTCCCATTTATTGATTGTTGTTCTTAGAGCATGTGCTGTTGGTGTTCTGTTCAGGAAGTTTTCTCCTGTACCAATGAGTTCTAGGGTATTCCCATTTTTTTTCTAGCCGATTTAATGTGTCTGGTTTTATGTTGAGGTCTTTGATCCACTTAGACTTCAGTTTTGTGCAGGGTGATAAGTATGGATCTATTTTCATTTTTCTACATGTAGACATCCATTTGGACCAGCACCATTTGTTGAAGATGCTATCTTTTTTTCCATTGTATGGTTTTGTCATCTATGTCAAAAATCAGGTGTCCATAAGTGTGTGGGTTTATTTCTGGGCCTTCTGTTCGATTCCATTGATCCACCATTCTGTTTCTATGCCAGTACCATGCATTTTTTTATAACTGTTGCTCTGTAGTACAGCTTGAGATCAGGGATGGAGATGCCTCCAGAAGATCTTTTATTGTAGAGGATTGTTTTAGCAATTCTCAGTTTCTTGTTATTCCATACAAATTTGAGAATTATTCTTTCCATGTCTGTAAAGAATTGTTTTGGCAATTTGATGGGAATTGCATTAAATCTGTAGATTGCTTTTGGTAAGATGGCCATTTTTACTATGTTAATCCTGCCAAGCCATGAGCATGGGAGATCTTTCCATCTTCTCATATCTTCCTCTAATTCTTTCTTCAGAGACTTGAAATTTTTTTCATACAAGTCGTTGACTTGCTTGGTTAGGGTTACACCAAGGTACTTTATGTCATTTGTGGCTATTGTGAATGGTGTTGTTTCTCTAATTTCTTTCTCAGCCCTTTTGTCTTTTGTATACAGGAGTGCTACTGATTTTTATGAGTTAATTTTTTATCCGGCCACTTTGCTGAAGGTATTTATCAGCTGTAGGAGTTCCCTGGTAGAGTTTTTGTGGTCACTCATGTATACTAACATATCATCTGAAAATAGTGATAATTTGACTTCTTCCTTTCCCATCTGTGTCAACTTGATCTCTTTCAACTGTGTTATTGCTCTAGCAAGGATTTCCAGCACTATGTTGAAGAGATATGGAGAGAGTAAGCAGCCTTGTCTTGTCCCTGATTTCAGTGGGATTGCTTTAAGTTTCTCTCCATTCAGTTTGATGTTGGCTATAGGCTTGCTGTATATCGCCTTTACTATGTTTAGATATGTGCCTTGTATCCCTGATCTCTCCAGTACTTTAAACATGAATGGATGTTGGATTTTGTCAAATGCTTTTTCAGCATCTAGGGTGATTATCATGTGGTTTTTTTTCTTTCAGTTGATTAATATGGTGGATCACATTGATGGATTTCCATATATTGAACCACCCCTGCATAACTGTGATGAAGCCTACTTGGTCATAGTGGATAATATCTTTGATGTGTTCTTGAATTCGGTTTGCAAGTATTTTGTTAAGTATTTTTGCATCATTGTTCCTAAGGGTGATTGGCCTGAAATTCTCTTTCTTTGTTGAGTCTTTGTGAGGTTTAGGTACCAAGGTGACTGTGGCTTCATAGAATGAGTTTGCTAATATTCGTTCTGTTTCTGTTTTGTGGAAAAGTTTGAAGAGAATTGGAGTTAGCTCTTCTTTGTAGGTCTGGTAGAGTTCTGTGCTGAAGCCATCTGGTCTTGGGCTTTTTATTTTTTGGATGGGAGACTTTTGATGACTGCTTCTATTTCTTTGGGGGATATAGGACTATTTAATTGATTTACCTGGTACTGATTCAGCTTTGGTAAGTCAAATCGATCAAGAAAATTGTCCATTTCATTTTGATTTTCAAATTTTGTTGAGTATAGACTTTTGAAGTAAGTCCTAATGATTGTTTGGATTTCCTCAGTGTCTGTAGTTATGTCCCCATTTTCATTTCTGATTTTGTTGATTTCGGTGGTGTCTCTCTGCCTTTTAGTAAGCTTGGCTAAGGGTTTGTCGATCTTGTTGATTTTCTCAAAGAACCAGCTTTTGGTTTCATTGATTCTTTGAATTGTTTTATCTGTTTCTAACTGATTGATTTCAGCCCTGAGTTTGATTATTTCCAGCCGTCTACTCCTTTTTGGTGTGTCTACTTCTTCTTTTTCTAGGGTTTTTAAGTGGGCCATTAAGTTGCTTGAATGAGCTGTCTCAAATTTCTTCTTGAAGGCACTTAGTGCTATGAACTTTCCTCTTAGCACTGCTTTCATTGTGTCCCACAAGTTTGGGTATGTTGTGTCTTCATTTTCATTGAGTTCTAGAAAGGCTTTAATTTCTTTCTTTATTTCTTCCCTGACCCAGCTGTCATTTAGTAACAAGTTGTTCAGTTTCCATGTGTGTGTAGGCTTTTTGCTATTTCTGTTGTTATTGAAGTCCAGCTTTATTCCGTGGTAATCAGACAGGATACAAGGGATTATTTCAGTCTTCTTGTATCTGTTGAGGCTTGCTTTGTGACCAACTATATGGTCTATTTTGGAGAAGGTTCCATGAGGTGCTGAGAAGAAGGTAAATTCTTTTGTGTTTGGGTGTAATGTTCTGTAAATGTCTGTGAGGTCCTTTTGATTCATGACCTCTGTCAGAGATATTGTTTCTTTGTTTAATTTCTGTTTTGTTGACCTGTCCTTTGTTGAGAGTGGGGTGTTGAAGTCTCCCACTGTTAATGTTTGGGGATCTATATGTGGTTTAAATTTTATCAATGTTTCTTTTACAAATGTGGGTGCTCTTGTATTTGGGGCATAGATGTTCAGGATTGTGATGTCTTTCTGGTGGAATTTTCCCTTGATGAGTATGAAGTGTCCTTCCTCATCTCTTTTTATTAATTTTGGTTGAAAGTCTATTTTATCAGATATTAGAATGGCTACTCCTGCTTGTTTCTTGGGTCCATTTGCTTGGAAAGTTGTCTTCCAACCTTTTACCCTCAGGTAATGTCTATCTTTGTGCCTTAGGTGTGTTTCTTGTATGAAACAGATTGCTGGGTTTTGTTTACTTATCCATTCTGTTAATCTGTGTCTTTTTACTGGAGAGCTGAGTCCATTGATGTTGAGAGAGATTAATGACCAGTGGCTGTTAGATCTTTGGATTTTGACGTTGGCTGTGTTCATAAGGTTGTGTGCTTGGTTGCTTTTGTTTTAATGTAGTAAAGTTAATCATTTCCTGTGTTTTCTTGACAGAAGCTAATTTTCCTGGGTTGTATTTTCCCTTCCAGTGTCTTCTGTAATGCTGGATTTGTGTGTAGGTACTGTTGAAATTTGTTTTTTTCATTGAATATCTTGTTTTCTCTGTCTATGAGGACTGAGAGTTTTGCAGGGTATAGTAGCCTGGGTTGACATCTGTGTTCTCTTAGGGTCTGCATGATATCTGTCCAGGGCCTTCTGGCTTTCATAGTTTCTGTTTAAAAATCAGGTGTGATTCTAATGGGTTTGCCATTATATGGTACTTGGCCTTTTTCCCTTGCAGCTTTTAGTATTTTTTCTTTGTTCTGTATACTTACTGTTTTGATTATTTTGTGTTGGGAGGATTTTCTCTTCTGGTCACATTTGTTGGGTGTTCTGTAGGCCTCATGTATCCTTATTGGCTTCTTCTTTAACTTGGGGAAATTTTATTCAATGATTTTGTTGAAAATATTTTCTGGGCCTTGGAGAAGGGAGTCTTCTTTTTCCTCTATTCCTATTATTCTTAGGTTTTGTCTTTTCATATTGTCTTGGATTTCTTGGATGGTCTGTGTCAGGAATTTTTTGGATTTAACATTTTCTTTGACAGATACATTGATTTCTTCCATTGTATCTTCTCCACCTGAGATTCTTTCTTCCAGTTCTTGTATTCTGTTGGTTATGCTTACCTTTGTAGTTTCTGTTTTCTTCCCTAAATTCTTCCTCTCCATTATTTCCTCCATTTGTGTTTTCTTTAGTTTTTTCTAGTTCTATCTTCAGGTCTTGAGTTGTTTTGTTTACTTCCTTCACCTGTCTGCTTGTATTTTCCTCTTTTTCTTTTAGTTCCTTCAACTCTGTCTCTTTTATTTCTTTCAGTGATTTAATTATTTCTTCTCAAGGCCACAAGCTGTTTGGCTGCATCTTCCCGTATTTCTTCACAGATGGCCATAATCTGCTTGTCTTTATCTTCCTCCATTTCTTTACGGATAGCCATGATCTGTTTGGTTTTATCTTCCTCTAATTCTTTACGTATTTTATTTGTTTCCTCTATTATCCTCTTCATCAACATAGATGTAAGGTCATCTTCTTGATTTTATATTATGCTATGTTGTCCAGGGCTGTTCGCCCCTGGATGGCTGGGTTCTGGAGATGCCATATTGCTCTGTCTTTTGTTGGTTGAGCTTTTACGCTGACCTCTACCCATTGGGCTGATTTAGGTGTTGGCTGTTAGTTTCTGTGCTTCCTGGAGTCCTGAGGTAGGGAGAATCCCCTTGGCTGGAAGATGATTTTTCCTGAAGGAGTCCTTCTCTGCTTTTTGGTTATGGTCACTGTATGGCCAGTGTTTCTCAGGAGTTGCCACTGCTCACCTCTGGTTTATAGCCCTGAGTAGTAGCTGTGGTCTTTGTTAGGCAGGGGGGGATCCCCTCTTGCCCATAGAAGTTCTCAAGACAGCTGCCCCACTGCTGGGGTCTTGTTATAAATTTAGTGTGCTGCTGCTCACTAAATTTCCATATACAGTCCTCTTGAAGAACCTGCTGATTCCCTAGCTGTGGGGTTTTCTCCCAACAGGGAAACTCAATCTGTTATCCTTGGGCGCACAGTTCTGTCCGGGAAAGTGAGAGGTGCACTCAGCAAGCCTCTGGGCCAGAGGCTGGTTGCTCTGCTCTGGACCTGGAGAATGTGCACCTAGGTTGAGTTGGCACCTGGGGGCGCTGCTCTGGTCTGGAGGCTGGGTGCCTCTTTCTGGACCAGAAGCTGTGTGTCCCTGTCTGGGATGGGGGCTGCAGGCACTGCTCTGGTCCAGATGCTGTGGGTGCAGCCTTCTTGAAGGGATTCCCACAGTTTTGACAGTCTATCTAGGGATAACTGGTTGATCCTTGGCACAGTATCTGAGGGCTGCTGTAATGGCTCTCTGGCTTTTGTAGATCTGAGGATGCAGCTGTGTGTCCCAGTGCCCTAGGGGAACTCAATAATGGCAGCAGAGCACAGTGCTCCTGTCTGCATTAGGCAGGGCTCTGTGCAGGCGCCTGGGTCCTGGCTCTGGGTCTGGGCTTGCTCTTGGGGCGCCCGCGGAACCCGAGTCTTTTCCAGGGGATGTCTTCCCTGCTCTGTGGGGTTATCTCTCGACTGAGAAATCCAGTCTATGGTGTTGTGGGCCCACAGTTCAGACTGGGACCGTGACCAGTTCACACTGGGGTGTAGCTCTGGGCTGGTGACCAAGCGCCTGGCGGAACAGGGATCTCTTCCAAGGTTTAGCTGGGTGAGTTAAAGCTGATTGAATCCCCCACTGTGGCGTATCCTCTCACCTGTGAAACACAATCACTTGTGTTTTATGGCCGCGAGTTCTGATTGCTGGTCACTGTGCCAATCCTGCTGTGCTGCTCCTCAGAATGAGTCCTCCCCTTTATTTTATTTTTTAATTTTTTATTAATTACACTTTATTCATTTCATTATCCCCCCATAAGCCCCTCCCTCCTCCCCTCCCGATCCCACAATAGACTAAGATCAGAAAGGAGAGGAGAACCTCCACAAAAGATATTTTTGAGCAATAAACAAATACTCTAAAATCAGTGGCATAAATTGGAAAATATTTTTTTCTAATAATTGAAGACAAATATTGAAATTTGTTATTCATTTTTTAAATTATTATCACTTATTATAATTTATTCAATTTGTATTTTGGCTGTGGCCCCCCTCCCTCATCTCCTCTCAATCTCACCCTCCCTTCTTATTCTACCACTTTTCCCCTCCCTTAGTCCACTGATAGGGGAGATCCACCTCTCCTTCCATCTGACCCTAGCCTATCAGATTTCATCAGGACTGGCTGCATTATTCTTCCTCTATAGCCTGGCAAGTCTGCACCCCCCAGGAGTAGGTGATCAGAGAGCCTGCCACTAAGTTCATGCCAGAGAAAGCCCATGCTCCCCTTACTATGGAACTCACATGGAGACTGAGTCTCTGGGCTACATCTGAGCCAGGGTTTTAAGTTCTCTCCATGTATTGTCCTTGGTTGGGGTATCATTCTTTTCAGCATCCCCAGGGCTCAGGGATTTTTTGTTCATTTGGTTGGTTGGTTGGTTTTCTTTGGCTCTATTGGTTGCGTTTTATAGCTCCTGTCCCGTCCAGGTCTTTCTATTCCCCCTTCATTCATAAAATTCCTTGCATTTTGCCCAAAATTTGGCTATGAGTCTCAGCCTCCACTTCAACACCTCTATCAGTAGATTCTTTCAGAGGCCACCTGTGGAAATTCTTAAAATGACACCCCTCATGAAAATTCAAGTCAAATACAATAACAAAAAATTGAACAAATTAAACTGCTAGTTTTCTCACAAATCGTACTTTATTTATGAAAACATAATGTGGGCATAAGCTGTCTTATGTTTTAAATGTTCTGCAGAGAAATTTATTCAAAAACTTCAATCACTTGCATATAAAACTGACCAGTGTCAGCTGCTCTGACTACATCTCCTCTAAGATGTATCAGGTGATTTTAAGTCAAGGTATGCTTTCTTTACATTTCTACATATTTAGTGAGTTATATAATATTGATACTTTCATTGATCTTTCATAATTGACTTGTCATTCCTTTATATGAAATGATATTTCTGGTTTTAAAATTTAAATAAGGATTATTATTTCCAGATGTCTATTCCTCCTTAGTGTGTCTGCATCTTCTTCTTTTTTTTTTTTTTCCTAGTGCTTTGAGGTATACCATTAAGTTGCTTGTATGAGATGTCTCAAACTTCTTTCTGGAGGAACTTAGTACTATGAACTTTCCTCTTGACACTGCTTTCGTTGTGTCTCATAAGTTAAGGTAAGCTATACCTTCATTTTCTTTTTTTTTAATTTTTCTTCATTTTTTTCTTTATTAATTACACTTTATTCACTTTGTATTCCCCACCCCCGTGGTTCTATCCCTCCTCTTGTCCCAATCCCTCCCTTCCTCCACCCTCTGCATGCCTGCCCCTCCCCAAGTCCATTGATAAGGGAGGAATTCTTTTCCTTCCTTCTGATCCTAGTCAATCAGGTCTCATCAGGAATGGCTGCATTGTCCTCTTCTGTGGCCTGGTAATGCTGCTTCCCTCTCAGGGGGAGGTAATTAAAGAACAGGCCAATCAGTTCATGTCAGAGACAGTCTCTGTTTCTATTACAATGAAACCCATTTGGATACTGAACTGCCATGGGCTACATCTGTGCAAAGGTCTTAGGTTATCTCCATGCATAGTCCTTGGTTGGAATAGCAGTCTTAGGAAAGATCCCTGTGCTCAGATTTTTTGGTTCTGTTGCTCTCCTTGTGGAGTTCCGTCCTCTCCAGATCTTACTGTTTCTCACTTCTTTCCTAACATTCCCTGCAATCTGCCCAAAGGTTGCCCATAAGTCTCAGTATCTACATTGATAGTCTGCAGGGCAGAGCTTTTCAGAGGTCCTCTGTGTGTCCTCCCTCTTGATTAATTTCTTTAGGTGTACAGATTTTAGTAAGTTTATCCTATGCTATATGTCTATATGAGTGAGTATATACCATGTGCATCTTTCTGCTTCTGGGATAGCTCACTCAGGATGATCTTTTCCAGATCCCACCATTTATCTACAAATTTCATGATTTCCTTGTTTTGTTTTGTTTGTTTTTTTTTTGTGCTGAGTAATATTCCATTGTGTAGATATACCACAATTTGTGCATCCATTCCTCCACTGAGGGGCATCTGAGCTGTTTCCAGCTTCTGGCTATTACAAATAAGGCTGCTACAAACATGGTTGAACAAATGTCCTTATTGTGTACTTGAGAATCTTTTGGATATATACCAAGGAGTGGTATAGCTGGATCTTGAGGAAGCACTATTCCTAGTTGTCTGAGAAACCAGCAGATTGCTTTCCAGAGTGGTTGTACAAGTTTACATTCCCACCAGCAGTGGAGGATGGTTCCCCTTTCTCCAAAACCTCTCCAGCATGTGTTGTCCCTTAAGTTTTTGATCTTGGCCATTCTGATGGGTGTAAGGTGAAATCTTAAGGTTGTTTTGATTTGCATTTCCCTGATGGCTAATGATGTTGAGCATTTCTTTAAGTGTTTCTCTGCCATTCTATAATTCTAGGAAGGCTCTAGTTTCTTTATTTTCTCCCTAACCAGTTGTCACTGAGTAGAGAGTTGTTCAATTTCCATGTGTGTCTATGCTTTGTGCTAATTCTATTATTGTTGAGGACGAGATTTAGACCATGGTGGTCTGATATGATACAACAAATCAATTTCAATTTTCTTGTATCTGCTGAGGGATGTTTTGTGCCTTACTATATGGTCAATTTTGGAGACGGTTCCATGTGGTGCTGAGAAGATGGCATACTCTTTTGTGTTTCTGTGACTGGTTCTGTAGACATAGACTAGGTCCATTTAATTTAAACCCCTGTAAAGGTCATTATTTCTCTGTTTAGTTTCTCTCTCAATGATCTGTACCTTTGCAAGAGTGGAGTGTTGAAGTCTCCCTCTGTTAAGGCATTGGGATCAATGTGTGATTTAACATTTAATAATGTTTTCTTGACAAGTGCAGGCGCCCTTGTGTTTGGAGCATAGGTGTTCAGGATTGTGGTGTCCTCCTGGAAGATTTTTTCCTTTGATGAAAATGAAGTGTCCCTCTACATCTCTTTTTATTAGTTTTGGTTGAAAGTCTATTTTATTAGATACTGGACGGCTATTCCAGCTTGCTTCTTGGGTTCGTTTGTGTAGAAAACCTTTTCTAGCCCTTTACTCTGAGGCAGTGTCTATCTTTGTTTCAGAAGTGTGTTTAATGAATACAGCAGAATGTTAGATTCTGTTTCTACAACCAATCTGTTAGTCTGTGTTTTTTATTGGAGAGTTGAAACCATTGATGTTAATAGATATTAGTTACTAATGATTGTTAGTTCCTTATGTAGTGGAATTGGTGGTGATTGTGTGTTTGCGTGCTTGTTTTCTTTTGCTGTTTTTTTATGAATGTATCTTTATCCTGTGTTTTCTTGGGTGTAGTTGATATCATTGGGTTCGAGTTTTCCTTCTAGTATCTTTTGTAGGCCTGGATTGCTAGATTGTTTAAATTTAGTTATGTCATGGAATAGTTTGTTTTCTCTATCTATGTTGATGGAAAGTTTTGCTGAATGTAGTAGTCTGAGTTGGCATATGTCATTGCTAAACATCTGTATGATATCTACCCTGGCCTGTCTGTCTCTCAGAGTCTCTGTAGAGAAATCTGGTGTGATTCTGGTAGGCCTGCCATTATATGTTACTTGGCCTTTTTTCCTTGCTACTTTTATTTTTTCTTTGTTCTGTAGATTTACTGTTTGATTATTATGTGCCAGGAGGAGCTTCTTTTCTGATCTAGTCTATTAGGTGTTCTGTAGGCCTCTTGTATGTTTATAGGTGTCTCTTTCATGAAGTTGGAAAATTTTCTTCTATGATTTTCTTGAAAATATTTTCTGGGCCTTGGAGCCTGGAATCATCTGTTTCATGTAAACCTATTATTCTTAGGTTTTGTCTTTTCATTGAGCCTTTGATTTCTTGGTTGATTTGTGTTTGAAAGTTTTCCAATTTTAATTTTTGAGAGATGTATCAATTTCTGCAAATGTATCTTCAACACCTGAGATTCTCTCTTCCATCTCTTGTAGTCTGTTGGTGATGCTTACCTTTGTGGTTCCTAATCTCTTCTCTAAGTTTTCCTGCTCCAGGTTTTTCTCTATTTGTGTTTTCTTTATTGATTCTAATTCTGTTGTCATGTCTTGCAACATTTACTTCATCTATTTGAATGTGGATTTTTTTGTATGTCCATGATGACCTCTACTTTTTGGTTTATTTCCCTTTATGTGCCTCAAATAACTTCATAATTATAGATTTAAGATCATTTCACTGTGTTTAAACTACTGTAGACTATCCGTTGATTTTTAGAGAGTCTGGTGAAGCCATGATGTCCTGTTTTTTTGTAGCCTATATTCTTACTCTGGCCTCTAGCCATCTGGTTGTCTGTAAGCTTTACTGGTTTTATCTGTAGTCTATATTACAGACTGGATCCACCTGTTTCTGAATTCTCAAGTAGTCTCCCATAGTTTCATTGTCTCTGCTTGCTCACTGTTTGTGACCATGTATGTCACGTAGCTGGGTCACAGGCAGAAAGATTTCTGAGTCTAGAGCTGCTCCAATGACTCACAGGCTTCCTTAAGATGGCAGAGGATTTTAGTATGTTTATCCTATTTATAGGTCGAGTATCCACTTAAAAGTGACTATATACCATGTGTGTCTTTCTGCTTCTGGGATACCTCGCTCAGGATGATCTTTTTCTAGATCCCACCATTTGCCTGCAAATTTCATGGTTTCCTTGTTTTTAATTGCTGAGTAGTATTCCATTTTGTAAAAGTACCACAATTTCAGTATCCATTCCTCCGTTTATGGACATTTGGGCTATTTCCAGGTTCTGGTTATTAGGAATAAAACTGCTATAAACATGGTTGAGCAATGTCCATGTTGTATACTTGGGCATCTTTTGGGTATATGCCTAGGAGTGGTATAACTGGATCTTGAGGAAGCAGTATTCCTAATTGTCTGAGAAAGTGCCAGATTGATTTCCCAAGTGCTTGTACAAGTTCATATTCCCACCAGCAATGGAGAAGCATTCCCCTTTCTCCACAAAAATCTGTACACCTAAAGAAGATAAACAAGAAAAAAGACCCAGGGTCATATGATCAATCCTTACTTAGAAAGACAAATGGAATGGACATTGGAAGTAGGAGAAAACAAGTAACAGGACAGGAGCCTATCACAGAGGGTCTCTGAAAGACTCTACATAACAGTGTATCAAAGCAGATGCTGAGAATCATAACCAAACTGTCTGGAGAATGCAGGGAATCATATGAAAGCAGGGGGAGTTAGTAAGAGCTGGAGAGGACAGGAGCACCACAAGGACCAAATATATCTGGGCACAGGGGTCTTTTCTGAGACTGATTCTTCAACCAAGGACCATGTTTGGATATAAACTGGAACCCCTGTTCAGACGTAGCCCATGGCAGCTTACCATCCCAAAGGGTACCCTAGTAAGAGGAACAGGGACTGTCTTTGACATGAAATCAATGGCTGGCTCTTTGACCTCTCCCCTCTCCACTCTCGCGGGAGGAGCACCCTTGGTAGGCCACAGAGGAGGACATTGCAGCCAGTGCTAATGAGACCTCATAAGCTAGGGTCAGATGAAAGGGGAGGAGGACCTCCCCTATCAGTGGACTTGGAAAGGGGCAGGGAGGAGATGAAGGAAGGAGGGTGAGATTGGGGAGGGACTACGGCTGGGATACAAAGTAAATAACCTGTGATTAATATTAAAAATAAAATTATAAAAAGTATAATCAATGTGTGTGTGTGTATATATATATATATATATATATATATACAAAAGATGGCAGAGGATGGGATTTGGGTACCATGAACCTAGAACTGCTCCAATGTCCTACAGGCCTCCCCATTGAGGATGACAATGGAACTTGGGTCATGTGCCTAGCTCAGCTCCTTTAGGTTCTCTGCCTGTGCTGGGCTCACTGTTTCTGGCCTATGTGAGCCAGGCTGCTGGGGCACTGGTAGATAGATCTCTGTGCCTAGATCTGCTACAATGCTCCACAGGTTTCCTTAAGATGGTGGGGAATGGAACCTGGGTCCAAAGCCTAGTTCATGTCTGAAGTGTTCATTGTCTCTGCTGTGCTAGCTGATTCTGACCTGGGTCAGCCAGGCAGGTGTGAAGCAGGAATGGAGCTGGGCCTCCTCTACCACAGGGTGGTGAGGATGAGTGCCACTAGCTGCTGAGACAAGGAAATAATCCATTGAATGTTAGTGTGGTCTCTAGGGTTTGGAACCAGGATCTGCTCGTACCCAGAAGGTGTCCACAGGACTACGAAAGTGGGTGCCCAGGTTTGGAGCCTCACCCTCAGTAAGGAAGGTGTTCACTCCACAGCGAGTGAATGTGAGCACCCAAAGTCTGAGCTGCCAGGCACTGGTCCCAGAAAGACATTTACAGAAAGTGGGCTTGGGGTCAGGTGGATTAAGGCTGCAGGGTCAGAGCCAATTTTGAGCTGCAACTGCCTGTCTCAGGAAGGTATCCACGGATGGCGGGTTTAGATGGGTGACATAGGGCTGAAGCAGTTCAAGCAGTAGCTCAGGTAGTTTTTCCTGGTATTAGCTGGATGGCCTGAAGAGGGAACTTTGAGTAGCCCCGTGGATTCTTCTCCCACCTGAGAAACACAGAAGTCAGGGTTTTGAGGTCCATAGAGTGGGCTGCCGGTCACTTAATTAACACTGCTGAGCTGCTGTTCAGATACTCTGCATGGTTGATGCCACCATGTTGGATGTCTGCCTGAAGTACAGATTAATTAAATATGTTTTTCAAGTCTGAATTTAAAAGTACAATTGTAGCACGTCATATAGGGCATACTTAAAACCTTAATGTTCTGTAAGCTGACATATAGGACCAAGAATGTAAGGCTATCTTAATCTATATAGTAGTAGCTTCTCCTTAAAACTTGCACACACACACACACAAACACACATATACATAAAGACATATATAGAAATATATATGTATATATAATATCTACACGTATGTTTATAGCATACATATATAAAAGCATATATACACACAAACTTATTTGTATATGGTATCATGAACACACATATACATAAATACAGACATACGAAGGAATATATATACATATGGAATTATATATGTAATTTCTTTATGTGCTTTCATAATCATTCTTTTTGTCCCAAATGAATATAATTATTACTGTGCCATCTTCCCCTTCATGTTACATTTTCTGAGTTCAGCTCAGGAAATGTTGTCCATATACAATATGTTTTAGATCAAGGTGAGCAATTCTAAACAATCCAAAGAAGTCCAATTCTACTTCAGGCTCTCTCAGTTAAAAAAACCTCCCAAGTCAGAATTCATTTCGTTTGCTTTTATGAAGCAGAGTTGGAGACTTCTATTAAATATACTTTAATATAAGCTTAAGAATGAAAACTAGGAAATAAAAATGGGTTTAGAGAAGATGTAAAATGTACCAAAATGTGGGAATAGGCTTCTAAGGGAGGAGCCTTCTATATAATTATTTAAATTATTGTACTTATATAAGTATGGATGTTTGACTTGCATATATGTCTGTGCATACATGTACCTTTGAGAACAGAGCATGAGATCCCTTTGAACTGGAATGACATGTAGATCATAAGCCAACATGTCTCCATGCTGGGAACCAATCAGCTGTCTTCTGGAAGAGCAGCAAAGAATTCTGAGGTCCAAGTCATCTCTCTACATTCCTATTTCATCATTTTTTAAGGTTTCCTCCAACCTTTGCATTCCTTTCCATTTCAAAAATGTATATCCATTTGTAGTTGACATACTCCATCATGATATGATAGATAATTATCTGTAAATAATAATAACAATGTATTTTAGTGCAGTTTAATAGAGTAAGTAAACATTTTAAGTTGGTACCAATAATATACTGAACTTAGAAAGAAGCTATTGTCTTTTTCTAATGTTCCTTTTTAAGAAACAGCTGATATTTGATGCTAATTTTTTGAGTTACAGTACTGTAATATATTCACTAAAATATTTAATTGATCATTTCTTTCTTTTAATTTGTTTTCAGTCAATTTTCCAGGTTACTTATTAAATAGGAAAAAATGATATCCACTTGTGTTATTTTTTCCTTAGAGATGTAAACATTAATTCACCATAGAAAAGGCACCAACAGCAGACCAAATAGTCCAACAATATCTAACTTGCTGAACAAATGAGCTTATTGAGTTTACTTAAACAGAATGGGTGATGAGCTACTGGAGCATGGGTGATCCTAATGCTGAATCACTATAAAATTGTACCCCATTATAAATGACAGCTGCAGAATGTAGTCCCTTTCCAGTTAATATTCTTCATTTTATGATATATTATATGGTATCTTTCAAGATCATTTGAATCTGACAGAAAACACCATGGAGTTACAGCTGAAATCTTAGGTGAAGGTTCTAACATCCTCCCTTATTCCTGCTGTTGACTGCCAGTAGTTCCATCATTGTTGCCATAGAGCTGGATACCTCTCATTTAGTTGTCACGGACACTAGGCTAAGGAAGTCCAAATGATGAAGGAGTGATTGATAATGCTGTGCCGGGGGGAGGGGAAAAGGGACATGCTGCAGTATTACTGGATCATGGTATTACAATACCTAGCAAGTCAGAGAACAGATATGGTAGATTCAAACGCATTTCTACAGCAAAACAACCAAAATCATCTACCAAGTGCTTATGCAACACCCAATTATGTAAATATATTTTTCCATGTATTTTAAAAGTCCTAACCCAGTCAGTAAAACTTTCTATTTGCATTAATATGATATTCAGTAAGGCTTTCGACAGCAAAGTTTATGCTAGAGACTTTTTTGATTTTTTTCTGGGCATTTGCACATTCATCCAGCAAAGCATCAGTTCTATACCCTCAGGCACTTGCTTGTCTTTCGTTCTCATTGCTATCAAAACTCAGTGGTATAAAAGATGTGTTTCGGGGCATTTTTCCAGAAAACCTAACATCAGCAACAATGACAAGAATGTTATCCATTAGCTGACTTTTTATTCATTTGTAAGAGAAAGCCAGGAATTGGAATTGGCAAGGCAATTTATGCTTTTTTTTCCCAACATTTACATCTTTGTATTTGAGGGAGATGGCAGTCCTTTCCTTTTAGTACCACTCAGAGTCTCTTGAGTATGCCACTGTCATGCTGGTGAGTCTCAATGCCTTGCAATGTCTAGTCTTGGTAGCTTTGGTGTCAGGTACTCTATCTCAGAGGACATGTACATGTTTGCATGTGTTCACAACCTCAACATAAACACATAATATTGCCAAGTTTGAATATGATAAGCATACACTAAACAAAGCAAAGCTGAATCCTCTTTTTATACACAAGCAAACAAAATCGAATTCTGTACAGTGTTATTCTGCTTTATGCTTATTTTTAATAGACAATATTTAGAACTCATTTTAATCTTCCAATTCTTTAGAAAGGTCACAATCATTATATGTTTTTCTTGGACTATTTAAGTCATTGTTCCCATTTACAGAACTGCCTTCATTGACATGCAGAAATAAAATAATGGAAAAATTCATAGAGGGAGGTACCCTTCAAAATAGTAATTTATGAAAAGGCTCAGTAAGGCACATAACTGTTATAAAAATTAGTGAGGTTTTAGAAGAATTTATTTGAAATTATTTCTCAAAGTCTTAAAATGTAGTTTGAAAGGGACACTGATATTGGCAAAGAATAAGGAAAAAAGGAAATTGAAATTGCTAAAACCATTTCCTTCATTTGTATTTGTTGCATTTGAACCTGAAGTTTTAGTGAAAATGCAGGCAATTATCAGGGAATACATAATAAGAAAAAGGATAAATATTAATTATTTCATTCAAATTTAAAGTTATCCCCATTTTTATGTCTTTGTTTATGACACAGGTTTGAAGGAAAGTGAAGGCTAGCTCTTAAACCATCCAAATGTTATACTCCCACCTTGTGGTTGAGAGGCTACATGGTTAGCTTTTCAGACATAAGCCGCCAGAATTTAAGGTGCAGAATGACTTTTCTATTAATCACTGATGAAAATCAGATGGATTGAGTCAGAGCTTTGTGATTTAAGAAGGTAGGTGAAGCATAACTTCTCGACAAAGCAGTGACTAACATGAACAATGTCTCAGAGTAAATACGATGCTTTTGCTTCTTTGAGCTTTGATATAAAAATTAAAAAAATATGTAAGCATATATACCACAACAGACTTGCATCACAAAACTCAAAGAGATTGTAAACATAAAACAAGAAAGCAACATCAAAAAAAAAGTAATTGAAGAGAGTTTTCCTACCACTTAAATATTATCTTTGCTAATTTATGTGATTCAGTTTTTATGAAGTACATTCTCATCAATATGATTATATTAATAATTTTTTCAAGGAAAGTTTTTTTTTACATTTTATTTATTTATTTTTATAATAATTTATTCATTTTGTATCCTAGCTGTAGCCCATTCCTCATCTTCTCCCAATCCTGCCCTCTCTCCTTTTTCCTCTCATGCTCCCCCCAAGTCTACAGATAGGGGAGGTCCTCCTTCTTTTCCATCTGGCCTAGCCTATCAGGTTTCATCAGGATTGGCTGCACTGTCTTCCTCTGTGTCCTGGTAAGGCTGCACCTTCTCCCCTCAGGGGAAGGTGATCAATGAGCCAGCCACTGAGTTCATGTCAGAGACAGTCCCTGTTCCCCTTACTAGGGTACCCACTTGGATAATAAGTTGCCATGGGCTACCTCTGTGCAAGGGTTCTAGCTTATCTCCATTCGTGGTCCTTGCGAATGGATGGAACTAGAAAAGAACATCCTGAGTGAGGTAACCCAGAAGCAGAAAGACACACATGGTATATACTCATTTATAAGTGTATACTCAACATATAATATAGGATAAACATACTAAAATCTGTACACCTAAAGAAGCTAAGCAAGAAGGAGGATCCTGGGTAAGATGATCAATCCTCATTCAGAAAGACAAATGGGATGGACATCGGAAGAGGGAGAAAATAGGAACAGGACAGGAGCCTACCACCGAGGGCCTCCAAAAGACTCTACCCAGGAGGGTATCAAAGCAGATGCTGAGACTCATAGCCAAACTTTGTGCAGAGTGAAGAGAATCTTATAAAAGTAGGGAGAGATAGAAAGACCTGGAGAGACAGGAGCTCCACAAGAAGAGCAACAGAACCAAAATATCGGGGCCCAGGAGTCTTTTTAAAGAATGTTTTGACAAGAATATTAAGAATTCTTTGTGGTATAACTTGAGATTCATCAAAGTATATATATAATGAATATTAAGACACTTAACTTTGACTCTTTGTTCACAGGCCAAATTCTTAAGTCTCTCTTACTTTTCTTACAAGCATCTCTCCTTTCCACAACTTTATTCAAGCTCTGTTTAAAACTCTCTTAATAAACTACAGCTCTACCTTGCTTTGGTCTGTCCTGAAATTCTTTCCAAGGATTTGAGGTCCCTAAAGACTAAGGGAACTTTTCAGCATATATCAAATGATAGCATGGCATGCGTCTCCCTCCCTGCAGCTAGTGACAAACTCATCTTGCTTCAATTCCTCTTCTGCCATTGGTTCTTTATTTAAAGACAATTTTTTTTTTCTGCACTAACAAAGGGAAGATATTTTTGATTTTGTGTTTGTATTATGTGGCTACTCTTGAGTACCCCAGGATATCAAAGCCTCTAGCCAGAGACAAATAATGTTCTTAGTATTTGAGAAAGTTAAATTTACTTGTACTTCAAAAGAAGGTAGGAAACAAAATGTAGTAAAGGAAAGTAGATTTATTTACAGTTTGGTCAAAGACAGTGAAAGAGGAGGGAGAAAAAAGTCTATATTCCCTTACCTCCAGTCTTAATCACCATGCTTATGTTTGTCTTATAATTTAGAGTGTGTGTGTGTATATATATATATATATATATGTATGTATATAAATATGTATATATGTATATATATTTATATTTATTTATATTTCAACTCTGAAAGGATTACATTTCAATTCTGAAAAGGTTCTTTTCGGGGGAAGGTCACATAGACCCCAGGTAGCTTCTAGTTTCCATTCTTTTATACACAGTACAGACTTAAAAAAAAACATCCATGACTGGCAAAGAAAATTAGATAGATGCTGACAGAATTCGAAGTCACACCTCCATGTCCTGGTACATTTCTGCTTAAAACTCCTCAACCCCAACACACACACACACACACACAAACACACACACACACAAACACACACACACACACAAACACACACACACCATTTAAAATTGCAGTGTGTCAAGGGTTTTATAGACTGTTTTTGTAGATGATCATTACAACTCTGGGCCAGGAAGAATTTTTTTCTTCTTTCTATGTCTCTTTTTTTCATTTGTATCAATTCCTTATATTTTATAGATTTTTGGTTAATATATAACATTTTCATAAATAAATCATTGTACTTCACATTTTACATATCCAAACTTCTCCCCTCCCTTGGTAATCCAATTTTCTCCTTCTGCTTTCATGACACATATGCCATTATCTTCTCTAGTTCCCTTTTCACCCCTTCTATTTAGAAATATTCTTCACATGTCACAGTCCCCTGTATAGTTTCTAGTCATACATACCTATAAAACAATTTAGGATATACACTATAAAACAGGTGATATTTATGTTTTCTAGTGTAATTTTTCTTGGTTTTGATTTCTATTCATTTTCCTGCAAATGTCATTTTGTTTATAGCTAGAAGAAAGTCCATTGTGACTACATACCAATTTTCTTTATCTACTCAGACATTGATGAATATCATCCAAACAACAAATAGGCTAATGAACTGAATAGGTAGTTTTCAAAGGAAGAAATACACATCACCAATAAAATCTGAAAAAGTCATTAACATATTCAGCCACCAGCGAAATACAAGTTAAAATTGTTTTGAGATTACATCTCACTCAAGTTAGAAAGGCTATCACCAAGAAATCAATTCAGAACCAATACTGGCAATGATGGGTAAAAAGGGACCTAACATACTACTGGTGGGACTGTAAACTGGTACAGTCACTATGGACATTAGTATGGAGCTCATTTAAAAAAAAGTACAAATACCACATGATACAGCTATACTGTGTGTGTGTGTGTGTGTGTGTGTGTGTGTGTGTGTGTGCTGACAAAATTCAAAGTCATAACTCTCCAAGTCCAGGTACATTTCTGCTCTGTCAGCAAAATCTGGATACAGAACAGGTCTGGCAAAGTAGTCTGTTGCTTTGAAAATATAGCATGGAAGTATTTTTACCTGTTCTTTAGAGATAGGTGTCAAGTACTATTCCCTCATTTCTGTTAAACAAACTATTTCTGAGTGGATGCTATAAAGGTATTAGTCTTGCCGCCTGAGGAAAAGATACAATGACCCTTTAGAACAGTTAATTTCTGTTTAAATTTCAGCATGTGATCATTGTCTATCATTGTCGTACTGGTTCGAGGGTGTCAATCAATTAGTAAATCAGTGTAAGTAATAGCTACCACCATAAAAGTTAAGATTCCTTGCTGTTTTAAAATGTTTTATTATCTTTATTTTTCTTTCTCTGGGGCACTTTACAAATTTTTAATTACATTTCTTTGAGCTCTAAATAATGCATTGATGGAATATCATATAATGTACCAAAACACATATATAACGTCTTTATTGTTTTGAAGTTATCTAGTTACTTGAGCATCCTTCGATTTTTATTATGAGAATGCTCTTTCAATTTCTGTTAAGAACTTGTGTATAAAGTACACTATTTTATTACCTTCTATGAATTTTATATATTCTAAAAAGAATTTTTCAGATTCAAGCAATCTGAAAAAAGTTTGTAATCATTTGAAGATACCCAAGATTAAACAATCCTTATCCAGAGATTTTTCTTTTTTTCTTTTTTAGACTTCATGCCTTTCTGAAATTGTTTATATTGAGAGAATTAAATAACAACATTTGAATTCTATAAGATTGGATGGTGCAGGAGAACAGAGACCAGGGAAAGCTTCAAGAAATTTAACAAATTACAGATGTCAGTTCTCAAGAAAGGAATGGAAATCCCTTCTTCATGAGGGCTTCTTATAAGAAACAGAGCATATGTGAGAAAAGCTGCCAGCATACAAATGTAAGAAAGGCCAGGCACTGCCATATAAATGTCCTATAAGAGGCATCTGTCTAGTGCCCCAGTTCATTTTTAGAGTTTTTCTTTATCTCACTAACTCACTCCTATTCTTGTGAGTGCTTTCCCTTTTAACACAGCATGTTTATTTGTTTGTAGCAATGAATCCTTGGTCTAATTCTTTCTATAGAACCCTGGAGTGTAAATACTTATGCAGGTATCACCAAACTCTGTGATTTCCCTGTAGCAAAGCCTCCTGAAGCTGCAACTTCAAATATAATATATGTATTCAATCTGCTGTTACTAAGTTTTACAATAGAACAGAATAACACAGAGAGAGAGAGAGAGAGAGAGAGAGAGAGAGAGAGAGAGAAGCAGGCAAACACAGAGACAGACAGACAGGCATAGAAAGATAGAGACAGGCAAAGACAGCGAGACAAACTCCAAAACAATGTTATTCCTGACTTTTGAATTAGAATGCTGTGTAAATAATCTTTCAAATTTGTCTCAGGCTTCATTTATTCAACTTCTACTAAATACCTTTAATTTGTACATGAAACCTTCACTTTACCCTATGCTATGACAAAATAACTATATCCGTAAAATAACTGAAATCAATATAGGATTTGCAGCTTTATATTTTCCCCAACCCAGTGCTGTTCAAAAGTATTGGCATGATTTTTATTATTATTGTTATATTATTATTGTTGTAACCAAAACCTAGCAAGTGATTTTTTGCCTAGAAATGCTTAACATGAAAGTTGTATGAAAACAGACAAACACACAAACAAAATTTTGAGTGTTCCAAACCACCTAATAGTGGTTGGGATTTAAAGTTAGTGAGTGACCAGGTGATAATGAAGATAGGAAGGATTGTTAGAGCATCTCTAGAGAGTAGTATAAAGTTGATGTCAGTGGAACAAGGGAAGATGCTCTGGTTGAAATGAAGTGACATGATACTCTCTCTGTTTTTAAGAACACTTTCACAAAGATTTTGTTTGATACACTTTGGCCTGAAATTCATTTTTCAAAACCCAAAACAAACAAAAGCATCAAAAGATGCCAGTTTTAATCATAGCACGTTTTTTATGTATTTTTTGTAATTCTCTAGACTGTCAAAAAACTGTCTTCTTGTTAAATTACTTAGTAGAATAGTATGAATACTTCAAACACAGTAACATTTATAAGGCATTTCATTAAGAAACTATAGAATGTAAAAATAATATGTACTCCAAAATGTACTCAGAACAACTCAAGTATAGTAAAGAAATAAATAAAAATACATATCTAGATAACTGGATCAAGATGACAACCAATTTTCTACTTCAAATATGTGGCTCCTTGACCCACTGAGGACTAGAGCCTTTTATGTTATCTCAGACTGGAGCAGGCCCAGTGGGAGATCTGAAAAGGCAATTGAAGCCACAGTGGGAAACTTGTTATTAGATAAAAAAAAAAAAAAAAAAAAAAAACTCATGCTGGTGATAGAGTATCATCCAAGGTCAGCCTCGCTAAGGAGTGGACACTTAACAACAAGTATCTCTTCATAAGAAATTCACTTGGGTGCAATAATTGACTTCCTACCTGTTGGGTTTTTATTACTTTGTGCTTTCATCAGCACTTCATGCCTCATCTTACATTGCCATTGAACCATGTCTGGTGGATATCAAAGAGATAACAAAGGGGCCTCTGTGCTTGATAGTCACTTTTATAGAACTGTGGCTAATAAATATATAAATGATGAAAAGAAAACCCTAAAATAATGCTGATAGCTGACTCTTGCAATAGTTAACTGGTAATGTCACAGTGTGACTGCCAAGAATTATTTTTCCCTCACAGGCATCTTTATAAGTGCTTAGAAACTCAAACAGAAAAAATATCTCAGTTTTCTGTAACACTCTTTCTCAACTATTGTGGTTTGCTTTTATTTTAAGTGATTTCTATCTATTATCTGCAAAGCAATGTTGTAAATATTCTGATAATGTAATCCATTGTCTTTCAAATGAGATTAGAAACCCTAACAGTGTCTTTGGACTTATATTTACTGTTAAACTTTCCTCTCATATGAACTTTTCCTTAGCCAGATGCTTCTGATGGCATAGGAGAAGAGTAATAGTGTGTAAAGGAAGTCCCAGAAAAAAAAATGACTCATGCCATGAACCAAAATGCTAATCAAGGTCTATTCCATAGATTAGTCATTAGACAGTAGCTACTAACTTTTGTAATGAAGTTTCTACACAATTGGTATTTAGGCAGCTTTGAAACCAAACCAGATTAAAGTGGAGAAGAGTTTCATGGAGTCTTCTGAAAAGTACACTGATACTTTTGAAGATGACCAAGTTAAACAGTGGCTCGTTAGCCAGTTAGCAATGCAATATTAAAACAAGCCAGAGGGGTTTCTTAGTTATGTTTCTATTGCCATGATAAAATACCATAACCAAAATTAACTTGTAGAAGTAATAATTTATTTTTCTTTCACCTCCAAATAATAGTTTATCACTGAGGGAAGGCAGATCAGGAACTCAAGGAAAGTATTAGGAAACAGGAACTGAAACAGATGTAATGGAGTAGTGCTGTTGCGGCCTGGCTCCTTTTTTTTTTTTTTTTTTTTTATTTAGCCTACTTTCTTATAGCACCCACAGTGAGGAAGAGCCCAAGGTGACCCTTCCCACAGTAGTCAGCAATCAACAAAATTCTCTAGAGGTTTGCCCAAGTGCCAATATTATGTGGAAGATGTAGTCTCAATTAAGATTCTTCTGCCCAGAAAAGGGAACCGCTTGTCAAATTGTTTCAGTGTGACATAAAAACTAGACAGCACAAAAATAAAACAGAAAACAAGTCAACAAACAAACAAAAACTCTTGGGCTCAGAATAGCATTAAACAATTTAACAGACAAACAGTAACCAAACATCTTCAATTATTTTTTCTTTAAAACCTTACTCTAATTCAAATAACATATCTTTTTAAAAATATGTTTTGAGGTCTGTATATATATATAGAAATATAAACCATTGTCATTTCTCTTAACTGGAAAACCTTTCCTTCATGATGCTGAGAGGTCCAAAGTTTAATTTAGAGTCTTAGGGCAGATAACTGAAGTCCTAGATAAAGCACCCTTACCAGGCCACAAAGATGACAATGCAGCCACTCCTGAGGTGATCTGATAGACTAAGATCAGAAGGAAGGAGAAGAGGACCTCCCCTATCAGTGGACGTGGGGAGGGGCATGCATGAGGAAGGGGGAGGGAGGGTGGGATCAGGAGGGAAGGAGAGAGGGGCTTATGGGGGAATACAAAGTGAATAAAGTATAATTAATAGTAAAAAATAAAAAAAAAAAACTGGGTTAATTGAGATATGTCTGGCCCACAGCAGGGAGTAATCAGGCTTGCCACATATCTTTCTGCACTTAAGAGATATTGTTCCCTTGCAACCCACCGAGATATCCCTAGCCTGTGACCCTGGAATATACTAATTACTCTTACCTAGCAACAGCTAATCAGCACATTCCAGGCATTGCTCATGATCAAATACTCTCCAGAGACCTGAACTGTTTTATGGTCTTGGCACCTAGAGTAGACCCCCTACCCAAAGCTTGGAGCCCCCACTTGCGGGTTTTGGCTTTCAAAAACCTTGTTTCCCAACCCAGATGTCCATCAACGAAGGAATGGGTACAGAAATTGTGGTATTTTTACACAATGGAATACTACTCAGCAATCAAAAAAGAGGAAATCATGAAATTTGAAGGCAAATGGTGGAATCTAGAAAAGATCATTCTGAGTGAAGTATCCCAGAAGGAGAAAGACAAACATGGAATATACTCACTGATATAGACCTAAAAGATATGATAAACATAATGAAATCTATACACCTAAAGAAGATAATCAATATGAAAGAAGGGAAGTTAGTATGATATGGAAAGGATAGGAGCTCTACAAGGACCAAATATATCTGGGCACAGGGTCTTTTCTGAGACTGACACTCAACCAAGGACCATCTATGGATATATCCTAGAACTTCTGCTCGTGTGGCCTGTGGTAGCTCAGTAACCAAGTAGTTTTCCAAAGTAAGGGGAACACGGACTATTTCTAACAGGATCTCAAGGGCAGGCTGTTTGACACCCTCCCCCCAGGGGAGGAGCAGTCTGTTAGGCCACAGAGGAGGACTTTGCAGCCAGCCCTGAAGATACCTGATAAAACAGGGTCAGATGAAAGGGGAGGAGGTCCTCCCCTATCAGGGGACTTGGAAAGGGGCAGGGAGGAGACCAGGGAGGGAGTGTGGGGTTGGGGAGGGAATGAGGGAGCGGGATACAGCTGGGACACAGAGTTAACAAAATGTAACTAAAAAGAAAAATAAAATAAAATAAAAAATAAAAAAAATTAAAAAAAAAGAAGATAATCAAGAAAGCGGACACAAGGTATGATGATCAATCCTCATTTAGAAAGACAAATGGAATATGCATTGAACTTATGACAGGAGTCTACCGCAGAAAACATCTGAAAGACTCTACCTAACAGTGTTCCAAAGTAGATACTAAGACTCATAACCAAACCTTCGGCAGAGTGCAAGGAATCATATGAAAGAAGGGGAGTTTGATGTGGAAAGGATAGGAGTTCCACAATGACCAAACATATCTGGGCACAGGGTCTTTTCTGAGATGGA
Source organism: Psammomys obesus (assembly GCF_907164565.1). Classification (NCBI taxonomy): domain Eukaryota; kingdom Metazoa; phylum Chordata; class Mammalia; order Rodentia; family Muridae; genus Psammomys; species Psammomys obesus. The sequence goes on from NW_026590142.1 coordinate 155,790, forward strand.
CACTCAACCAAAGACCATGAGAGGATTAAACCTAGAACCTCTGCTCGGATGTGACCCGTGATGGCTCAGTAATCAATTGGTTTTCCATAGTAAGGGGAACAAGGACTATTTCTAACAGGAACTCAATGACTGGCTCTTTGACCTCCCCACCTCCCAATAGAGGAGCAGTACTGTTAGGCCACAGAGGAGGACTTTGCAGCCAGTCCTGGAAATACCTGACAAAATGGAGTCATATGAAAGGGGAGGAGGTCCTCCGCTATCAGTGGACTTGGAAAGGGGCAGGGAGGAGATGAAGGAGGGAGGGTGGGATTGGGGAGGGAATGAGGTATACAGCTGGGATACAGAATTAACAAAATGTAACTAATGAGAATAAAAAAAAAAAAACTTGTTTCCCTAGACTTCAGGGCTGCATTCTTCTCCTGCTTCAACAGGGCTCTTTTGACCCTGGCTTGAGCTTGTATTGATTAAACCCTCATATGTTTTGCAATAGATTCAACTCCTGGTGGTCTTTTAGAGTCTCATGATCTGGGCACAACAATGCTTAACCTTGATCATCAACTTAAAGGTATTAAAATAATAATCTCTGAAAAAAAGCTGCTGCTGGGCATTTTCAGAAGTTAATTGGCTATATTACACTGGGGCTCAAAAGTCCATTCCCCCCCCCTCCTCCTCCTCCTCCTCCTTCTTCTTCTTCTTCTTCTGTGATCAACACCATTTCACAGGCTGGGCCCTCAGATTGAGTATAAAGAAGAAAGTGAGCTGAGTACAAGCATTTGTTTCTCTCTCAGCTTCCAGACTGTTAATGGAATGTGACCAGCTACCACAAGCTCCTGGCAACCTACCTTTGACAGCATATTGACTGTCATATAATTATGAGCCAGACAAAATAAAACAAAACAAAAATAAAGAAAACCCCAAACAAATACAACTTTTTTGTTATATTTTTGTAAAGTGTTTTGTTGCACCAACAAGTAAATATTAGGTTGTGCAAAAGTAACTGTGGTATTTTCATTGTTGAGGTTTATAGTTTGATATGTTCTTAAATGAATGTAGTTATGTTATACATCACTCAGTTGTTCAAGTCTCTATATTTTGTTAGTGCCTTATCACTCTCTGCTTATTTTATACTTGTGAGATATAAGATTAAAAAGAAAACAAACACATTTTTTTTCTTGACTAAAAATTGAATCATTTTACACCTGAGACAATTCATACCATCTACAATACATTTGTGCCAGGAACTGGTAATGAACACCAGATGAGAAGTGTAGTGGCCAACAATTGTAAGTCAATAATGATCCACTGAGCACAATCACGAAAGCTCATCATTTTCCAGGTACAGAAGAAGTTATCAAATATGTCTACATGTACTACATATATGTCATTGGGTATTTCAAGCCAATTGGAAAAGATAAGATGTGCAGGAAGCAGCAAGTTCAGGACCTCATGAACTGACTGAAAAAGTAAAAAACTAGCATTTTGAATACCTGTGCTTTTTCATTTTATTAAATGACATTGAACTATTTCTTATAAAGTGATGACATGAGTTGAAAATGGGATTTTATATGACAAATGACCATGACCACTTCAGTTTCTGGACCAAGACAATGCTCCAAAGTGTTTCTCAATGTCAAACTTAAAACCCCAAAATGTGGTGGTCACTGTTTTCTGTTCAGCTGCTAGACTTATCCACTGCAACTCTCTATGCACCCATGAAGCCATTCATTTAGGGATATATGTTCTGAAATTTGAGGAGCATCAAAACTTGCAAAACATGCAGCAAGGTGAAGTCAATAGTAAGGGCTAAAACTTCCCTAACATGGCTAAACACACATGGAGAGTGTTCCAAAAAGGAATGAATGTGGCTACAAAGTTTTGTCCAACCACTATACTATCTTGTTTCTTATCAAACAACTGTCATGTTTTATTCATTTGTTTTTATTGTGAGACTGCATTGAAAATGCTTCCATATTCAGCAAAGTACAGGAAATAAATTTTGTCAGTTGGTTGAATCCCAAAGAATAGTTTTACACTTGTAGGAGTGACCAAATTGCTTTCTCTTTGGCAAAATATGTTCATTACATTGACAAATAAAGATGAGTTTGAGCCAAATCACACTGCTTTAAAACTCAATCTCTGAAGAAGTAATGTCTTTTGTAACAATACAGTAATGTACCTGTAAAAAACATAATTCTCCTTCAATGTGTATCAAAGCAGTCATTACCTGTGAAAACATAAATCTCCTTCAATGACAATACCTTATTTTTTTCTTCTTTAATTAACTAATTTATGTTTTATTTACTACAATTTACTCACTTTGTATCTAAGCTTTAACCCCCTCTCTCATTCCCTCCCAATACTACCCTCCCTCCTTTTTCTCCCATGCCCTACCCCCAGTCCACTGATACGGGAGGTCCTTCTCCCCTTCCATCTGACCCTAACCTGACAATACCTTAAACAACCTAAATGGTACCATCAAATGGAAAAGGATAGTGCTACTTCTCAAGTATTATGTATGTGGACATAATACATAATACTTCTAAGGACAATCTTTTATAACTTTACAACTATTTATATTGTAATAATATTTTCTACCTAGAGATTCAAAACCATTTATGAATTGTACATATGCTATACACACAACTCTTTTATTTTGAAACTTTTGATAATAAAGGTATTTCTTTTTTATTGTTTATTATTATTAGTTACATTTTATTACCTCTGTATCCCACTCCCTTATTCCCTCCCAATCCCACCCTCCCTCCCTCAGCTTCTCCCTGCTCCTTTCCAAGACCACGGATTGGGGAGGACCTCCTCCCCTTTCGTCTGGCTCTGTTTTATCAGGTATCTTCAGGACTAGCTGCAAAGTCCTCCTCTGTGGCCTAGCAGAACTGCTCCTTCCCTTAGGGGGTGGGAAGTCAAAGAGCCTGCCATTGAGTTCCTGTCAGAGATAGTCCATGTTCCCCTTACTATGGGAAACCAATTGGTTATTGAGCTACCATGAGCTTCGTCCCAGTAAAGGTTCTAGGTTATATCCACACATGGTCCTTGGTTGGAGAAACAGTTTCAGAAAAAAACCCTGTGCCCAATTATATTTGGTCCTTGTGGGGCTCCTATTCTTTCCCTGTCATACTAACTCCCCTTCTGCCGAAGGTTTGGTTATGAGTCTTAGTATCTGTTTCAAAATGCTGCTTGTTAGGGTCTTTCAGATGCCTTCTGCGGTAGACTCCTGTCATACGTCCTATGCACATCTCATTTGTCTTTCTAAGTGAGGATTGATCATCTTACCTCATGTCTGCTTTCTTGTTTATCTCTTGTTTATCATATTTTGTAGATCTATATAAGCGAATATATAGCATGTCTGTCTTTCTCCTTCTGTGATCCTTCACTCAGAATGATCTTTTCTATATCCCACCATTGGCCTGCAGATTTCATGACTTCCTCATGTTTGATTGCTGAGTAGTATTTCATTGTGTAAACACATGCTGGAGAGGTTGTGGAGGAAGGGGAACCCTCCTCCATTGCTTGTGGGAATGTAAACTGGTACAACCACTTTGGAAGTCAATCTGGTACTTACTCAGACAATTAGGAATAATAATGCTTCCTCAAGACCAAGCTATACCACTGCTAGGTATATACCCAAAATTTGCTCAAGTACACAAGGACATTTGCTCAACCATGTTTATAGCAGCTTTATTCGTAATAGCCAGAACCTGGAAACAACCCAGATGTCCATCAACGGAGGAATAGATACAGAAATTATGGTATTTTTACACAATAAAGACATTTCTAACTACAGCATACACAATATTAGCTTAGCTTATGTTTTATATTATCATCACTTTCAAATGAACTTTATTTTCTTTTTTAAACAAACATTTTCATTTGACTTTGCTTTAAGATAATTGTTTTATAAAAGGCTGTTTTTAATTTTGAATTAGGAAAGCTAACAAACCCTTGGTTTAAGAATAGTGTAACAGCAAAACCCATACTTGTAAACTATGTCTTCTCTGACATTGTGGGTAACAAAGACTGCTAACTAAACAAGACAAGCCAGTTAATTAACTAATATTGTAGGTGAATTAATTGATTTTGGTCAATGGATGTTTAATGATAATTTCTTTTCATCCATGATGACTCTATTTGTAATAAGCAAATCAAGAATGTGCTGATTGTATGGAAATATTAAAGAATATTAATAATCAGTAAATTGACAAGGGGCATTATTTCTATAACATACACAAAAAATATATAATTATTTCATTAAGCACAAACTTCTTTGTCCTAAATTAATAATACCACAGTATCATGAGTATTTATTAGAGTAAGTTGTCATATATGTACTTAGGGAGGAAAATCTCAGAGTGCCCAGTAATTTTTCAAATTTAAAAAATTGTGGATATATTGTTAATAACTTCATAAGTAACAACTGATATACCTTAGAACTTGCTGTAAATTATGGGTTTATACTACATCCTACAGCTTGTTCTAGAAAGCATACCTAAACTTTCTCTTATTCACTCCCATTCCTTGTAAGAAATTTTTCTAATGTAGACTTGGATTTCACCAGGCCTCATAGTTTACCTTTATTTCTTCCATTATCTGAATTTTCCTGTTTTTATGAGTAAATGTATTAATCCTTTTCTGTCACTATTATCAAATACTCTGACAAAACTATCTTAAGGAAGGAAATTTTTATTTTAGCTCTCAGTCCATTTATGGTGAGGAAGTCAAGGCAGGAGGAGCTTGAAACAATCTCAGGACAGCTTCAGTCTGAAGACAAAAGTAGCACAAGTATGTTCAACTGTTTTGTTTTGTTTTTTTTTTTTTTCCTACATTTTATACACTCCAGCATATCTCTGGATGGTCCAACCCACAATTGAGGTGGATTTTCTCACATCAATTAATTCCATCAAGGCAGTTTCCACAGGTGATTTATCTCAAGTGATGCTGGATTCAGTCAACTACTTGATGGTGTACACTAACAATCACAAAATCGCTTCCTGCTTTTTCTTGTATTACTGAAAGTTTTGGTTTCATTTGTTTCTTCTCTCCAGCAAATCTTTTATACACTACTAATTTCTCTATCTCATTTCATTGTTTCCACTGTGTTTAGCAAAATTTCAGTCAGATCATCTTAAATTTTTGCTTATTCACTATTACTTGAACAAAACAGTTTTCTTTCCAGAGATACAGTTTGAAAAAGAAGGCTTAATGGTCTGTACCATGTAAGAGATTTTTTGTTATTAATTTTGGCAGGAAACACCAAGGTTTCAATGCTTTCTCAAGAGGAGATTTTTTTAATTTGTTGTTTTATTAATTACAGTTTATTCACTTTGTATCCCAGCTATAACCTTCTCCCTTACCCACTTCCAATTCTGCCTACCTCCCTCTTCTTTTTTCATAACCCGCCCCAAGGCAACTGATAGGAGAAGTCCTCCTCCCCGTCCCTCTGAACCTAGCTTATTAGGTCTCACCAGGATTGGCTGCATTGTCTTCCTCTGTGGTCTGGTAAGGATGTTCTCCCCTCAGGGGAAGGTGATCAAAGAGCCAGCCACAGAGTTCATGTCAGAGACCATCCCTGTTCCCATTATTAGGGAACCCACTTGGAGACTGAGCTACCATGGGCTATATCTGTGCAGGGGTTCTAGTTTATCTCCATGCAAGAGACAATTTATTACTTGATTTTTGCTTTGACTTTTTTATGTAAGAGGCTGTTCAGCATTTTCAATCAGTAATAATCTCAACTATTTTCATTCTGCATTTTAAGTTGCATTTGGAGTTGTAAAACTTCTACTTAAAATGGTAGAAATCTTCTTTATTGTCATTTCTGTAAATAATTTTAGAGAAATGTACCAAAAGCGATATTTTAGACTAAAAAGTAATGTGTATCTGCTACAAAACCATTAATTGCATTGTTTAATTGACCACAGAGATATGATTTGCTCTTTCCTCCATATTTTACTTCACTCCAATGTTATTTGGGGCACAAAAGTTTATACAGGTTGTCATTTCTTTGTAACTTGTAATGCTATAAAAGAAAAGAATATTTGATATTATTATTATTATTTGCAAACATGGTGAGATTTGTTTAATAGCTTTTGAAGATTTTTCCTGTAAAATGGCTTGTATTTCCCCAGGTACAACAGTGAAAAAATAAAATTTTCAATTTGACATGAAATATAAAAGAACAGATTTTTACAAATATAGCCATAAAATTTAACTGCTTATAACACTATACATGGTGAATATGACCAGCCCTCTAACTCCCACATTATTTAATAGAGAGAAGCAATCTGTGATTTCATCCTAAAAGACAGAACTTTGTTTTCAGCATATTACTTTTGTTTAGAAAGTTAAACTGAACTGGAATATACGTTTGTTTCCCCTACTGCTCACTAGGGGAGTTGTGAGCGCACACACTTGTTGATGCATTACTAAAAAGCAACTACAGAACCTTTTTTTTTTGTTTTCACTGTTTCAGTAACGCTTAAGTTCTTTTACCAACATTCTGACGTTATCTCGTAACATGACTGGAGCTGTGTCCTATGCTCATCACAGGGGCTTCAGGCCCTTAATCCACAGAAGGCAGAACTATGGGACCTTGAAACTGACAACCAAGGGAACAGAACCATAGCCGGCTTGAAATCAAGGTCCATATTTAATATTTGTTGTTATTGTGAAGGATGTTGTTTTTCTAATTTCTTTCTCAGCCCTTTTGTCGCCGGTATAAAGAAGGGCTATTGACTGTTTTGAGTTAATTTTGTAGCCAGATATTTTGCTGAAGGTGTTTATCAGCCAAACAAGTTCTCTGGTAGAGTCTCGGGCTCTCTTACTTATACTATTATATCATATGCAAATAGCTATACTTTGACTTCTTCTCTTCTAATTTTTATCCCTTCTTGGTTGCCTCCATAGAAATGTACATTGCTGATGGCTAACCATTTTCTTTCCAAGAGAACTCCAAGAGAACCATGCCTGTTCTCTAAATATCTGCCAAATATTCTTTCAAATCAGTTAAGTGGTGATCAGTCCTGGATTTTGACACAATTCATAGAAATGTTCCAAGTAAATGTCTCACATTGCCATACATGTCTGCAGCTGCTGCTTAGGCAAGCAAGATGTCCTGAGAATGTCAGGAGTCACTCTCAGAAATCTACCTTTCCTGGAACACTGAAAAAAGCCCAGCCTAAAAAACAATCCTTATTTAATCATCATTCCACTTTCAGATAATGCCCATGATAATGCAAACACCATGAGTATTAATTTTGCTAGAAAAATTTGTCCCTAGTAAGAGAAACAGAGGTTGTCGCTGACATAAACTCAGTGGCTAGCTCTTTGATCACCTCCCCCCTGAGTGGGGAGCAGCCTTACCAGACCACAGAGGAAGACAATGTAGAAAGTCCTGATGAGACCTGATGGGCTAAGGTCAGATGGAAGGAAAGAAGACCTCTGCTATAAGTGGACTGGAGAGGAATATGGGAGGAAATGAGGGAATGAGGGTGATATTGGGAGGAGATAGTGGAGGGGGTTCTAACCAGGATACAAAGTGAATAAATTGTAACTAATAAAAAAATTTTTTAAAAAGAAAATTTTCATAGATATGCTTTGAGTGTCAAAACAATAAACTAACCTGAAGTAAATGTTCAATAAATATATTTTGAACAATTTAATAAATATTGTTTCTTGCTAAATTAAAGTGTTGTATACTCTTATCACATTTAACTTTTTATTCTATCTCATTTATTATTAACATCATATCACTCCTACCTATTTTACCTATTTAAAATTTTCAAAGTAATTCATAATGACTAACTTCGTAAGCACCTCTTCATTTTTTTCTTTATTTTCAACCTTTGTAATGCTAAACCTTACTTAATCTTATTTATCTTGTTTTTTTATTCAATCTAATAAGTTCTAAATTATAAGTGGATACTTGAAACCATTCTCATTAAATTTAAGAGAATTGTTTCTACTTTAAGTGTTTCTTTCTGTTATAGTTCCTTTAATTGAACTTTACTTTATCACTTTGATAAAGAGATTTTTTCCTATAAAAGAGGACTGTGCAAGTTTATATTCCCACCAGCAGTGGAGAAGGGTTTACCTTTCTCCACAACTCTGAAAATCAATCTGGTGCTTTCTCAGACAACTAGGAATAGTGCTTCCTCAAGATCCAGCCATACCACTCTTAGGAATATACCCAAAAGAGGCTCAAGTACACAAAAAGGACATTTGCTCAACCATGTTTGTAGCAGCTTTATTTGTAATAGCCAGAAGCTGGAAACAACCCAGATGCCCCTCAACTGAAGAATGGATGCAGAAATTGTGGTACATCTATACAATGGAGTATTACTCAGCAATGAAAAATAAGGAAATCATGAAATTTGCAGGTAAGTGGTGGGACCTAGAAAGGATCATCCTGAGTGAGTTGTCCCAGAAGCAAAAAGACACACATGGTATATACTCACTCATATAAACATACAACATAGAATAAACCCACTAAAATCTGTACATATAAACAAACTAAGCAAAAGAGAGGACCCTAACTAAAATGTTCAATCCCCATCCTGAAAGGCAAAGAGGATGGACATCAGAAGAAAAAGAAAACAGGAAACAACCTAGGAACCTGCTACAGAGGGCCTCTGAAAGCCAGAAGAAAACAGGAGACAATCTCAGAACCTACCACAGAGGGCCTCTGAAAGCCTCTGCAGTATAGACTGTCAAAGCAGATGCTGAGCCTGATGGCCAACTCTCGGGCAGAGTGAATGGAATTTTATGTAAGAAGTGGGAAATAGTAAGAGCTGGGGAGGACAGGAACTCCACAAAGAGAGCAACAGAACAAGATAATTTGAACACAGGGAACTTCACAGAGACTCATACACCAACAAAGGACTATCCGTGGAGATAACCTAGAACCCTGACAATGCAGCCACTTTTGATGAGAACTGATAAACTAAGATCAGAAAGAAGAAGAGGAGGACCTCCCCTATCAGTGGACTTGGGGAGTGGCATGCATGCAGAAAGGGGGGAGGGTGGGACCGGGAGGGGAGGAGGGACGGGCTTATGGGGGGGATACAAAATGAATAAATGTAATTAATAAAAGTTAAAAAATTAAAAATAAATTAAAAAAAAGAGGACTGTGATGCTGCTTTCCTTAGAAAGGACCATGCATGGAGATAACCTAGAACCTCTGCACAGATGTAGCCCATGGCAGCTCAGTCTACAAGTGGGTTCTCTAGTAAGGAGAACAGGAGCTGTCTCTGACATGAACTCAGTAGCTGGCTCATTGATCATCTCCCAATGAGGGGAAAGCAGCCTTACCAGGCCACAGAGGAAGACAATACAGCCAGCCCTGATGAGACCTGTTAGGCTAGGGTCAGATGGAAGGGAAGGAGTACCTCCCCTATGGATGGAATGGGGGAGAACATGGGAAGAGAAAAGGGAGGGAGAGTGATATTGGTAGTGGACAATGGAGGAGGCTACAGATGGGATAAAAATGAATAAATTGATTGGCCTGCTCTTTGATCACCTCCCTCTGAGGGGGGAGCAACCTTACCAGGCCAAAGAAGATGACAATGCAGCCACTCCTGATGTGATCTGATAGACTAAGTTCAGAAAGAAGGAGAGGAGGACCTCCCCTATCAGTGGACTTGGGGAGGGGCATGTGTGAAGAACGGGGACAAAGGGTGGGACTGGGAGGGGAGGAGGAAGGGGTCTAGGGGGGATACAAAGTGATTAAATTGTAATTAATAAAATAAAGTTAAATTTTAAAAGTGAATAAATTTTAATAAGTAAATAGATAAATAAGTAAAAAGAAAAATATCCAGAAATAAAAAACAAAAATAAAACAAAACAAAAGAGCCTGCTGTTTCCACAGGTGCAAACATTATTTTAAACAGATTTTTGACCACTAAGGAGTCCAAGATGGTGGAGACCAGCATGCCCCTTATCTGAGAGGACAGGATCTGAAACTCTGAAATTGGTGAGTGGATGGGCAGCTGAAGCCAGAACATAGACAATTGGGGTTTCCTGGGCAAGAGGGGACAACCCATGAGCTGATACAGTTTGGGTCCAGGTCACCCATAGACTATTCAAGCCCCTGTACCTTTCCTTGCCACAAGCATGGACTTCCCTGCTCACCAGAGGTGGCAGTGATTGCCACAAGCAAAAACTTCTGCACTCAGTGACTGACAGAGTAGAGGTGGGCCTCCCACTTCTGCTGCAGCAGCAGGGTTGTGGCTACCAAAGCAGGAGCCTCCATACTCAGTGATGGAGACAGCAGAGGTAGCCACCGCAAGTATGGGTCTCCTGCTCAGGGGCCGAACAGTGAGCTGACTGATCTCCTACATTCTCATTTGTCCCTGTAGGAACAAATCTGAGAATATAGAAGAGGGGGAAGCCCTCTGCTTTCAGAATAGACCCTCAAACATGTCAGTGAGCCTTCAAGTGAGCTCATGCAAAGCCCCACATCGAGAGTCACTCTATACTAGCAACCAGACATCAGATATCTTCCACCAACACCTCCACTGTGGGCAACATAGGGATCCTTGGGATAGCATTCTCAACAATGAAACAACTGTTCTGTCGATCTGCAAGTGGAATACAGGCAAAAAATTTCTGAAGCCTAGACATATCTGAATGCTACGTGTATATATGCATGCACATTGCTCCGGGAAAAGTGTCAGCACATGAGCCCCTCCTGAGCTTAAGCTCCATATTCCAGGCATCTATGAGTTCTAGTACCCTGTCCTTAAAGGCACACTTCCATGCACATGCCCATGCTTGCACACATGAGACTGTGACCTTACTCACTTAGCTACAGCTGAAACACAATATGCACTCTCAACCAATAGACCTCTTTCATCTTCCTGAAGAATACCCCAGACAATACAAACAGATGGACCCAGTCTCAAATACAGAATTCAGGAAAACAGCAAAGAAATGGCTAAAGGCCATCATAAGAACACATCCAATGGGGGAGCCAAGATGGCGGCACCAGGAGAGCACTGTGTCTGAGAAGCAGGACAGCACTCTCCGTGCAGAGACCAGGAGACTGAACTCTGGACCCTAAAACTACAGCGATCATGTTTCCCAGGTGAGGGGAGGCTCCCACGGCATGGGAATGGGTCGGGTCCACTCTCGGCTGCCCGGCCAGAACCCAGAAGAAATCCTGGTTAACGCTGGCTTTGGGTCTCCCAGCTGAAGCCACAAGCCTGCGTGTCCTGATCACTTTCCCAGGCTGATCAGTGGGCACAAGGGTGCCTGAGACTGAGAGTCCCAGTCGCAAGAAAACCCCACGGGGAAACAAAGTTGCAAGTCTGATCAAGGGTCACCCAGTCTTTCCCTGGAAGGTCTCGCTGACTGTGGGTGCCCGCCGCCATCACAACTGAGCTCCTGCTGCGCAGAGAGCTGCTCACCCAGCTCACTGGTACAGACGAGCTGCACGCCCCAGTGCAACACAGACTAGGAATCCCTGTTCGGAGAGGGCCCCACAGGGAAGAAAGAAACTGGGCTGCTTGGGTCATCTGAGACGCTGTACCTCTCACCAGTACAGACGAGCTGCATGCCCCAGTGCAACAGAGACTGAGAACCCCTGTACAGAAAGGGCCCCACAGGGAAGAAAGAAACCTTGCTGCTGGGGTCACCTAGGCTTTGCCTGGGGAAAGTCTAGCAGACCACAGATAGAAAACAGGCGAGTACGCCCAGCCATCACAGATCCAGGCCCAAGCAGGGAGCAGAGAGTTATTGGGAACCCAGCTCCCGCAAACTAGAAGGTGGGAGCACGCTCCGCCAGCCCAGAGGCCTGCTTTGTACCAACTACTCCTTACAGACAGAACTGTGTGCCCCAAGACACCAGAGTCTTAGCGTCACTGTCTGGAGAAACCCTCACAAGGAACAAGGAATGAAGCAAGGGGACGGACTTAGGCGATCCAGTATATCCCCGGAAAAGGTCCCACAGACTGACCCAAAACAGGGAACTACTGTGCCCCAGATAGCCTGCTGTTACCAGGAGAGCAGTACTCACCTGCCACAAATTACCTCTTGGGTTCTGGGCACAGAGCCCGAAACTCAGACTTACAAAAGACCGGGAACCCTGAGATCAACCCCCAGATACTGCTCCAAGGGGCAACCAATTATCCCTAACAAAACCGACCAAACCACGGGACACACAGGTTGCAACAGCTGATCACTAAATTTACAGCAAGAAACCCAGAAGGAGGGCAGCTGTCTCCAGGAATTCTCCCAGTGAGAGGAGAGCACTCTTGACTAATCAGGGCCACAGTTACCACCCACGTCTCTATGACTGAGGTGAGCTGTAGCAACTCCTGAAAAACACCGGCCATCCAGTGACTATACCCAAAAAGCTGAGAAGGCTTCCTTCAGGAAAAACCATCTTCCTGCCAAAGGGATTCTCTCCACTACAAGAGTCCAGGAACAACCAGAAACTAACTTCAAACAACTAAGATAGCCCAATGGGTAGAGGACAGCGTAAAAGTTCAACCAACAAAAGCCAGAGCAATATGGCATCTCCAGAACCCAGTTATCCAGGGGCAAATAGCCCGAGACACCCCAGCATAATTGAAGTTCAAGGAGGTGACCTAACATCTATGCTCATGATGTCAGCATTCCTTCCACCCTCCTTTCTTTAGGAACCCCTTTAAGTCCCACTGGTTGGGGCACAAAATTAATAAAAAAGATGAGGGGCACTTCATTCCCATCAAAGGAAAAATCCACCAGGAGAACATCAAAATCCAGAACATCTATGCCCCAAACTCTAGAGCATCACATTTGTAAACAAAAAATTATTTAAGCTTAAATGTCACATTCATCCAAACCCCTTAATAGTGGGAGATTTCAACACTCCACTCTCTCTAAAGGACAAATCACCTAGACAGAAGCTAAATAGAGAAATAATGACACTTACAGTGGCCCTAAATCAAATGAAAATAATAGATGTCTACAGAACTTTTTCCCAAACTCAAAGGCATATACCTTGTTTTCAGAATCTAATAGAACCTTCTCAAAAACTGATCATATAATCGAGCACAAAGTAAGCCTCAAAGGATAGAAGATTGAAATAATTCCTTGTATCCTATCAGACCACCATGGACTGAAACTAGACCTCAACAACAACAGAAATAACAAAAAGCTTACATATTTATGGAAACTAAACAATTCTTCACCCAATGTCAGCTTGGTTAGGGAAGAAATGAAAAAATAAATTAGAGACTTCCTAAAATTCAATGAAAATGAAGGCACAAGTTACCCAAACTTATGGCATACAATGTAAGCAGTGCTAAGAGGAAAGTTCATAGCACTAAGTGGCTCCTGAAAGAAGTTTGAGACACCTCATACAAGCAATTTAACGTAACACCTAAAAGCCCTAGAAAAAAGAAGCAGACACACCCAAAAGGAGTAGATTATTGGAAATTATCAAACTCAGAGATAAAATCAAAGGATTACAAACAAAGAAAAAATTTGGAAAAATCAATGAGACCAAACTGGTTATTTGAGAAAATCAGCAAGATAGACAAAACCTTAGCCAAACTAACTAAAAGGTAGAGAGAGATTATCGAAATCAGCAAAATCAGAAATGAAAAGGGGGAACATAACTACAGACACTGAGAAAAATCCAAAGAATCATTAGGTCATACTACTAAAACATACATGGCACAAAATTTGAAAATCTAAATGAAATGGATGATTTTCTTGATGGATTTCACTTACCAAAATTAAATCAACTTATGGTAAATAGATTAAATAGTTCTAAAACCCCCAGGGAAATAGAAACAGTCATCAAAAATCACACCTTTAATAAAAACAAAAAAATCCCAGGGCCGGATGGTTACAGTGCAGAATTCTACCAGACCTTCAAAGAAGAGCTAATCAATTCTCTTCAATCTATTTCACAAAATATAAACAGAAGGAACATTACGAAACTCATTCTATGAAGCTACTGTCACTTTGATACCTAAACCACAAAAAGAGCCAACCAAAAAAGAGAACTTCACACCTATCTCTCTTATGAACATTGATGTAAAAATATTCAATAAAATATTCAATAAGATACTTGCAAACCAAACCCATAACACATAAAGTATATCATCTACCAAGACTAAGTAGGCTTCATCTAGGTATGCAGGGGTGGTGCAATATATGGAAATCCACCAATGTAATCCACCATATAAACAAACTAAAGGAGAAAAACAACATGATAATAGATGCCGAAAAAGCATTTGACAAAATGCTTGCTACTTCAGAGAGGAAGAGAAAGCACCTAGCTAATCTTCCTATTCACCTAACATCTCAGATGACAAAGTTTTTCCTTCTTCTCCATGCTGTCTTAAATACCCTACAAGTCAATGTCGCTCCTTTTTACTTTCTGTGCATCTCTTTATCTGTCCTTTGAACTTCCTCTCATTCTCTATGTGAGTGAGCTTTTTTTCCCCATGTTCACTTTCTGTCACTCGGTTGTCTCCACCTCTTGATCTAGGGTTAACTTTATTAACTCTGTTCACATAAAGTTTTTGGATTAAAGATATTTTCTAAGGCTGGTCCACACGACAAGGAGAAACAAGTTTTTCCAATACACAATCTTAGGGTTCACAGTGTGATTAAATGTCCTACAATACCCGTATCTTTTCCACTCACCAAGTTATAAAGGTCTGAAGTTATGAAAATCTAAGGAAATGTTTTAAGTTTTGTAAATACAAGTAACAAAGTTCTGAGCATATGAAAGCTTAAGTTATGAAGGGCTAAGAAAGGTGTAAAAGGTGCTTCAGATTTCTGTCCTCCTGCTATACTATTGCTTGGATATGTTTTACTAAGACTCAATTCCTGCCTGAAATAACATCAAAGTTGATGCATGGACTGCTTAGCCCTTAAGGAAGTTGGTATAGCAGTCTCTGTTTGCATTTTGGGATTCTAGGCTGAAATCCATCCAGTGTCTGCATAATTAATAATGTACAGAGGTTCATTATGTTCACCCTTCTTGAAGTGCTATCATCAGAGCACTCTGTCTGTATCAATCATGGTTACTGTTAATTTTCTTAACAAAAAAATAATTTTAATACTCATAGTATGAATAATAATTGATTTGTTAAGAAGCAAATTATAGAAAGGCTTTGAGTTTCAATTAAAATCAGTAGACTGATTATAACTTGTAGACTTTGACCATAAAATACTGTTTTGATGTCATTTAGTGTTTTACTGCATACACAGAAAAATATAGTACACACTTCAATTTGCAATAAAACAACTTGTGTTTACTAAACAAAACATCTTTAATCTAAATACAGTTTATAGTTCTTTATTTTTAATCTAAGGTTATTTTTCTAAACCTTGAAGATTTAGAAATAAAGATTATCATTTTAATAAATAAAGAATAATTTTCCAAGAAATTGTCATTTATTACTTAGGTGAGGTTTAATATTAGTTGTTGATATATCAGTCATAATATTTTATTAGAGTTACAAATAAACTCTCACTAAATATAAAGCAATTTCTATTTACTATTTTGTTGGCAACTGTATTTTTGTATTTATGTTGAATTTATATTTATATATTTTGTGAACATTTATATTTATATCTTTTTTGAATATTGAATATTCAAATTCAATAGAATTCAAATTCAAAAGAATTTCGAGAACAGAATTACATTAATGAATAAGTCCCCTTTCTTGTATTACTTTATTATCCCATCAGAAGTCTTATATATACATATATATATATATATGTATAATTCAGGTTTCTTGACCTTTGTATGACTGAGATATCTAAATTGAAATATCGTTACGCTGCTTAATACTTGAGCTTAATCTCAAGCTACAGTGGTAAATATGAATATGCTAGCATTGTTATAAAGAAATATAGTTACCTACCTACTTCAGAGTCCAGAATTAGATATTTTATAATGTCAAATGAACATCCCCATCATCTTTCTAAATTACATTGGTTTAAGGTTTTTTATTGATAATTGAAAAACTCAATAATCATTTACTATATATTCCATAATAAAGCTAACAAATTTAGAATTAACATTACATCATCATTATTTATTATTATTATTTTATTTTATCAAATGCATGTGAAATAAAACACATTATTAGAAAAGTTTTTTTTTAATTTTCTGGTAGTGAGTCTCTTACATAGTATTTATGTCAAAAGACATTTTGAAATTTAAAAATACAGAAGGGGTTTTAAGTATGGAATTGAAGCCAAGTTGAATTGGCTTAACCTAGGGAGAGAGAGATGAGACTGACATTTAAACTGCTGGCTAGCAAGGGAGGCTGAGATCGGGATGTTAACCTGATATTAGTTGCCTAGTAAACTCAAAACCCCCAATTCACAGGAGTGATGATAAGGTAATATCCCACAAATGAATAATCAAAATATCAATAGCCTAATGGAAAGAAATACTTACTAAACAATGAGAATAATAGAACAAATTTCTAAGGAAAAGTGAAAGAGGGAGACCAGAAAAGGACTTTGAAGCACTGTCCAAAACCATACTAAATGACTATATATATATATATATATATATATATATATATATATATATATATAT